>NC_058416.1:69584404-69688707 GCF_002201575.2 Neomonachus schauinslandi
GAGGACTTCCCTGGGGCCCGTGTGAGCACCTGGAGCTAAACTTTCAGGAATGACTCTAGTAGGATGAGTCTCCAGGTTGTCCATTCATTTGGGCAGTCCTGGCTAAGCATCTCCTCAATACCTACAGCAGCCAGTCTACCTGGATGTTTCACAGCATTGCCAAAGGCCTCTTAACTATCCAGGGAGCCATGTAACTCTGCGGGGCATTCGTTTGGATCTTTCATTCATTCATTCACTCCTACTTTCTCACTGCCTAACCACCCCATTCTCTGAGCCCGCTTCTCTTTCTCCCAGATCCCCACAGAGAAGCTTCCTTATCTCCATCTATTCCCCACCCCCACCCGCACCCCCAGTATTCTCTATACCTTACCCTGCTTTATTGTCCTTTTCACACACGTGTTCTTCCTCTAGTGCAATGTAAACTATTGATCCAGGTCTTCATCTCTTGTTCAATAAATATCAAAGAGCTCTGAAATTTGAAGAAATGTAACTGAGTGTCTACTGTGTGCTGGAGGCTTCAGAGATAGCTTATGTACTTCACCAAGTAATTTTTTTTTTTTTTTTTTTGAGTAAGCTTTACACCCTGTATGGGGCTTGAACTCAACCCCCAGATCAAGAGTTGCATGGTCTACTGACTGAGCCCATCAGGCACCCCCTCACTGAGTAATTATTGACATTCTTATTTTTCAGAAGAGGAAACTAGTGTTCTGAGAAGTTAATCAATTTTGCACAGGAATGCTCACTTCCTGAGGGGTACATTCATGAAGTGAAGTCTCCCAAGCCATGTTCCATGGGTTAAATTAGGTAAACCCTGCTGCAGCCAACAGACTGTGATGGGAAATATTCAAAACAGTAATGGATTTGCAAAGTGCTTTGTAAACTACAAACACCATCACTCCTGGCTTCCATCTACTAAGTACCTCCATGTGCCAGATGCTTAGCACATATTATCACACTGAAGTCTCAGAACAACTTCCATAAGGAGGTATATTTTCCAGTATTTCCACTTCGCAGATGAGGAAATGGGCTGAGAGAGAAGTGACTTAAGGTATACAGTGACAACAGAGATTTGAATCCTGGGTGGGCTTGTGTAAGAAAATTAAAAGCTGGGGCCTCAAGGCCTTAATTTGAGAAACATTTACTCTCCCAGAGATGGACACCCAGGTGCTTCTTACCTATCCCTCACCCCCACCCCAAATACCTCTGAGGCAAACATCACTGTACATGTGCCTTTACAGAGCCGAACGTGTTTGGGATATGGCCCTAGGACCAGAATTATGAAGTCAAAGGGTTGTGAATACTTTGCCAGGCTTGAGGCCTCACATCTGCTCCCCTTGTGTCTGGCTCCTCTTTCCCTTCCCTGGGATAGGCCAACATCCCCATGTAAGGCCCACTCACCCCTCCTACAACCTGGGACTAAGAACCCACCACTGTCTAGAGCCATTGGAGAGGAGGAATGTCTTCCTAGACAGAGTTTAAGACCAAAATAGCCTGTGCCCACTCCCATGTCTGCTGTTGCCCTGTTTATGGAAAACCAGAAGCCTATGGAATGTGAAGACTGCACAGTGAAGTCTTCAAGAATGTCTGGGCCATGTGGCATCAAGGAAACGGCTGGTGAAATCACTCAAGTCTTAGGACCCCTCTCTTGGGGCCATGCCTTGGGCCCCTTAGCAGCCTGTCCCAGGCCCTGCAGCCAGGCCTGGCTCTTCCAGTCTTCTCCTGTTTCTGGGTCTGTCTCCCTCAGGTCTACAGGGACTATCAGATGACAACGTGGTTGCAGCTTATAAACTAAAAAGTACTGGGCTTAAGTGAGGAGCTATCATCATGGCTCCAAGAGTTGACAATCCCTGGGGTGGGAAGTAGGCTTTTGGGAGATAAGTCTATATAGATACAATTGATCCATGCCTCCTGATATAAGCTGTTGTTGGTAAGAGCTAAGTTCAAATCCTGCCTCTGCCACAGCTATTGCTGGGACCTTAGGCAGCTGATTCCACTTCTCTACACTTCAGTTTCTTTAACTGTAAAAATGGGACAAAATTGTATCTACCTCATTGCACAAAGATGATAACAGAAGGTGTGACCAATTTGGAAAACAGCTTGCCAGTTCCTCAGGAGGTTAACCAGTTACCATATAACCTAGCAATTCCCACTCCTAGGTATTTGCCCAAGAGAAAGGAAAATATATGTCCATAGAAAAGCTTGTACCTGAATGTTGTTTCCCAAAAATGGAAACAACCCAAATGACCATCACTGATAAATGGATAAATAAAATGTGGAATTTGCATTTGGTGGAATATTATTCAGGCACACAGAGGAATGAAGTACTGATACATACTACAACATGGATGAACCTTGAAAACATGCTGAGTAAAAGAAGCCAGACACACAGGCCACATATTGTATGATTCCATTTATATGAAATGTCCGGAAAGGGCAAGTCTATAGAAATAGAAAGCAGATTTGTGGTTGCCAAGGATGGGGAGTGACTGCTAATGGATAGGAATTTGTTTTGGGGGTGATGAAAATGGTCTAAAATTAGGTTGTGGTGATAGTTGCACAACTCCACAAATATGCTTTAAACCATTGAATTATACACTTTAAACGGGTAATTTTTATGGTAGGTTAATCATGTCTCAAGCTGTTGGGAAAAAGATTACGAGAGAAAGTGGATAGAACTTGGGGCAATGAGTAGCCCAATAAACGTTGGTCATTATTCTTATTAAATAGGCCTCCCAAGAGCTAATTTAAATCCCTAGAAGCAGTGAGCAGGGGCGGCGGAACTTTTAGCTCAGCCTGGGTCTTTAAGCCGTTGAGTGTCCCTGGGCGAGTCCCCGAATCCCGAATCCAGCCTGGGTCTCCTCAGAGCTTCTCATAAATGAATGGGTGAAACCATCCCTACCCATATCTCTTGGGTCTCGAGAGGAGCCTGGGTTCAGGAGGCAGATGCGGAATCCCCAGCGCACTCCCTCGGCCTCTAACCGAGTGGCGCTGCGCGCGACAGGCGGGCGGGGGCAACCCGGAAAGGCCCTGGGAGCTCTTTCAGGTAAGCTCTCTTGATTGACAGCCCGGGGGGAGGGCTCCCGGTGACGGCTGCCCCGCCCCCTCACGTCGAGTCGGTTGGCGCCAGTCTAGGGAGGTGGGCGGGCCCTGGGGTCCGCGGCGCCCATTGGGCGTGGGGGTAAGCTCCCGGGAGGGCCTAGGGCCCCGCCCCTGGCCTTGAGGCGGCCAATGGGCGCGGCGCATGGGCGGAGCGTCGGCGGCGTCGGCGGCGGCCCGGAGGCTGAGGCGGCTGAGGTGGCTGAGGTGGCCGCTGGGGCTGAGGCGGCGGGCGCGGCCGGGATGGCGAAGAGCCGCGGAGAGAACGGGCCGCGCGCGCCCGCGGCCGAAGGGAGTCTGTCGGGGACCCGAGAGAGCCTGGTCCCGGGCCCCGACGCCGCAGCCGCCGACGAGCTCAGCTCTCTCGGCTCGGACTCGGAGGCCAACGGCTTCGCCGAACGCCGCATCGACAAGTTCGGCTTCATCGTGGGCTCGCAGGGCGCCGAGGGCGCGTGAGTAGCGCCGGGGCTCGGGGCTGAGGGCCGGGACTGGGCGCGGAATCCGCGCGGGGGGCCTCGACGCGGACGGAGCCGCCCTCTGGACTGACCGACACGTTCCCCTCCCAGCCAGAGACCAGCGACCCCTCCCCTCCCTGCCCCACCCCCACCTCCTCCCAGGCGGAGTGACCCGCCCCTCACTCACGAGCCCGCTTCCGACCTAAGGACAGACAGGCCAACCCTACCTCCCCTTGCCCCCGCCCTCCAGACACATTGACCCGCCCCCAGGAAGCGCCCACAGTGCCCTCCTCCCAACTGCGGGACAGAACGACAGACACCTGGCCCAACCGCATTGCTGCCACCGCAGCCTTAGGCCTAATTGACTGTGCCACCCCTGGGAGGCTCACAGATGGCTGCCCCTCCCCTGACAGATATCCTCTCTACCCCCATCCCCCAAGACCCACAGACGCCCTGTCTCCACTCTGCTACCCCCACACCAGGGAGATACCTTCGGCAGACGGACTTCAAAGGGACAGACTGCCCTGCCCTCATTCCACTCCAGGACAGACTGACCCTTACCTCAAGACACGCAGACTTCTGGGTGGACTGGACTGACATTGATCAGCAACCTCCCAGAAAGTCCCACCCTGGGGCAGGTAGTCCCTTCCCTTCACGGAAGGGTCACAGAGTGCTCTCCTCCCCCTTCAGAGGCAGATTTCTCTGTCACTGGCAACAGGTGGGCAGACACTCCCCCTTCCCAGGACCCACAGGGTGACAGTGCCTCACCTCCAGGACAGACAGTTGGCTGTCTCTGTGTATGCTGTGGAAACACCCACCTCCTCCCAAAACACAGACTCAAGGGGGCAGTCATAGAGACAGCAGGGTCCCTGCTGGTAGCACACTCTGATCCCCACCCCCAGAGCATCCAGGACCCAGCTGGCAGGCAGAGAAATGTGAGGCAGTCTCCAAGCTGGGTTACTGGGCAGCCACACTGCCCCATAGAACCCTCTGAGCCTCATCCTCACAGAGATCATATATATGGGCTGGCGGTCCCCTTAAGAAGGATAGACTCCAGACCCCACTCCCATCCCAGCTGTCCTGTCACATGAGACTAGTGTTCTGCACAGAAATGACAAGCCTCCCTCATGGTGTGCCTCCCCTTTGACAGAGAGCCTCACATAATTACCTGTGGGGGCCCATAGGACTCAGCCAGGACCCTACTCCAGATGGTCCTTTGTCCCCTTCTCTGACTGTCCAAGACTCCCCCAGCCTGTCTTATGACTTATGAAGGTGCCTTGACCATCTCTTAAGAACCCCACCCCACACAAGCAGCCCCATAAAGGTCATTTCCGGGATTTTACCCAGTCCTAAAGCCTCATATTTACCAGGCCTGCTTCTCCTTTGGAGAAATGTAGCTCCCTCTCCTAAGGCGAGTTCTCTCCTACCCACTGGATCTGTCTCCTCCAGCCTCTCCCCACTTGCTCACAGCAGGCTAAACATTGCCCAGTGCAGGACGCAGAGAGCACCCCTTATTCTGATGCCTCACCTTGATTTGATGCTTTGTCACAGCTCCCCTGGGATTAACTTGTGAGAAACCAAAGGAGACCTTAGGGTATGTTTTTTGAATTGAGGAGCAGTCACTAGGGATTAGGGCCCTGAGAGGGATGGGGGTCTTGACAAGTGGGAAAGAAGTTCCCAATTGCATTTGTGGGTTCTTGGAAGGAAGAGCTCAGATTTGCTGGTGAATTCTAGGAGATAAGAGTTCCTACTGCTTTCTTATAGGCAGTTAACCAGATATCAGGGTACAGAGCAGTGTGATATAGTGGGAAAAGGCCAGACTTAGGGGGGAAAAAAATCACACTTGCTGGCTGTGTGACCTTGGGCAAGATCCTGAATCTCTGAGCCTGTTTGCTCACCATAAAAGGCAACAGTAACATGTACTCCCAAGATTACTGTGGGAATTAAGTGAACTCAGGTGTATGAAGGTGCCTAGCACAGTGTCTGACCCAGGTAGTGGCCTAGAAAATGTTAGTTTCCTTTCTTTTCCTTCTAAGGGTCTGAGAATTGATGAGAAGAATGAGGGCGTACCTCTGGTATTTATGAACAGAGAGACGCCCCAGTGGGAGCACCTCCCTTTGGCTGTGTTCCCCCACCAGGCAGCCAGACATCTGTCTTCCCCACACTCCAGCCACAAACCCAGGCTTTGCAGATGCCCTCAACATCACTGGTGTTTATAGAACTGGGGCTGAGGTGGGATCCCAGGTTCCCTCCTCTGTCCCTGCCTCACTTTCTTGACCCTGTTGATCAGCCTAAAATCTCTGGTGTCTGAAAGCTTGACTGTGCCTGCTTAGTTTATATTGTGGTTCCGAAGAAGCCAAAAGTAAGTCCCTGCCCAAGGCCAGAAGAGGGGAAGTTATGGAAAGTTTCAGGGTGACTGCCCTAACACTAATCTCATGGTTAAGGGTGCTAGGAGTCCATGTGCTATCCCAGAGAAGTGAAATGTTAGCACTAATGGCTGCAGTGGAGAGGGCAGGGACTCTGGCTCCAGATTAAAGGTCCATTTCAGCCACCGTGGACCAAAGGTTGTCTCAAGACAGTTGGTTTTGGCAGTTGCCAGGGGCTTAGGGGGTGGGGAAGAAAGCAGATCAGAGGCTACCCTGTTCAGGTGACTGTTACGTGCCTGGCGTGAGCAGATCATAAAATCATAGACTGTTGAAACTGGAAGGGATCTTTTTTTTTTTTTTTTTTAATTTATTTGACAGAGACACAGCGAGAGAGGGAACTCAAGCAGGGGGAGTGGGAGAGGGAGAAGCAGGCTTCCCGCCAAGCAGGGAGCCCGATGTGGGGCTCGATCCCAGGACCCTGAGATCACGACCCGAGCCGAAGGCAGACGCTTAACGACTGAGCCACCCAGGCGCCCCAAACTGGAAGGGATCTTAAGAGATTGACCCAGCTTAGCCTTTACTTTTACAGATGAGGAAACTGAGGCTCAGAGAGGAGAATCACTTGCTTAAGATCACAAAGCATATTAGTTGGCAGAACCAAGACTTGAACCCAGGGTTTCTGACTCCTAGGTCAGGATAGTTTCCACTGCCTTCACCATCCATTAATATGGCCTATGGTCCCAGCAGAAAATCAGGTGCTGGGTAGGTGGAACAGAAGGTTCTTAGCAGGAACCTGCCTGCCCTCATCTTCCCTGACTTAGCTCAGCAGTGTAGGAGGCTAACAAGGACAAGCCAGCAAGGGTAACAATATGCTGTCATCACTGGTTTATTAGACTGAGCAGCTTGAGGGCTGGGGCCAGGCTTATTCACCTTTTTCTACTCAGGCCTGCAGAGAAGTAAATGCTCAATTAGTATTTATTTACTGAATGACGTTTACTGACAGACATTTCAAGTCAAAAAGCTGAAAGTGACCCTAGAGATGGCTGTCATCATACAGATAGGTAAACTGAGGCCTGAGAAAAGTGATTAGCCTCACCTCTTCAGTTTGTTAGGATCAGAGCCAGAAACTAATCCCAGAACTTCTGATTCCCAGCCCTAGGCCCTTTCCACTTCTTTACCTTGTCTGTCTTTTGAGCCTATTCTACAGGATACCTTTGGTGAGCCTGTGATAGTCCCTGCCTGCTCGTGAGCAGTAGCCAGTAAGTGAGGAGGGAAAGAAAGAAACCAGCCAGCAAAGGGCCCTGTGGTTGGCAGGCACACAAACAGAGGTGCTGGCAGCATTAGTTCTTTTGGCTTGGCTGGGGGCTGAGCTGGTTGTTGAAGACCAGGAAGGACCAGAGGAGGAAAAAGAAGTGTTCTCAGCGGAGAAGGGTAGGAAGAGTGATGTTACCATTCCTATCACTTTGGGGTAGGAAGAACAGATCTATATGGGGAGGTTCCTTCTGTAGCATAGAGGAGGTGGTCAGGAAGGGAAAGAAAGATACTAGTTGGATACCAGGTCTCCTGACCCAAGGGAGATGGCCTGAGAGAAGTGGGTTCCTGACCTCCCTCTTTTCCCATGTGATTGCCAGGAATGGCTTCCTAAGGCTGGAACTTCCCACCTAGTTTCAGTCTGCTCTGTGCTGTAGGCCAGATGAGGTGAGGAGCTATGCTTTCTGGGATCCCGTGGGTGTTGGCTTTCTGCTAGGGGAGAGAAGGATCTGAGCTGGGTCCAGAGAGAAACATCTGGAATAGTAGTATTGTCTTCTGCTGATTCAGTTCTCTTGTCCCCTGGGCCGTCCACTATTCCTAGCCAACTGTGGCAGCCCCGTAGAACTGGCTTAATTGGCATCCCTATAGTTTGGTCTGTGCCAGTTTTTGCTGGGGCAGGGCCAGGGCCCTCCTGACAGGCCACAGCCTGTCTCCCTGCCTTCCCACCACCTTCTCCAGCTTATAAGCTCAGAGCATCCTCTTTTCTTGAGCTATTATGGTTCCCAGGAGAGCATGGAACTGGCAGTGGAGTGGTCCCTGGGTGGTCCATCTGGAAGGAGGCAGCTGCACATGTGGAGCCCTGGTCTGTGGACTTTAGACCACAGGCCGTCCATTTTCTCTTTTCTCCAGCTTCAAAGGAAAATCCAGTTTGGTGGCCTTGTGGGTGTTCTGGGGCCTCAGACAAGACTTGGTGAAGTAGGAGGCCAGTGTACCAGCTGCTGCCCTGGGAAGGTGCCTGTGTGTCCGCCTGATAGGAAATCCTAAGCTGTGGGAAAGAGATAAGGCAGTGGGCCCTACTTGATGTTTTGTCCTCCCAGCATCTGGGCCTGAAACAGGACCTCCAGAGGACCAGTGAGGCCTGGCTCTGGTCCAGCCACCCAATCTGTTTACACTGAGGTGGGGGGAAAGAAGATGCTCTGTGTTCCCTCTTCATACAAACTCTGGAGTCTGGTTGTGTTTGTGACTTTGGACATGTTGCTTCACTTTACTAAGCCTTAGTTTCTCACTGTGAAATGGTTGTGATAATACTGATTTTTGCAGGGGTTTTTGTGAGGTTTACAGGAGCTGATGTTTGAAAAGAATCTAGCACACTGTAGGTGCTCAATGAATGTTCTTGCTACTTTTTTTTTTTTTTTAAGTAATCTCTATACCCATTGTGGGGCTCAAACCCATTACCCCGAGATCAAGGGTTGTATGCTCTTCTGACTGAGCTAGCCAGACACCTCTGTTCTTGCTCCTTTTTAAGATTGGAGTGGCTGGTGGTCCCGTCTTTTCATTTTCTACTTGCATCTCTAGATACGATGATGAGTGTCAGTGAGGTTCATTCCCCTGTGAGCAGGAGTGAACCGTAACCAATGTTGCCCCTGAGAGGGGCAGTTATCCCCATTCTATGGATGAGCACACCAAAGATCTGAGAAGAAAGTGCCCAAGGTTTGCCAGCTGGTAAATGGCAGAACTAGGACTAGAACCTGTTTCTCAATGCTAAATCCAGTGACTAAGCCTTGCTCAGGTGGCAGCAGGCAGATGACAGGTGCTCACTAGTCCCTGAGGCCTGCACACCCAGAGCAGGAGTTAGCAGGAACTTGGCTACCTCCCCATCCTGGTGTGGAGGGCAAGGTAGGTCTCATGACAGCGAAAGTCCATAGCCAGCCAAGTCAGAGAAGGAACCAGTGAGAAAGATACTTGGGGAGGCCCTGGAAGCATGGCTAGATGAGGCCTGGTCTAGCCCTCCCATAGGCCAGAGTCCATGCTGCATTGCTGTTGACGCCAAAATACTGCCTAATGGTCATCTGACTTTGATGTCCGTTCTGTGCCTTTGTTTCTTTGTAGCTAAGGCAAGAATTATGCTCCCTGTACAGGTGAGGAATCCGAATGGAGCCAAATTAAGGAGGAATCCCAGATCTTCTGATTCTCAGCCTGCTGCTACCCTACATGTCACTCACTGCCCATTCTCTTCCTGACTCCCAGCCAGTTGAGCATCCAGGCCAGGATACAGAGCAGAACCCAGCCATCATCCACCCATTGTCAGTGCCCTAGCTGATGACTTTATCCTGCAGGCAGTACATGTGAGGGGGAGGACGCCTCCTTTAGCTGCTTTGCTCTCCTGGGCCCAATGACCCTCCCTGGCAAGGAAGAAACTGTCCTGTCTGCCCCACTGGCAAACCAACACTCCTGATGCTTCACCTGCTTAGAAGCCTCCTATCCAGGATTTCAGGGCAGCTGCCAACTTTGGCTTTATTTATCTCACCTTTCTCTTTCCTTTCTTATCCCACCCCGCCCTCTGCATGCCCTCTGCAGCTCCTAAGAAACTGTCACAGCTTAGTTCTTCACTGCTCATCAGGTAGGAAAGTAGGCAGCAGACTCAGGAGACTGGGAGAGAAACCCAAGTCTTAACTTTTGCCAGCTTATCCATCTTAGTAGTGAGTTTATTTACCAAATATTTATTGAGCACCACTCTGCCAGCCCCTGTGATTCGGACAAGGGATACAGAACTGAACAAGGCATTTGTGTCTTGTTGCCCTCAAGAGGTTCACAGACTTGTTGGAAAATAGAACCACAAACAAATCATTACCGTGTTGAGCAGTAAAGGCTATAATTGAGGTGTGTGGTTGCTCTGAAATATATAGGAAGAGGCAGCCAGCTCCATCTATAGGAGCCCAGGAAGAAGTGACATTGATCCAGTCCTCAGAAGGAGCAAGTAGGGCATTTCATTGGGTGGGAGGGGACCTATGTGCAAAGTACCCCCAAAAGCCAGCTGTTTGAGAAATATGGTGTGCAAGAGCGGAGGTGACAAGAAGAGCAGAAGGCAGGAGGAGGATGTGAAACAAGGGGAGGCTCTAGGAAAGTAGGTTGGGTGGACCATGCGTAGCCTGGAATGTCAGACTGAGGCGTCCTGTGTTTCATCAAGATCAGTCTGGTGCTGGTGTAGACAGGAGCTGGACTGCAGGCAGTGAGACCAGTTGAGGGAGTTCAGGACAGCCCAAAAAGGCAATGGAGAGGCCTGGAAGAGGTTTGGAGCTATGAGGATGAAGAAGCCAGCAAATCAGTAAGGCTTGATGCCTAACTGGCTTTGTGGACTGATGGGGAATTGGGAAGGCTTGGGACAAGATGAAGTGGCCCTGATCTCTCACAGAACCCATACTGGGGCCCTTTGACCACAGGGAGGGAAGGCCTGAAGTGGACATTGGGCTGCTGCTGACTCTGCTTTGTCACAGCCTTGGGCTCCCCAAGGTGCCTGGCATGGCTGGCATGGCCCAGAACACATCAAGGGATTCTTTGTCTCTCTCCAGTAGGAGAGCGGGTTAGCTGGCCTGGTTGGGGTGGGGGGTGGGGTGAGTGGTACTGAGCTTTGTGCTCTCTGCCCAGTAAGCATATTGGATGGCAAAGAAGGCTACAAGGAGAGCCAGACTCCTCTCCAAGGAGAGAGGAGTAAGGCCTGAGGGCATGGAAAACCAGCCTTAAGGTGGCATGCAGCTGGAGAGGGTAGGTATGGGGCTTTGGGCATAGATAAACTGATCAAGGGGAGGCACATGGCAGCCAGGGCCAGCTTGACCTCACCCTGAGTCTTTATTGTGTTCCTAGAACTGGATCCTCAGCTGGGGCAGGTGGAAATAAGTCCTGTACCTGTGAGAAGGTGAACCCCTTAGCACTTAGGGGCATCGCCAGCCATTTCTCAGAGATGAAAGAGTCTGGCTGGAAATGTGGATTTAGGCTAGTAGTGGGAAAGGGCTCTGAATGAGGCATAGGAGTCAAGGTGCTGGTGTTGGCTCCACCACTGACCCTTATGGAGTGTGACTGAGGTATGTCCTCTCTCCCGACCATGAGGCTAATGCTCCCTGTTTCTCACCCAGCACTTACTATGTGTGCAGCTGGGGATGGGGAATGGGGGATGCAGACCTGGTCCTGCCCTCCCAGGACTTACAGCCTAGCAGGGAAGTCAGATATTCAATAGGTATTAAAGGCGTGGCCTGTGTACAAAAGGATTGTGAGGATCAAATGAGATAACTGGATTAGGAGCATAGCATAAACAAAGACTGCTGAACAGGGGTCAGGAGACCTGAGTCCCCAGCCTCCTCAGTGGATCCCTAACTAGCTGTGTGACCTTGAGAAAATTGCTTAATCTTTCTAAGCCTCAGTTTCCCTCACATATAAACCAAGGCAGTTTTAATGGGATGATGTTGAAGAGCTCTTCTGCTTCTGAGACTGACCTTGGAGTATATGAAAAGTGCTTTGAGAAGTTTTTTATGAGGTACCATGCAAGTGCAAGGGGTTGTCATGGCACAGCCCACAGAGACCAATTCTTCCAGCATGCTCTGTTCCTCCTGTGGGAGGACCTCTCTTTGTGTGTAGTACCAGTGACCCTCATGTCTTTGGGAGTATAATCAAATCAAAGGATGCTCTGATTTGTCTAGCTCTTTAGTCTGCAAAGTGCTTTCATTCTCATTGCCTTACAGTAGTCCTTACAGGAGCAATGGGAAATCTGTAGGATAAGTTTTATTTTCCCTGTTTACAGCCAAGAAAACCAAAGCTAGGCAAGTGATGGAATTGGGCCTGGAACCCAGGATTCCTCCTTTCCAATTATCTATCTTACCAAAGCTGGTGCCCACTGTGTGGCCTCTCTGGGCCACCTCCCTCCGCCCCCCCCCCCATCCCGGCTTTAGGTCTTCAGTCCAGCCCTAGGTGTCTGTGCTTCTCCTGGTAGGCTTCTCAAGTTGTTTTGAGGTGTTGTGATGAATGGTACACTTCCTGTCCCAGATCTTCACACACAGCCCCTCACATGTACCCTAAGACAAGGCAGGAGCAGCTGGCTAGTGAGGGGGCTCAGGAACATAGTGCAGAGAACTCTTGTTCCTCCTGAGTGCACTCTGGGCCCTGGGCTCTGTGGGTCCAGGAGCATTCCTTCCCAGCCAGCCACTTTTGGAGGACGCTGCTTCTTTCCCTTCCCTTTCTGTCTTGGTTTCACAAAAAGGGAGAACCTAAATTTGGGCCTGGGGGAGCCTGGGTTCAAGACACCAGCATACCTGGCTCTGTCACTTTCTAGTCATGTGACTTTTCTGAGATAAATGGGCCAGGTGGTGGCACGGAAGAGAAGGGGTGTTATGAGGATTAAGAGAGGTGATGTTGGTAAAACACCCAGCAGTGTGTGCCACAAAGTAAAGGCACAGGATGGCTCTTAACAATTCGAGTGTGAATTATCCTCTGAGGTTCACTTCAGGCTTTTGGCATAATGGTGCAGATCCAGATTCCTTCATGTGCTCTGCCCACCACCCTTGGGCCTTGGGGTAAGGCAGGAGCCAGTCCCACTCAGCTTGTGGTCTGGAGCTTTCTGGCCTCCCAGGGCAGGCTGGGAATCCCCCCCCATCAGTTCCTCTTTGAGTCATTTGGAACAGAGTCCTCAGGTGACCCTGACTTGGAGGGCCTGATCTTCCTTCTCTTTGGTCTGTGAAGATAAAGCAGAAGTGAGAATAGAGGTGGATCTGCTGAAAGATTCAACTTGAAGCATGCAACCATAGTGCTGCCTGGGGTCTCAGGCCTCCTGGGTAGTGACAGTCACTTGGGGAAGAAATCAGAATTTGTGTCATAATTACCACCACCCTCCCTGGGCTTTCTGTCCTGCCTCTGAGTGACCTCTTCCATCCTCCCAGCATAGTCACATGGTAATGCCATTGTACAGAGACGTCTGCATGGTGAACCAGACTGGACCATCATAATCCCCATTTTACAGAGGCAGATAACAAATCTCAGAGAGGTAAAGTGACTTGCCAAGCATCACATAGTTTATGGCTCTGAGTCCACAAAGTTCCCTGGGATCAAGGCTTGTGTGCACCTAGCCTAGCAGTCAGCACTCTGTGCTGGAGTTGAGTGACAGAGTAGGAGAAGAGCATTCACCACCCACGACTGTCTTCTGCTCACCCTGGACCTTAGATAGTTACTGGCTTGCTGAAAACCTGTTTCTTCATCTGTGGAAGGGGGAGGTGATAATTAGAGGACCTATTTCATTGGCTTGTTGTCAGAATTAAATGAAATAATGTAAGTTAAGTGCTGAGCATCATGTCTGTTGCATAGCAAGTGCCTGGTAAGTGCTCTAACAGACATTCAGTTACATTAATTGAATATTAGAATTATAATGTTGTAAAAGGCTGTCATCAAGCACATCTGTGCTCAGCCTTGTGCTGGGCTTCAAGGAAGATTCAGAGCTGGTATCAGGCCAGAGAGGGAATGTTCTTTATCAAGCACTTTCTGTATTTTGCCCACCTGATCTCAAGGTAAAAGAGTATTAGAAGAGTATTCCCATCTCACTGTGGAGAAAACTGAAACACAGAGTTCCTGAGATCACAAAGCTAATGATTCTGTCAACACACATTTATTGGGCACCAGTTAGGTACCAAGCTCTATTCTAGGCCCAGGACACACTGTGGAGAATGAGATGGGTAGAACCCTCCAGGAGCGCACCTTCTCATGGAATGCTGCCTCAGCAGAGCAGATAGTCGGGTGGGGAAGCCGTACCTGCTCCACTAGACTGCTCACATTCCCCAAACAAGCCGTGCCCTTTTCTGTTAACTTGTGCTTGCTCATACGGGGTCTTCTGCCTGCTGTGTCTTTTCCCCTTTCTCACCCTGGCCACTTCCTATCACCCTTCAAAGACCATCTCAAAAGTTAGCTCCCCTTTACCTGAACAACCCCCCAACCACTACCACCACTGTGGGGGCTTCTTGTAGTTTCCTAGCACCTTCTGCATGCTTCTGTGATAACACTTCCATGTGTACCAGTTATCTACTCACCCATCTGTCTCCTCTACCAGATTGACCTCTTCAAGGGCAGGGACTGCATTTTATTCATCTCTTTGTAGATTCAGCCCTGGAACACAGGCTCTGGAGAAATGTGTATAGAATATAATGAGGGGCTGATTGTGTTCTGTCCCTGGAGTAGTTAGGAAAGGCTTTGTAGGCATGAGAGGGAGTTCTGAATGAGGCCATGGAAGATGAGTGGGACTGAATTGGAATGGGGGCAGGGGTGACAGAGGGCCTTTTAGAGAGAGGGCCACCTAGAGATAGGGTTGGGGAAAGAAGAGGGATGTTAAGAGAAAATAGGAGGGGCTGAGAGCCAGGGCCTTAGGTTTCTTTTGGACAAGGAGAGGGCAGTAGGGAGCCTTGAAGGAATCAGTGAGTCAAACAGTGAGTCAAAACTAATTTGGTAAGATCAATCAGATCTAGAAGTTTGGTAAGGATGGGTGAGGGGGCTGTACATGAATCAGGATGGCCCCTGGGTGTCCACAGTCAGATTGTGATCTGAGGACATGGTTGCCTGTGGGAAGTTTTGAGCACTACTCTGCCTGCTAAGAGTGGGGGCTTGGGGAAGGGAAGTCTTCTATTGAGAATAGTCTCCATACCTTTCTGCAGTGTCAGGGAGAGCTGCCCTGGGGGTTTCTGCTGTGGTCTATGCCTCCCTAGCTGGGTAGGGGAATGGGGATTCCTTGCTTTTTGGAGCCAGCAAGGTTGATGCCTAAAGGAACCATTTCTTCCGCTTGACATCAAGAGGGGTGGAGCTGAACAGAGTGGAGAGCTGGGCAGAGGCCCAGGGCAGCAAGGCCAGTGAAGGGTGGAGAGAACCTGTTTACCATTGTGTACTGACCCAGGGCTGGAAGGAGCAAAGCCAGGGAATTCCTTACGGGAAAGGGAGGCAGGCCCAGAACTAGCTTGCACTGGGAATTGGGGAGAGTGAAGCAAGCCAGACTCTCACCCAGACAGAGAGCCTGGACATTGCCTTACCCTTAAGTCAGTGGCTGCCAGGCCGCAGGAGGGAGCGCCAGGCTGCTGCAGACCATCTTCCTTTTCCACACTGACTCACAGCATGGCCTCGGGCAGATCACTTACCCTCTGGCTATAGGCCTCCCTGACTGTCTGGGGAGGAGGTAGACTTACTGGGTGATCTCACAGTCCTCCCAGCCCTGACTGTCGGCCATTTGCACCACCCCTCTCCAACCCACCCTCTTGCATTCCAGTTTCCTATCATCAGTTATTATGGAGCTGGCATAAAAGCTGTTTATACTTTCAGTCATTACCACCTCTTAGGTTAATGAACTCCAGAGGTTGTTACCCAGCGTGCAAAGTAGGTCAGCCTTTTGTTTATCCTCACTTTTTCCAGCTCTGGGAGAGAGGGAAGCTCCTCCACCCTTGTCCCTGGTTCAGTCATTGGCTGTGCTCTTTCTGCACATCCACTTCCCAATTTTCCACGCTTTCTTGTCGCTCATTCCTGCCCTTCTCGGCACAGAGGGTAGTGGTTCTCTACTGGGTGGTAAAGAAGAGAGAAGAGAATGTGACAGGCACTGAGGCCTTTAGATTATATTGAGGCCAGGTGGTGAGACACTTTATATTTATTGGATAATTTAGTGCTTAATTGGCAGCTTCCACTTCCAGGCTGTGTAACCTTGGGCAGATTACTCAACCGTGCTGAGCTTTAGTTTTCATGTCTATTAAATGGAGATAATAAAAGCTACTTCCTTGGGGAATTGTGTGCATATGTAGTACTTGGCAGAGCTACTTCATGGCCAGTGCTGGAAATGTGTCCACTCTTACTGCCTCATGTGATCTTTACTGCTGCCCTCTAAGGAGGTAGCATTGCCCCCATATTACAGGTGGGGAAGCTGCTCGGAGTGGAGCAGCCTGCCAATTTCAGACAGCTATAAAGTGATAGAGCTGGGATCAGAAGCCAGGAGTTATAGTCTGTGTCATTAAGTAAATTACTTAATCTCTCTGGGCGTCAGTTGCTTCATGGGTAAAATGGGCATAATCCTGCCCTGCTGCATGTGTATGTGTCTGTGTGTATGAGCCAGTCAGATGAGAAAAGGGATATGAAAGTACTAGGTAAGCTGCAAATACCAGTCACCTAATAGCTACCATTTGCTGGCTGCTCACCAGGCTGGACCCTTATACACATTTATTCCTCACTGCAGTCTTGTAAAATCTGAGGTGTGTATTATGGTCCCACTTAAAGATGAAGTTGAGACAGGGAACGAAAGTATTTTGCCTATGGTCTCCCAGGTGGAGGAGCTGGAATGGAAACCTAGGTTGGTTGGCTTCAAGATCCCCACTCTGTTCACTCTCCCCATACCTCAGCTGGCCTCCAGTGGTTGAGATGAGGAGGATCAAATCCTATCATCTGTGACCTTAGGCTTTCTGTTTGGGCTTTGTTTCTCTTCAAATGAAGAGGCTTTCTGTTTGGGCTGGTTTGGAGAGTGAGGCTTGGAGGAGGGGGTTAAAAATGGTTCCTTGGGATCAAGATTTATCTTCCACCATCAGATGAAGGGGGCATGGGCATGGGCATGGGCACCATACCTGGTTGACTGCCAGCCAGAAGGGCTGAGGCGTGCTTGGGCAGAAGGCAGACAGCTAGAAGGACAAGTGGGGAGAGAGCCCCAGTCTTTGGTCTTATAGCCTTGGGAACTGGTCTTGTTCCTCTGAGCTCTTGCAAACTTCCAGCTTCTGGGTTTGGACAGAAGGCTAGGAAACTGGGAGCCTGCAGAGCATGGGGTCAGCAGAGTATCACTGCTGCCTTGGGCCATGGCCTGGCATAGTACAGCTAAGCCTAGCTCAGCCTGAGAGCTCAACAGAATCTGGGATCAGTCACCCCCTGGCTGCCCAGTTTTGTCTCTTCTGTGCCTCTCTCCCTCAGGAGGGGGTGGCCAGCAAACAGCATTTTGCCCAGGCTTGCCATCTCCTGACTGAGGTTCTGCTTGGGAGCTGTGCCCATCCAGCATATTGGCTTCACTGAGCATTGCTGGGTATGGGCAGGCTTCTCCCTGGGTCAGTCAGACCACTGGAGATGGGGATAGACTGTCTCTGGGGGCTTGGGGACCAAAGATAGAGCCCCACAGTGGCATCTGGAGAACGGCTGATTTCCTCATAGTCTTCCCAGGCGAGTCCAAAGCAGCACATGAGTCACTGTGGCAGAGGGGAATCCCTGGTTCTACCACTTAACTTAGTAGCTTTGTGACTTTGTCCAAGTCATATAACCTCTCTGATTGGGTCAAGTTTCTCGGGTGCCAAATAGTAATTAATCTATTAATTAGTGAGGGATCCACCTCACTGAGCTATTAGTGGCACAGATAAAATTGGCGTAAGCAGAAGGGGCTTGTAGCCCTGAATGCAATTCATATGAAAGTAATGATGTCATGAAGAAAAGCAAGCAGGCACCTGTTGAATACCTGTGAGATGCTTGGTGGGAGTTACAGAAGTTCAAGACCCAGTCCAGTTAGGGACAGTGCTAAGCAATATGAGCAAGTTATAATGAAGTGCTCATTTCATCTCTTGATTCATTAATGAATTACTGCTGAAATCAGTTTTAGGGGATTGGGACCAACATTAAAAGAAGACAAAAGAAATAGGGGCGCCTGGGTGGCTCAGTCGTTAAGCGTCTGCCTTCGGCTCAGGTCATGATTCCAGGATCCTGGCATTGAGCCCCTCATCGGGCTCCCTGCTCAGCGGGAGGCCTGCTTCTCCCTCTCCCACTCCCCCTGCTTGTGTTCCCTCTCTCGCTGTGTCTCTCTCTGTCAAATAAATAAATAAAATATTAAAAAAAAAAAAGAAGACAAAAGAAATAGACTAGAATAATATAAAATTAAAATGAGAATTTCAGAATGCATATAAGAGTAAATTATTTCATAAAATGTATTTCCATTATACGTGTGTGTGTGTGTGTGTGTCTAAAATCTCAGTATAGAATGTATTTCTTATTGTGGGTCTCAGTTTGAAAACTTTGAGAAATAGTGTTCTAAGTCAAGATTGATGTCTTCAGGTTGGAGGACAGTTAATGAGATCGGGGCAGGCACGGAGACTATGTGAAGGCTGAGGGCTTAACCTGTAGGAGCAGAGGAGTATAGTATAAAGGTTAAGAGCATGGGCTGTGGAGTCAGGCAGGCTTGGGTTTGAGTCCCAGCTCTGTCACTTCCAGCTATTATATGGCCTTGAGTGAGGCACTTAACTTTACTAAGTCTTGGATTCTACTTCTGGAAAATGGAGAGAATGGAGAGAATGGTATTATGGTAGGGTTATTATGAAATAGGAGTAGGAAGAAATTGGTAAGTAGTAAATGATGTATAAATGGTAACTACTGTTGCTGCTGGTATTTGAAGCTGTGGTTTTTACTGATATATTGGGCTCTGAAAGGGTTGCTGTGACGTAGAGAGGGGAGAAGAAAGGGCATTCCAGGTAAGGATGGGTGGTTGAAAAGAGATAAGCACGTGTGTGCCTGGGATGAGACTGGTCTGGCTGAGATTTGTGCCGCCTTAAAAGAGGGTGTTGAGATTATAGATAGACATTATCAGGAAAATTTTGGCATTACATGGGGAAGAAAATTTTAATAGTAGAAACTTCAACAATAAGCTTATTGTGATAATGAGGCCCCATCACTGGTGGAATTCCAGCATGGGTTGGGCCACTAGAGACTGTTCTTATTAGGCTCTTTAATTGCAGAGACTCCCTCAGGCCACCTTAAAGAAAGAGGGGTTTTCTGAAGGATAAGTGAAGCCCTTGAACTGAAGCATCCCTGACATGCCATTGGTCCTTTAAACTGGCCATTTGGTCAGCTTCCCTGTCACTAGAAGCTGGCTCATGCTCTCCCTCCACTGTCAGGAGGAAATTACCTCAGATAGCGTCTACACCATCATGCTATTTGCAGGGACGCCCCTGACTCCATCTTCATCTCCTGGCTCCTTTCTGGGCATCCTTTGAGGATCAATTCACAATTAAAGTCATTCCAATCATCTAGGGAAACTGAGGTCCAGAGAGGGCACAGGGCTTACCTATTATGGAAGGGATTCCTATACCAGACAGTAGTCTAATCAGATGCCTTTCGAGATCCTGACTGGCTAGACTGAAGGATATGTGAACCTTCTGGTTTTTTTTTTAAAAAGAATAGCCTGCAATTTTTTAGGAGCACATCTTATGCATCAAGAGAAATCTACCTGCAGTTAGAGAGCACATGATGTGCTGAGTGGTGGGTACAACCAGACCTCTAGTGTCTTCCTTTTCACCATCTCCAGGTGACTTAAACTCCTCTGCTATTGGAGGAGAAGCCACCCAAATGACCATATTTCCTCAAAAATTTCCTCAGTTTAAGGTTTTAAAAGCCAAATAGATCTTTCGATTGACGTGTACATTTAAAGTAGTGGTGGGTTTTATTTATTTATTTTTTTTTTTTTTAAAGATTTTATTTATTTATTTGACAGAGACACAGCGAGAGAGAGAGAACACAAGCAGGGGGAGTGGGGGAGGGAGAAGCAGGCTTCCCGCTGAGCAGGGAGCCCAATGTGGGGTTCGATCCCAGGACCCTGGGATCATGACCTGAGCCGAAGGCAGACACTTAACAACTGAGCCACCCAGGCGCCCCTTTTTTATTGTTTCTGAGAAGATCTTGTGTTTTCCCCCGTATAGCTTAAAATCAGTAGTGTCTTAGAATCCAGGAAATATGGTCGTTTGTTTTGTAACCAGTTGAAATTCCGGTCTGAGATTTGATGTTGGGGCTTGGAAACTGCTAAAGCTATTATCTGACATCATTTAAAGGAACACTGAACTTGAATGTGTTCCCCTATGTATCTGCAGTTGGGAGAATGGGTATCTCTGAGGCCCTGCAGTCAGATCTTATCAACAAAGACAGACCTGGAGGGTTGAGGTATCAAATGGGCATGTATTTAATCACGTGGGAATTCACTGGAAGCTGGAACTCCCAGGCAAAAGCCTTGCCCTCTGTGAGCCTCAATCTTCTCATCTGCTCAGTGGGAGGATTGGATCAACTATTATCCACATCCACAACTGCCAAAACTTCCTGTTAACATAGCGTGGACATCCCCTTTCATTTAGTTAACTAGAAGACTCATGTGACTTGTATAAGCTAGTGGTTTTGTAGGTGGTGGGAGGCAGCATGTCCTGTGATGTCTGGGCCTTTGGTTTCCGTTCTCTGCATGTGTAGGGGTTGCCTGGAGACATACATCTGTCAGTAAATGTCTTGATATAAAGGTGTGGTCTCTGGTTTTCTCCTATGGGGAGGGAAAGGAAAGGAGTGTCCTCCTGTCCTGGTTCTGCCTCTAGGTGGTGAGAGGGTCAGCAGTTTGAGAGGAAAATGACCTGCGTCAGTGTATTGAGGGGGCCAAGTTTGCCTCAGACTGTTGTTTCTCCTCAGCTGTTCAGCTCCGAAGCTGCTCTCAGGCCTGTGCAGTTCCCCAGATAAAGCTCAGTAAAGAAGACCTGCCCTTTTGTGTTTTGGAGGCCTCTGTTCTGCCAAAGCCCCTCCCTCTGCTCTTCCAACCAGTAAAAGTCACAGCAGCACGTTTCCTTCCGTCAGAGAGAGAATCAGAGAATCAAGGCCTGGGCCAAGCCCTAGCCCCATCATGTCCTGTTCCTAAGGGCCTCCTCCCAGCTGCCTAAGTGCTTCTGACCCTGCACTCCTTTCTGGGAGGTCAGGCAGGACTGAGTACAGGCTCTTGGCTAGGATCTAACTTGGATTTGAGTCTGGGTTTTTCCACTGATTTGCTCTTTGACCCTGAGCAAGATACCCTCCCTGGGTATCTTACCTCTCAACGTCAAGTACTTTTTTTAATTGGAAAAAAAGTAAAAGGTTAAAAAAAAGAAATTTGAAAGATCCATAATCCACCACTTTAAAAGTGATTTTAAGAAGAGAGCACGTATGTGTGTGTACAGAGGTATACACATACATTTTTTTTCATGATTTTCTTACCAGTATTGCTCTGTAGGCTAAATAAGAAAGCATCTTTAGAATACCCAGTCTCCAAATGCTAGTCTCCTCCTCTTTGCCCCTGAGAGTTATGTGAACTCAGGAATTCCTGGGAACTCACTTCTTGGAGGAAGCCCACTTACTTGAAGCATGCTCTGGCTAAGCCAGGGATTCTGCCCCAGCCTGCCTCAGCAGCCTGCCTGGGGTGGGTCTCCATGCTCCAGTGTTTTCCCCCGTGACTCTAGTGGGCATTCAGAGCCCAGCAGAATGTCAACACCATGAGGGCCAGGACTTTGTTCTAGTTGAAGGAGTGTTTCCCCATAGCCTGCCCAGAAGCCCTGGCCCTAGAACAATGCCAGCACAGCTGCGATAGCTGCTCAGTTAGTAGATGTAGAAATACAAGTGATATTTGGTGAGGTTTTGAAGCATGTGTAGGATTGTGATAGGGTAGAGACAACTTGGAGTCTATTCCAGCAAAGGGACTGGCATGAGTAAGGTTGAGTGGTGGGAAAGGGCCAGGGTATAATTGGGGAAACTATGAGTAACTAGCTTTGCTAGAGTGAAGAGGTGAGCGTGTTATTTCTGTACTTGTTTGACTTTTTTTTTTTTAATCCAGCTTATACCTTGCATGTAGGCCCTCTGAAGAGGCATATTTATCTAGACAGACCCAGGACAGGAATGCTTTGCTTTGGTGCACAGATGCAGGCACTCAGACCTCTCCCCCCAGAGAGGCCCAGTGACCCCTGGCCCCCTGACACATTGGGGGAGTGGGCACTTAACCTGGTGTCTCTTTGGCTTATGCCTTTTAGGGGGAGGGCAGCATTCCCTCTCATCTATGTTAGGGTGTTCATGGGTTAGCAGCCCTAAAGGGAACACAGGGATGGGAGATAGGGACAGGAATGAAGGCCTGACAAGGCTGGTGGCTGGGGCCTAAGCCAGGGCCTTTGCTTCTCTTGGCACCTCTGACAGGCCCTGCCCTTTGCTCCACAGGCTAGAGGAAGTCCCCCTGGAGGTGCTGAGGCAGAGGGAGTCCAAGTGGCTGGACATGCTCAACAACTGGGACAAATGGATGGCGAAGAAGCACAAAAAGGTGAGGGGCCTGGCCTTGGGCCTTGGGTTGGGAGTTGGCAGCCTGGGGAAGAAGAGGAAGAGGGAGGAACTGTATCAGCTTAGAGGAGCAGGAGCTTCTCCAACTGCCAGCAGCCTTGAGTGTCCCCATCTGTCAGCTCTGAAAAGGGAACAGAAGCTGGCTGGAGGGCAGGGACTAGTCTTTACTTGGTCCTCCAAGATGACTTCAGATTCACACAGAACTTTGTCCTGGAGTCAAACTTCAAAGCTACTTTTAGCCAAGAGCCCTTAATAGGCAGCTTTCCTCCAACCCTCTTGGGAGAAGTTCTTGCTGCTACTTACCACCCACCTTTCAGGGAGGACTTTATAGTGCTAGTAATAGCTAACATGTGTTGAACATTTGCAGTGTGCTGGATACTTGACTTGAGTGATCCTTACAACTCTCCAGTGAGGTTGGTAGCATTGGTACCGCTACTTTATGGGTGACCCACAAATCAAGGTTTGAACCCAGGCAGTCTACATTTAGTGCCTGCATTCTTCATCACCACTAGATTAATGCGATGAGTTCCCTTTTGCCTCTTGGCCAAAGGAAAAAGAATGAAAAGTAACCTCACAGTTTAATGGTCTTATAAAAATGAAAATACCCAATGGTCCTCTCCTAGTTAGTCTTTTTTTTTTTTTTTAAAGATTTTATTATTTATTTATTTATTTGACAGAGAAAGACACAGCGAGAGAGGGAACACAAACGGGGAGTGGGAGAGGGAGAAGCAGGCTCCCTGCCGAGCAGGGAGCCTGATGCGGGACTCGATCCCGGGACTCCAGGATCATGACCTGAGCCGAAGGCAGTCGCTTAACCAACTGAGCCACCCAGGCACCCAGTTAGTCTTTCTTTAGACACTAGCTCTGTTGCCCCATAGGAACATCCTTGTGCACCACAGTGTGTGCGTTGATGCCCTTGGCCACCTGGGCAGGATCCAGTTACTCCCCAGCCTAGTGGAGGCCTGTCCAGGGTCTCTCTGCACAAGTTCCCAGGGCAGAGAGTGAACCTGCTGTCCCACTGGCATCACCTGACATGCTGGTCTGGTCCAGGCTGGCACAGCTGGCTGCAGGGCCTAGCAGAAAGCTCAGGACTGAAGGTCAGATATGGGCTTGGTCCCAGCCCCACTACCTTCCCCTCTTCATGCCTGTGGCTAGCTCTGCAACTTTGTGTGAGTCACTTCACCCTCTCAGCCTCAGGTCCCTGGTTGAGTGGTAATGACAGTCGTGTTGGGAGGCTCCCATGAGTTGGTGACTGTAAACCCCAGGCCTGTGGAGGAGAGGCACACCTAGGCCTGGGCTCTTGCTTGCTGTTCTATATAGGCTTTGTAGCATTCATTTTTGCTTATTAAACATTTCTCTTAAAAAATTTTGTTTTAAAGATAATTGTTCTCAACTGCTTCCTGCATGACTCTGGGGTCTATTTTTCTGCCTCAACACACACACTGTGGTGCACAAGGATGTTCCTATGGGGCAACAGAGCTAGTGTCTAAAAGACTAGGAGAGGACCACTGGGTATTTTCATTTTTATAAGACCATTAAACTGTGAGGTTACTTTTCATTCTTTTTCCTTTGGCCAGGAGGCAAAAGGAAACTCATCACATTAATCTAGAGGGTGGTGATGAAGAACGCAGGCACTAAATGTAGACTGCCTGGGTTCAAACCTGAGGTTCTTAACCTTGAGCTTCAGCTCCCTCTCCACTGTCTGTTGTGACTAGTGGCTGGCAGAGACAATGGATCCTTCATGCCCCAGCCTCCCTTGCAAGTGGGGATTCCAGAGGGGAGTCTTGGGGACCTCCTTTCAGCAGAGCAGGCAGCACTACTTCTCTTCCCTTTTGCTTCCCTGGAACTGTGGTTAGAGGCCAAGGGCTCCCCCTGCCCAGTAGGGGCCACCACAGGAGGCTGTACCCTATCCAACCGAGAGGCCCTAGCCCTCTGCTTTCTACTCCTGCCACCTCAGCTGTGGTCACCCTGGCCCTAGGAGCTCTTCTTGCTTGGCTGTGCAGGCTTGGGCTCTCCCCGTGGTCAGGAAGTCAGGAGGGACAATACCTGCTTCCGGAAGTAGGTCCAGACCCAACACTTCTCCTGGACTTATCCTGAGTCCCCAGGAGGGGACTGTATAGAGGCAAGGTTCTTGCTGGAATGCTGTCTTCCCCTGTAGGGCTCTGCTCAAACTCTGGCCAAGGCCTCCCAGAGTTCAGCAGGTAGGGTGTGGCCTCACTCAGCTGTCAATCAGAGAATGATAATCCCTTGTGCTTTCTGTTTGCTGAGAACTTTCTCTTGCTTTATCTTTTCGGATCCCTACCATTGCCTCCTCTCTAAGGCAGGCAGGTGGAGCTTGTCATCCCTATCACCTCTGTGCTAAGGAGGATTCCAGAGGCCAGAGTGGGAAAAGCTGGCTGTATTCCTGGTTCTCCATCCTCGCCTCCCCAGCCCCACCTGAGTGAGGGCAGGGACTCTGAGAACCTTAATGGACTGAAGGTATTCCTGGGCTCCCCTAGGGCAGGCCAACTATGACAGGGGGCTGTGATGATGTAGAGGGGCTGGCTCAGGTCAGGCTAAGCTTGGCCCTGAAGAGAGCCTAAAGGGCCTGTGGCTCTAGGCCATACTATATCCCTTTGCCAAAGTCTTCTCAGACCAAGTGGCCTCCTTAAGGAGACCCTTGTCCCACAGCAGCAGGAAACTATTCCCAGAGTCTGGGGCAGTTCCCTTCCACTCCCTTCCTCGCCCCATCCTCACCCCACCTCTTCACCCCCTTTGCAGGCAGTCCGAGAAGCTCAAGCTTAGCTCCCATGACCAGCAACTCTGCTCTTCCCCCACTGCCTCCAGGCTGTCTGCCTGTCTCCTTCCTGGTTCTTGACACTCTCTGACCCTTGGAAAGTTTTCTCTTATTTGTGCTGGTCATCAGAAAGGCTAGGCCTTCTTTGCTCCTCTGAGAGATTCCAACGGGACTGTTTGAGGGGGTTTCCAGGTGAGGGGAAATTAGGTGTGAGCCTGAGCCCCTGGGGCTTCTGTGTCAGGCATTTTTCTGGGATGGAGGGGTGGAGAGGAAGGGATTTACTGAATACAGACTATGTGTCAGGCCCCCTGCTAGGCATTTTCCCACCCTTCTAATAGAATCCTAAGTATTGCCATTCTCTTCTTAACTATTGATGAGAATTGATTGGCTCAAGGTCAGCACTGGGTTCAAACCCATATCCAGTTGCTCTTCCCACTGCCCTGAGTTCCCATCTTCATCCTAGGCCAGGCTGCTTAGTGCAGGGGCTAAGGGGAGTATCATTGGCCGGTAGCCCACCCCTCCATTCTATAGGAGTGGTGCCTCTGCTTTTGCCCTCACCCTCCTTGACCACTGGCCTTGAGGTCAAGGAGGACAACCAAGGCAGCTGCCTCAGTCTCATTCTGTCCCAAAGCCCAGGTGGAGCTCACCTCTCATCTAGCTCTGAGAGTCCAGTGGAGTGCGAAGTGCATGGGGCTGGATCCCTCTAGCCTGTGTGGTGTAGGAGGTAGTGGGTTCCTGATGGTGTGACCTTAATATTTTCCCACTCTGTGTTTCAGTTTTCCCATTTGTAAAAGACATGATGATTTTTCAAACTGGATTTTGACAGCGGAAGCCTTTTTCTAATAAAGACAGCAAGTATAAGAATTGAGCCCTAGCTCTGGGTCATAAACTACCCCAAACACTTCCTCCTTCTCCTCTCCCAGTCTGTGAGTGGTAGGAAAGACCTGTGGCATCGTAGCAAGAGTTGGAATCAGGACTCACAGCCAGGCCAGCTGCCTCTGCCCTGGGCTGGTAATTGTGGGAGCTCAGGGTCAAGGAGAGCAGAAGAGAGGATTCATGACCAAAACAAAGAGGGAGCCATTCTGATCAGCTCCCATCTTCCTTCTGAGTTCTGCTGAGTTCTCTCCCCTCTAGGTGGGCTGTGTCCTGCCACGTGGCTACTTAAACACCCCCATGGAAGGGCCCAGGCCATGTCTCTGGGCACATTCTGGGTCATCTCAAAAGCTACCCTCCCCACAGCTGCAGCTGTGCCCCACACCATGCAGATCCCTCCCTAGTGATATCCAGTGGTGCTCCTCCAACTTGGAGGAGCATTTTGATTCAGAAAATGGTCATGGGGATTCAGAATTATGTAGGAGACCTCAGGAATTATTGTTTTATCACTGGGCCAGGGGACAGTGAGACTGACATCACCTGGTGGCAGTGTATCTAATTATAGTCATTACTCCCCCTGCCCCTGGCATCCTAGGCTCTGCATTGTAGCAATAGTAGCAACAGGAGGGAAGTCCTCTTTTCTCCCCTTTTCTGCTTGCCCGGTGTGCTTACTGAAGGCCTACCAAACACCAACAGAAGAGCTGGGCTGGCACACAGCCTCCAGAGGACTTGCCTCGGTGGATGCATGAGCACAGTCCTCTTTTTGACTTTCAGATCCGTCTGCGGTGCCAGAAGGGCATCCCACCTTCCCTGCGGGGCCGTGCTTGGCAGTACCTGTCAGGAGGCAAGGTGAAGCTACAGCAGAACTCTGGAAAGTTTGATGTGAGTGGCCCTTCTTTCATCCTACCCTCCCTCCCACATCTCTTGATGTCCTTCACATAGCAGCAGTCCTCCATGTGCTTACTTGGACCTCAGCAGTATGAGCTGATTAATAGGACCACCCATCAAATGCCCCACTGACCAGGCCTGTCCAACCTGTGACTCCTGGGGGCTCTGCCCATCTGAAGCTCCAGCGCTGAGCAGGCTTCAGAGGGATGGACAGATTTTCCATCCTCCATTCCAGCTCTTTCTCTTGTCAACCACCTAGTTTTGTTTTCTTAGGCTTAGTAGGCCACCTCCCAGCTCTTGGTCATCAGGAGGGGACACTCAGACCACTTCCCTGACTCCCTTGGGCTCTGTGCTCTGGGCCTCTGGGGGCCTGCCCTCAGGGTCACTGAACCCTCAGTAACTCTTAGCCTCCCATCCTCGACTCTTCTCCTGCCTCATCCAAGCTGGCCAGACACAGTTCACCCATGCCACTAGTGGGGTTGTCAGCCTTAGGGGTGGCAGAGCCAAACCAGTATCCTTTGGGGTTAGAAACCAGTCAGTGGCCAGAGAGGGCGTCCTCTGCAGGCATGCCTTCCCCTCCCTACCCGTTGCCCCCTGCCCCATGGCTGCCAGAGTAGGAATACCACTCCATTCATGGGACTTCTTAGGGCCCACCTGGGCTGGGCAGCAGCTCCAGCATGCTCCCCTATGGGAGGCACTTGGCTCCCCTGGGGTTACCCCGGCTTACCTGCCAGACCTGGCCCCAGGCATCAGGGTTTCTCCCAAGCTCTTAGGGTGGGTGACAGGCAGTGAAACAGAGTTGCCAGCTACCAGCTCTTTGTTGACATACTTCATGCTTTGGCAAACACTCCTGTTTTGCCAAACCTGTTCCCTGAGAAGAGTGGGTGGGGCGGGGCAGCCTAGAGTTTCTGCTTTTGACCTGAAGAGGGTGAGAGTCATTTGCCAGCAGTACTTGGCCACGGGGCTGTAGGGTTTGGTGGAGTGTCTGGTTGGAAGCAGCTCTGGGAATCAGGGTGATTGGACTGTCCCACAGAGCAGCAATACCAGGCCTCTTGACTCCAGTGTCTTCTTCCATCCCTTTCATTTCAGGAGGCTGCATCCTGGGTGGAGGGGGGAGGTTCAGTTGGGAATCTCTCCCCAAGTCCATGATTTACCTCTGGCTGCTAGAGCATAGGCATGGGAGCCAAGAGCTCCGTCAGCCTGGCCACACTCCTGGTTCCATAGTTAGTAAATGTGAGCACATCCTAGCAGAGCACAGAGCTGTGTGTGCATTTTGTGTGTGGGTAGTAGTGTATCTGGAGAGAAATCAGCCACCTTTGTGAAGTCTTGAGGGTTGCTTGTGGGAGAAGGCTAAGAAAGGCCTTCTAGATCCTCTGAAGCTGAGTGGTGGGTCCCCAAGTCAGTCCTAGGGGCTGGAACAGTGGTTTTTGAGCACACCTAGTAAGGACTTTGCCTGTGGATGACATGGAGGAAGTGAGCAAGGATGAGAAGCTCCCTCTGGCCGCTGTGGACATGACAGCAAGAGGCAAGGGTACAGTGACAGGCTATTGGTGGGAGCACCTATTCCTGTATTCCCCTGAAGACCCAGGTGGTTGACCCCAATCTCAGCTGTCAAGGCAGATTCTGCAGCCTCTCATGGCTCCATATTCTCCCATACTTGCTACTTCTTCCTCCCTCATTGGTCAGGGCAAGACCTCTGTCCTTTTCTTACCTGGTTTTCTTCTCTGGCTTCACCTCATGATGGTGTGAGTGCCTTCAGGCTCTCTTGGAGGTTGCAGTAGCTGCATCAGCTGCCAGCAGCCCACACCTGCCTTTGATTCCCAGAGCCCTTTCTTCCCACAGGCCCTTCAGCTATACCTCTTCCTTTCTCAACCTCCCATGTGTGGTTAAGTGCCTTGGGCTGCTGAGGTACCAGGTGAGCACATCCTAGGAACTGACTTCTTGAGTTCTCAGGTCCCTACCTTACGAGAGCCCTCTGGAGAATTTGTGGGGTCCTCCTCCCTTTCTGACAAAAATAATCCTGCTTTGTACTCAGACAGTATCTAGCCCTGGGCTTGACTTGGGAGGTTCATAGGACACACACAAGCCCCATCTTTAGAATATGTGGGACTCTAGAGGTTGTACACCCACTTCTTCAGCTGTGTGCCTGACCAAAAGCCCTCTGAAGGCATCTGGTCCTTCTCTCCACCCTCCAGCCTTAAACACTCTGTCAGTTTTTTTGCTCAGTACTTACTCTCTCATGTCAAGTTACCTGACACCCTAGGGTCTTTAGTTTAATGTTGGGACACACCCACTGAGGGGGCACAAGAGGGAAAGGGACTTTTATGAAGACACCTGCCAGTCAAGGCCAGGGCCTGGGTCTGTGCCCACGGGTGTGTTTGCTGAGAAATCTGGCCCTCATCCCAGGGGGCCTTCCCTAATGCTGCATCAGCCCTGCAGGCAATGTGTACATGGTCTGCTTCCCTGCTCAGCTCTCTGGGTTTCCTTTTTATTGATTTTTTCCTTTCTATTTTTAGGATCTTTTTAAAAGATTTTATTTACTCATTTGTGAGAGAAAGAGCACACAAGCCGGGGAATGGCAGGCAGAGGGAGAAACAGGCTCCCCGCTGAGCAAGGAGCCTGATGTGAGACTCAATCCCAGGACCCTGGGATCATGACCTGAGCTGAAAGCAGACACTTAACCAACTGAGCCACCCAGGCGTCCCTATTTTTATGATTTTTTAAAAGATTTATTTGTTGATTTTAGAGAATGAGAGAGCACAAGTGTGTGTAAGTGGGGGGAGAGGCAGAGGGAGAGGGAGACAAGCAGACTCCCCGCTGAGCAGGGAGACTGATGTGGGGCTCGATCCCAGGACCCTGAGATCATGACCTGAGCTGAAATCAAGAATTAGACGCTTAACCAACTGAGCCACCCAAGTGCCCATATTTTTTCTTTCTTTCTTTCTTTTCTTTTTTTTTTTTTTTTAAGATTTTATTTATTTATTTGACAGAGAGAGACACAGTGAGAGAGGGAACACAAGCAGAGGGAGTGGGAGAGGGAGAAGCAGGCTTCTTGCTGTTCAGGGTGCCCGATGCGGGGCTCGATCCCGGGACTCTGGGACCATGACCTGAGCCGAAGGCAGACGCTTAATGACTGAGCCACCCAGGCGCCCCTTTCTATTTTTTAAAGTTGAGGTATTTACAGAGAGTGAAATGCACAGATCTTAAGTGTGCAGTTCAGTGAATTTTGACAAATAATACATATCCATGTAACCAACAAGCAAATCATGATATAGTACATTTCAAATGATGGGGAAATGATTTTTCTTTGTGTAATACTTTGTTTTTAAAATGGTACTCATGTTAAAATGTTCACAGAAGTTCAAAGAAAAGAGTAAAACTTTGTCAAAACCCCAGCACCCAGAGATGGCTCTGAGTTTAATGGTTTGACAAATGTCACATCCTACCAGATAGCACTCTGTGCAGATCCTTCTCTCCTTCTCTCTCTCATACACACACACACACCCCTTCCTAAATAGGTGATGCCACTTGCATAGGGAGACAGCAGAGGAGTTGGGATCAATGGCTCTGAGTCAACCTGGCTTCCAGGCCCAGCTCCACCATTTTTCTAACCATGAGGACTTGGGCAAGTGACTTTTCTTTGATCCTCAGTTTCCTCATCTGTGAAGAGCATCATGATAGGACTTTTCTTTGAGGTTGAGAAGAGTCAGTGAGGCCCGCGGTGCCGCAGAACAGTGCTAACAGGTGATAGCTATTGCTTTGATAGTAGCCTTCCATCTTAAGGACCTAAAGTGTTTGAATGAGTCCTGACTAAAGTGCCTGAAGGTTATTTCCAGCCACAGCTATGACAGACACTCTTGACTGCGTGGGTCTTCCTGGAGCCAGGATCACCCCTCAGGGTTTCTAGGGCCCTTCCCTCCTTGCCTCTTTGCCCCTTCTCTCTCATTCTTCTCAGGCTTCCTTACCTGAGCTTCCTGACTTGTCTTAAGGAAGGTCCAGTTCGTGATGGGATTGGGTGGGCATTGCCCCTGGCAGAGGGCTCCTCCATTACCTGGGACAGTTGTATCTTCCCAGCAGCCATCCCTAACTCCTAATACATGCTCTTGATCTTGCTTCTAGGAGCTGGACATGTCCCCTGGGGACCCCAAGTGGCTGGATGTCATTGAACGTGATCTGCACCGGCAGTTCCCTTTTCATGAGATGTTTGTGTCCCGGGGAGGCCATGGGTGAGCAGGCTGGATCTTATGGGCTGGAGGTGATTCTGGGCCCTGTCCCTCAGGGCGTGGAGGATGTAAAATGAGTTTGGGTGTATCTCAGGGGCCCAGAAACTGGGAGCCCCAAACTCCACTGTTAGAGTTTCCCTTTGGTTTGAATCGGATGGGTCTCCTTAGCTTCTTCTCTTACCTTTGGGGCAACTTTCATTTACTCCCCAGCGTGCTAGAGCTTGCTGGGTCCTCTTCTGGAAACAGGTTTTGGTGGGGAGAAAGAGGGTTAGAGATAACTGGGTGGGCAGAAGGTATGTAGGAGGGGAAAGATAGGCAGGCCAGGCCAGAGGCCCAAGACAGACACTTGGGACAAAGCTATCTGGCCAGGGAGACACAGCTGCTGAATGAGAGGCCCACACTTCCAGCCCTGACATACTCTTACCTTGTATCTGGTATCCTGCCTGGCTCTCCCTCTGCTTTCTCTTTGAGCCTCTGCTCTTAGCTGTCATATGGGGTGGGGCAGGGGAGGTGCCCTCCCTGCCTCCTCCTCTGGTCTTGTGAGAGTCTGAGTGCTGCAGTGGGAGACCAACCCCTTGCTGACCATAGTTAGGTCACCAGGGAGGTGCAAATTCTGAGACAGGTCTGGTCTGGTAGGGGGTGGCAGAGTCATACCTATCTTCCCTGCCCCACTTGGCCCTTCTACAGCCAGCAGGACCTATTCCGTGTGCTGAAGGCCTATACCCTTTACCGACCTGAGGAGGGCTACTGCCAGGCCCAGGCGCCCATTGCCGCTGTTCTGCTCATGCACATGCCTGCTGAGGTACCACCAGGCCCTGGACGGGTAAGTGGGTGGGCAGGGAATACCCAGCAGCAAGGCCTCATGTCTCTCTCGCCCACAGCAAGCCTTCTGGTGCCTGGTGCAGATCTGTGAGAAGTACCTGCCTGGCTACTACAGTGAGAAACTGGTGAGTGCTTGCTGGGTCCAGACCAGGCCTGGGACCTGCCCTTTGTGGCCTGTCCAGGCTTTTCTCTCCACAGCCACTGTTGCCCCAGCTTAAAACCTTCCCAGACTTCTGTTGCTTTCAGGTTGAAGACCCAAGGCCCTCCAAAGTGAGGTCTTCTAGGCTCCAGAGTTATCGGTTCCACCCTGGCCTCCATGGCTGCTTCTAGCCATCTGGCTGCTTGGCAGGATCACAGTTCTTCCAGTGCACCAAGTTCCTCCCTGCCTCAGCCTTGAGGCTTAAACCTCTACCCCCTTCATTCCCATAATAACCCCTCCTTTCCTTCAGCTTTCAGCCCTCAGGGAGCTTTTTGTGACTCTGACAAGTGGGACCTCTGGCACAAGTTAATCCAGCATTCCTGGTTCTGCCATATTCTGGGCACTTAGCCACCTCCCCCACCAGTGCCCACCCTGTCCCCCGTCTCTTTGCCCCTGTGATTCATCTGTCTGCCCCTTTTCACTACATGCTCCACGAGGTAGACCAACTGTGTGTGGTTTGCTCTTCAGTGTATCCCAGCACCCAACTCAAGGTTGGCTCCCTGCAGGCAGTAGCTGCCTGAGGGATGAACGAATGCCTGCCTGGTACTGGGAGCCGAAGTGTCGACTACAGTCCTGGCCCCACGGCCTCACTGTGTCCCCCAGGAGGCGATCCAACTGGATGGGGAGATCCTCTTCTCCCTGCTGCAGAAGGTGTCACCCGTGGCCCACAAGCACCTCAGCCGGCAGAAGATCGACCCGCTGCTGTACATGACAGAGTGGTTCATGTGTGCCTTTGCCCGCACCCTGCCCTGGAGCTCCGTGCTTCGCGTCTGGGATATGTTCTTCTGTGAAGGTACTGGGCTGGGCTTGGGGGAACAGCCCTGCCTCTAACCCAGCCCACAGGGGGCCTCTATTTTCAGAGAAACTCCTTACAGGTCCTTTTACCACCCCCTCATGCAGGAGTCAAGATCATCTTCCGGGTGGGGCTGGTGCTGCTGAAACATGCGTTGGGCTCCCCTGAAAAGCTCAAAGCCTGTCAGGGCCAGTATGAGACTATCGAGCAACTGCGGAGCCTCAGTCCCAAGATCATGCAGGAGGCCTTCCTGGTCCAGGAGGTACGGCCCACACCCTCCCATCACCCCTGGGTGGGAGTGGGAGACGTGGGGGCCCTTTAGAAGGGGCCTGGTAACTCTCTGCCCCAAAGGTAGGTTACTGGTGCCAGGCCTGGTGCTCAGCAGCTCAGGATGGTGTGGGTAGACCTTATCCTCCTGTCTTAATGAGAAGACAGAGGCACAGAGAAGCCTAGGTTTGCAGGGCCTTCCCTGTTCTGAACCACTTGGGAATGAGAGGAGCTGCAACTCATCACCCTCTCTTCTTTCCTGTACTGCATCCATGGCCTTGGCTTTATTTTCCTTTTTTTCTTTCCTTTGTGGGTTTTTGTCTCTCAGGGACTGTACTTAGGTGACACATAGTTAGGCAAGTGGACTCGAGTTGTGGGCAGCTTTCTCCTTTGAGGCAGTGGGTCCCAAGTGCCTGGCTCACCTGGCACTCGGCTCTGGGACTTGTGATCACCACAGGGACCAGACCCCCATTATTCCTAGGGTCAGCCTTTAGTGACCAGGGCTGGGGGATGGTGAGGGAGAGCAGGGCCAGGTTGGGAAGTAGAGGGGAAGTTTCTTCCTGGTGCCCATCTTCCTGTCACCACCCACACAGGTGGTAGAGTTGCCGGTGACAGAGCGCCAGATTGAGCGTGAGCACCTCATTCAGCTGCGGCGCTGGCAAGAGACCCGGGGTGAGCTGCAGTGCTGCTCTCCACCCAGGCTGCATGGTGCCAAGGCCATCATGGAGGCGGAGCCAGGCCCCTGGCCCACCCTGCAGCCTTCACCATCCATCCGCCTGCCCCCAGATGCCCTGCTCCCTGGCTCTAAAGGCAAGCCCAAGCCACCCAAACAGAGCCAGAAGGGGAAGGAGCAATGGAAGCAGGCAAAGGCAAGCGGGCAGCTGGATAAGCCCCCAACCCCAAGTCAAGCCAAGGTGGCAGCCGCTGCAGGAGATGCATGTCCCCCACAGGATGTGCCCCTGAAGGATCCAGCCCACCAGGACCCAGCCCCGCAGGACTCAGCTCCCCAGGATTCAGCCCATCACCGCTCCCAGGATTCAGTCCACCACCACTCCCAGGAGAGCCTGACATCCCAGGAGAGTGAGGACACCTACTTGTAACCCTGGCAGCTCAGGCCTGTGGGGTGGGGTCTCCACACACCTACACGGCTCACAGACTGACATTCGAGGGCCTGCCCATGCTCTGAGGGCCCAGCTGCCTGGCCACTGGGTGGCAGAGAGTCTGGCTGGCCCAGCACAGAGTCTGCCTGAGCCTTTTTATTTATTTTCTCCAGAGTGGAGCATGGGCCAGCCCAGCTCGGTCAGACAGAAGTGAGGACCAATGGTCAGGGCCTCACTCAGCCCCCTCCTCCTGGGGGGATGCTTCCCAGGGCTAGGGTGCTGTTGTGAGGAGAGAGGGTGGGGTAAAAGGTGGGGTGCTCTTTGTGTAAAATAGAAACATGGTTTTGTACAGAAATAAACAGGCTTGTGTAGAGAGTTGGTGTATGGCTAGGGACTGGGAAGGGGAGCAACCCCTGGTACTCAGCATCTCTTCTCTCTACCCTACAGAGCCCCCATCCTGGCCCCAGCCAAGCACTAGAGCCTCTCTGAGAAGTACCTTTGCCATAGGCCAGTCCTTGTTCCTGACCCCCACTTTCGCTTACCCCATCCCCTCTGCCCCGTGTCCACCAGTCTGCCATGGATGAGGGTCTGCTTCCCAGGCCTTGATGCCTACCCATCTCTGGGGGCAAGGGGAGGAGGTTTTCTTAAGGAGGCCTTTTCAGGGTCTTCCTCCACCAAGTCCCCTTGCCTAGATGCCACTTCAGACCCCAGTAAGGTTCTGAGTGTTCATTTTGGGTTGAGTGCTGGCACCAGGAGTCGGGGACCATGAATGCCCTTACATGCTAAGTCCAGGCCTCCATTGGACACAGAGGGATGAGGGAAGAAGTTTGGGTCTTTAATAGAAGGCTGCCTGCGGTTTCCTGAGCACTTACACGCTGGGCTGGTTGTGTCACCAGCTGATCAGGTAGGCTCTATTATCCCCATTTTACAGATGAGGAAACAGAGGAGCTGCGTGGGAAAGATGAAGCTGGTTGATTTGCACCTAAAAACCCCTTAGCTACCTCTCCTGACCAGGGTGCCTGGTGACCTGGCAATGCCCCTTAGGGCCCAGGCGGTCACAACCTGATGACTGGTGAGGGTGAGGACAGGGTGTCCCTGGGAAAGGCCCCCCCCTTCTGCTGAGGAAGCAGCTTTTCCAGTCAAACAATAGCGGCTGTTCCTGGCAGGCTACCAAGCTGGGCTGGGCCATGGTGGAAGGGGGTGGGAGAGGGAGGAGAACTCCCTAGGAGTTTTCAGGCATCACGGAGCCTGGGCCTGGAACATCTTGTCCTGGTACAGCTGGGGATACTGAGGCCTAGGGAGGTCAAGTGTCATATGAGCCTATCAGGGCAGGCTACCCACTTCCTGCCTCCCACCTCTCACCCCTGTATTTTCCCACCCCATCTGTACCTGCCATGAGAGGCTTTGAGGACAATCCCTTCCCCCTGGCTCTCCAGGGGACAGGCCAGGATGTGGCAGCTGCAGTGTTCCACAGGAATCCCTTGAGCCAGAGAGTCAAGGGAGGGAGGGTGCTGCCCAGCTTCCATCCGCCTACAGTAGAGGTTCTTGAGCAGGCAGGAGGCTTGTGTAGGCCTGCTGGGTCCCAGTCAGGCCTGTGGCCGGCTTTAACCTGTTTGGTTCCAAGCCTTAGATCTGAAGCCTGAGGGCCAAAGGCCCTCCAGAGCATGCTCTGTCTGTCCTGCTACAGGGCCAGCCTAGGTGTGCTGATACCTGCTTAGCCTTGGAGTCTTCTTAAACCTGAGGCGGCCTGAGCAGAACCCAGTTCTAATGTTGAAATGAGCCCAAGTTGGTCTAACAAGCCTCCGATCTGGGGCATCTGCCAGTGCTGGGGGCCTCCGTGGGCATGAAGCAAGTTTACATGTGCTCAGGCCAGCTGGGTTCTGCTAATGGCTGCAGGCTTTGGGAGGCCTCAACAGGGCTCAAGTCTCAGGTCTGAGATCTGACTACCCAGTGAGCCCCAGACACATGGGCCTGTCCCCTGAAGTCTGGGCCTTGAGCATCCCTGGCCCAAGCGCTTAGTCTTGAAGGATCTCAAGACATAAGCCTGGCCACCTCCATCCCCTACCCCACAGTATGTTATTCAGATGTAAGTGTCTGGGGCCCTCCCTATCTCTGTGATCCTCGTGGGTAGGCGCCTTCTTCCTCCATAAGGGGAAGGAGGGAGAAAGGTAAGACACTATTGGGAGAGAATCAGAGTCACCGGGGCTGCACAGCCTACTCCTACCCCTCCATACTCCAGAGTTTTCTGGTCAGCACTCTGGTTCCAGCTGAGCCCCGGTTCGTCTCGCGGCCCTTCGGAGCTTCAAGGATATCAATCATAAGACTGAAGGACAGAAGCCATTCCACACTTCCCTCCTCCACATCGGCTTCCGATCCCAGCGAGAGAGGAGACCTGCGGAAAAGGCGGAGCCCCAGAGAGGGGGCGCGGTATGGGCGGGGCCTGGAGGACTCCAGCGGGTTGGGATCAGCCTGTGATCCCCGAGCCAATGCTAAAGGGGCGGAGTCATTAGAGGCGGGGCTCGGCGGGCTGGAACGGGAGGGATGAGGCGCTGACCTTAAGAAGGAGGCGTGGCCACTTTGGATAGGCCGCCCGCCCCTCAGGGCGTGGCTGTCAGGGAAGTGGACGCGGCGTGGGGCTGGGAGGGTCCGCAGCGTAGCTGGCGGCATGGACGCGGCCGCGCAGCGGCTCCTTTAAGCTCCCGGCACCGCCCCCGCCGCCCCGCCCCCGGAGGCGGCTTGGGTCTAGTAGGCGGCGGGGTCGGGTCCGCGCGGACTGTGATGGAGCTGCACATCCTAGAGCACCGGGTGCGGGTGCTGAGCCTCGCCCGCCCAGGTCTCTGGCTCTACACCCACCCGCTCATCAAGCTACTCTTCCTGCCCCGCCGCAGCCGGTGCGCGCCCGGGTTCGGGGGCACAGGTTGGGGTGGGCTCCGCTGTTGCTTCGGGACGGGGTCGGGAGATTAACATCGCCGCGGGGCGAGCGGGAGTGGGCGGGGGGGGCGCTTCTCCTCCCCACCCCCCCCCCCCCCGCCGCCATCCGGCTTGGGCCTACCCTCCCTGGGACCGCCGCCTATCCGGCCCCGTGAGGCCCCCTCCCAGGGCCAGTTAAGGCGCAAACAACCTGGGATGAGCAATGCTTAACTCCAAGTGGTGTGAAATGGGGGCAATTCCTTCAACTGGCGACTGCGGGGAGCTTCTTCCAGACGCCTCCCATCGGGTCAGAGGAGCTGGTCTAGGGGGCCCAAAGTCCGACGCCCCCAGGGCTGTAGTCGCGGGTGAGCCTCTCCTCCTTCCCGGAATGGAGGGTCGGGAGCTCCTACAGAGGTCGGGAGGCGAAAAACAGTTCGTCATTCCGGTGATGAGGCCCACACCCCACTGGCCCGGTGAGAAAATTGAGGCTTGAGGGGGCAGGGAGGCGCCCAGCAGGGGTCTTTCTGGGCGAACTGGAGCGAAGTCCTGCCCGCCCCCTCCGCCCAACCCAGGCTGAAGATGCCCCCCACCCCCATCCAGGTGCAAGTTCTTCAGCCTGACGGAGACCCCAGAGGATTACACGCTCATGGTGGACGAGGAGGGCTTCAAAGGTGGGGGCTGGGCTGGGGAAGGATGTCGTGCTCCCCTCTTTGTGGGATTCTCACTAGATCCTGGGTTCCAAAATCGCAAGAGCTGGGGCCTTGAAGGTAGATGGGTCTGGGTTCGAATTCGACTCTGCCATTGACTGGCTGTGTGCCCTTGAGCAAGTCACTTCCTCTTTGTAAAATGGGTATAGTTATGGTTCTCTATTAATAGGGTCCCATGAGAACTTTATAGACAGGGCTGTGAAGGGCACTTAGCAGCCTCAGGCCAGTGGCAGGGCCTCAGTGACAGTTCAGGGCAAGAATCAGAGGTTCCTGTGGCAGTTATATCCCCCTGGCCATTATTTCTCCCTGGATTTATCTCTCTGGTGCTGATCACCCCCTCCCTGGCTGGTCTGGGAACTCCAGGAGTCTGAGGGTTGGGAAAGGAATGCAGGAGCAGGCAGCCAGCCCACGTCAGGGTCCTGGGGGGCCTCCTGGCTGCAGTTGGGAGATTAGCAGCCACCCAGGCCCTGGCTCCTGCTCTGGACTGGACGCCAGCCTGGTTCCTCCCTGGTCCCTGAAGCTGACATCTGGCTCCTGCTCCTGCCAGCCTGACCCCTCCTCACAGGCCTGGAGCCTCAGGCCACAAAACTGAGGCTTGGCCCATCCTCTACTGCAGCCCTTCAGGCCTTCGTTTCCCTGTTTGTACTGCAGGAAAGTCTAGGTCTGCCGAGGGAGAGGGGCATCCCTCAGCTAGCCTTATTTGCTGACGCCCCCTGGTGGTGCCACATGGTATAAAACCTCTTAACCACGGAACGCTATCATGAGGTATATGCTCTCATCCCATTTTACAGATGAGGAAACAGATTCAGAGAAGTTAAATCGTTTACCCCAGATCAACAGCAAGTAAATGGTGAAGCTGGGATTTGAACCCAGGTCTGTCTGAATCTGGAGCTCCAGTCTTAACTGGGAAGTTTCCATCCCTAGCAGGCCAGCACCTGAAGCACTTCTTAGTCCTTGCATACATGCAGTTCTTAGGAGCAGAACTTGGGAGAGGGAGACAGCCCCAGTCTCCACACCCTTACCTTGGTAGAACCCCCATCCCCCCACCCCCAGCACAGACAAACGAGGGGTAGGGGCCAGCCCCATAGGCCCTGACCTGGTGTATACTTCCTACTCGCAGAGCTACCCCCATCTGAGTTCCTTCAAGTGGCTGAGGCCACATGGCTGGTGCTGAACGTGTCATCCCACAGCGGTGCAGCTGTGCAGGCTGCTGGGGTCACCAAAATTGCCCGTTCAGTCATTGCGCCATTGGCGGAGCACCATGTGTCTGTGCTGATGCTGTCCACTTACCAGACGGACTTCATCCTGGTGAGTTTTTGGCAGGCTCCAGTGCGGGGCAGGGTGGGCATGCCTGGGGACTCATGTGATACGTCATCCCCCTGTGGTCCAGGTGCGGGAACAGGACCTGTCCGTGGTGATCCACACGCTCTCCCAGGAGTTCGACATTTACCGAGAAGTGGGCGGGGAGCCTGTGCCTGTTGCCAGGGATGATTCCAGCAATGGTTTTCCCCGTTCTCAGCATGGTGAGGCTACCCTCTGACACCCAGATCTAGGCAGGGCCTCCTCTTCCCACTGGGGCCCTTCCCTTGTGAGGGCTGGTCTGTGGGCGTGATACCAGCTGACACTGACTGCCTCACAAGATAGGGAGATGTGGTGGAGGAAAGAGGTGGGTTCCTGTAGAGCCTGACCCTACACCCCACCCAGGCTCCTCCCTGTCTGGCCACCAGGGGGCGCCCCAGCCCACAGTCGCCCTGACAGCTGCTGCCTGGTCCCTCCTAACAGGGCCTAGCCCCACCGTGCATCCCATCCAGAGCCCACAGAACCGCTTCTGTGTCCTCACACTGGACCCTGAGACGTTGCCAGCCATCGCTACCACGCTCATCGATGTCCTCTTCTACTCATACAGGTGGGCCTCGTTTGCACCTTGTCTCTTTGTCCTCACACCGTTGTTCCCTATGCTGTGTCCCACCACCTTCTGCATGTCCCTCTGTGCTCACACCTTCTGCGCGTCCCTCAGTTCTGCCAGTCTGTGCCCTGTTCTGTGTCTTGGGTTCCTGGCAGCCTGCAATGCCCATGTGCCCCTCACTGATGTTCAGGGAAGATCCTGATGCCACAGCTTCAGCCCTTTCCTGTAGTGTGAACTGAGATCACCCTGAGCCATGCTTTGGTCTGGCTGTCTGCCAACCCTGGGGTCCAGTGTCTTTGGAGGAGGCGAGATTCATTGTCCTCTCCCCTGACACCATCAGGAGATCAGGGCCCTCAGACAGGGGAGGAAAGTGGCCCAGAGAAGGGAGGAGACACAGTGGGCTGGGTGCCCCGAAGAGCACTTGAGCCTCCTGTCCTTTTCCAGCGCCCCCAAGGAAGCAGCCTCTGGTGGTACTGGACCCAGCTCCATTACATTCTTTGCCTTCTCCCTCATTGAGGGCTACATCTCCATCGTCATGGACGCTGAGACGCAGAAAAAGTATGTGACTCCTGAGCCCCGTGGACCACAGAGCCCAAGCCCAGCCCTAGGGAGGGAGGAGGTAGAGTGTCAGACTCTGAGGTCACCAGGTCCCCCTGCTTCCAGAGGCTCACAATGGGGCAAGGAGGGGACGGGTGGGTGCTGTGCCCACTACCCACCTGCCTCTCCAGGTTCCCCAGTGACCTCCTGCTGACCAGCTCCTCAGGAGAGCTGTGGAGAATGGTGCGCATCGGTGGACAGCCCCTGGGCTTTGGTGAGGGCTGCTTCTTGTGTGTTGGGGACTTGGGGAGGACCTGGGGGAGCGGCCAGGATGATCCACATGGACTCCCCCCCCCCCCCCATAACCCTCAGATGAGTGTGGGATCGTGGCCCAGATCGCAGGCCCCCTGGCTGCGGCCGACATCTCTGCCTACTACATCAGCACCTTCAACTTTGACCATGCCCTGGTGAGCGCCATGGGTTGGGCTCCTGGAAGGACACTGAGGCCCAGGAGGGTGGGGAGGGTGCAGGATGAAGTCCATCTAGGCCAGGAGGTCGGCGTGGCCCTGACCGCTCCCTCTGCCCACCTGCCCACAGGTGCCTGAGGATGGCATCGGGAGTGTCATTGAGGTCCTCCAGCGACGGCAGGATGGCCAGGGCTCCTGAGGCCTCCACGCTCTCCCTTCACCCCAGGCTTCCAGAGACTTCTCTAAGCTATTTCCTCAAGCTCTGGGATGAGCCCTCCCCACCCCCATTCCTGCCGGGGGACCCCCTTCTTCTGCTCTCTGTACATAAACTGCGTGCAGGCACCGGCTCTCACGTGGACACGCGTGTCTACCCACGCAGGGGAACACGGTGCTCTGGGCTTCCTCCGGGAACCCCTCACCCCATCACTCCCTGCGCGGCCTCAGCGTTTGCACATTCCCTGCCTGAGGTCCGAGCCATCCCCCCTCTCAGCGCCCCGGGCCAGCTGCTCCCCGGACAGGGCCCTGATTTCCGTTCTGCCTCTGGCTGGGTTGCCTTCCCTGGCCAGGTGATTCTGACAGTGCCTGCCCCTCTGGGGGGCCTCTGAGAAAAGTATTTTTACATCTTTCTCCATTTTTTATTGACTTGTTAATAAAGGGCTTGTAGTTATGAAGGGTTGGGCCGTGGTCCATGGGGGTTGTCTGAGCTTGGGCATGGCTGCTCTTCGGCTCCTCCCAGCCCCTCTGCCTAAAGTCCTGGTCTGTCCCTATGTAGCTGGCTCTGGCTGGGCTCACCTAACTCAGTTCTCACCTCCGGGAGAACTGAACCTTTGAGAAGGGAAGTGACTTAGCCAAGGTCACCTGATTCCCATCCAGGGCTACCTGCCTCTGAAGCCCAGCCTCTTTCTTCCTTCCTTGCTGTTTCTGGAATAGCCCAGAGAGTTCTGAACATGGTTAGAGACTCAGAGACCCTCCTGCCTGGAGGTCCCCCAGCCTTCCCTGCCACCTTGAGTGTGACTGGCCTATTGTGAAACCCCTCAAGGAGGGCCCAAAAGCACCCTTCTTCCAGGCTGCTGCCTGCTTGCTTTGGGGCCATGCCTGAGTCCTAGAGGTCCCTCACAGGAGTCCCTGTTGGCCAAGAGACCAGTTAGTTCTTGTCGCCAGGGCTCTTCTGGAGTAGTAGTGGGAGGGGGCCAGCCAGAGTGGGGACCTGGGAGTTCAGGCACTGGGCTTCCTCTGGCTAGAAGGACAGGACAGGGGCCTGGAAGCCACCTGAAACCCACTCTGCCTTCAAAGGCTACCGTTCTGGGCCAGTGACGGGTTTCTTGTCACAGAGGGGCTGCCTCCTCGCTCCGTGAGACCGGGATTCCACTGTGAGCCAGATGGGACCCTACAGATGTCCCAGGGAGGTTATCAGGTACCCTCAGCCCAGACCCGCCCGCACTTAGGAAGGGAAGAAGGGTGTGACTTCGGCGTATTCAGAGGTCATAGTAGCTCCCCAGAAAAGCCAGAACGGGGGCCAGGCCTCTGGCAGTGTGCCCGTCCTGCCCCTGGGAACTCAGGGTCTGCAGATCACAGGAACAGAGCACACAGTCCAGCCTGGTGAGTGAGCAGTCGGGGACCCTAGGCCAACCCCTTCCCTTCAGCCTCCGTTTCCTCATGTGTATCAAGGTCTAGGAGGCAGCTCCTTCAGGACCTCTCTACTTCTTGGTGCTGGGAAGGGGTCATTGCTTTGTAGTTTGACTTTCGGGGGAAGAGGGAGTTCTGGCTTCTCTCTGGAGGGCACACCCTGGGCCCTGGCTCAAAAGTTGTCCTGAGCTAAGTGCGGGCTTTAGAACCAGAATCCTTGGGGCTCCTGACCTGCAGGTAGAGAGCTCCTGGGCCCCATATTCAGCTCCGGGGGGTCTGTCCATCTGTCTGCTTGTGAGTCACTGCCTGATTTGGGTGTTTCTGTTATCCTGGCTTTCCGGGTGGATCAGGCTTTGCCTAGTCCCTCAAACCAGGTCCTAATCTGGCATCGGTTCTTGGTACTGCCCACAGGATTGGCCTGGGTAAGAGGGCCCCAGCGGGCTAGTCTGACTTGGACCCAGGCCTAGAGCCCGTGTGTGTCTTTGCCACATAAGTGTGAGTCTATGTGGAGGGGTTTTAGCTCCCAGGGCATTAGGGTCCTTGGGGGTCACTGGGTCAGCTTGGCCATCAACAGGTTACAAATGGGGAGATCTGCTCTGGGATTGCCAGGGACCCCAGGACCCACCAGGGGTCAGGGCACAGGGCTTGGGAGGTGACTTGGGCACACTCAGCTGAAAGTGGGACGTGACCCTGGATCTCACACTTGTCTAATGCTCTGGGTGCCATCAGATAGACAGGCTTTAAGCTGTCCCAGGCTGAGGTGGAGGCTCACAGAATCACCTCTTTGTCCCACCCCTTTGTCCCAGAAGGCAGAGTGGGTTTCAGGTGGCTTGTCCCTGGAGAGTTCTAGAACCAAAGAACTCAGTCTGGGCAGCCCGGATTTGGGCTCAGTTTGGGTCATTCATAACTAAGGTTGGGGGTGTTCACTGGCACACAGTCCACGTCCTTGTCCTTCCAAACCTGGGCTCCCCTGTCCACCTGTCCACATCAGCACAGCCATTCCTGAGTGCAAGGGTCAAGGCCGCAGACTGCAGAGCCCGAGTGCCCATCCTCATAAAGATGGAAGCCTTCGCCTGGGGAAGGCCCTGCCCACAGTCCCTTGGGGAGTAGAAAGGTGCTGTCAGCTCTCCTATCTGCTGGGAGGATGTGAACCTGTGGGGTCGGGTGGGGGGGCTCTTGGGTGGATGGGGACGGGAGATGAGGAAAGCTCAGGCAGGGACACTCAGTGGCTCATGTCTACCCTCTCAGATTTTACCTGTCCATACAGAGGAATGACCTTGTAAGTCCTCCTTGAAGTTATTTGAGCAGAAATTCAGGGTTTAAAGTCCTCATCCCCACCCCTGCCAGGCAGGCTGTATGGTCCCATGCTTGTTGCCAAGTTGCTCTAAAGCTGGCTTCTTGGTCCTGTGTAGAAGGGAGAATAAACCCATACATACCCTCTTGGATGTCCCACCTGGCTCCAAGATCCAGGCCATCAACAGGTTACAAATGGGGAGTGGGAAGGGTGGGAAGGGACCAGGCAGGAGGCAGGAGGCAGAAGGGCAGCCCCATCTGCAGCTAGCTGACTGAGTCCAGGGAAGCTGATTCCCCCATCTGTACAAGAGGTGGGAAGGGATGTGCTCCAGTCATTCATGTATTCAACACACGTTCTCGCACGTTCTCATTATCCCCCCACACTTTACATGAGGGGAAACTTAAGCACAGACAGGTGGAGGGACTTGCCCAAGGTCACAGAGCTGGGCATGGCAAAACCCGAATGCAGAAAGGTTAACTGGGGCCATAGCCTGGGGAGGGCCCCCAGGGGAAGGGACACTTTAGCTGAACCCTGAGGGATGGGGATGATTTTGCAAGATCCCTCGCAATCCCAGCTGTCTGCGTCGGTGGCTGGGTGTCTGCTGCCGGTGGCAGTGAATGTGTGGGCAGGCACGCGAGGCCTGGCCCTGGGCTGGGCCCAGTGGGTGTGTTGGGCAATGGCCGTGGTTTGTCTCACTTTCCCAGGCGGGCCCTGGTGCTGGGGTTCTGGAGCCAAGGGTGCCTCAGATGGGGGTGCCCGGAGCTACCTTCTTGGGGGGGCATTGGTCATGATGCCGATATGGCTGTGGATGTTTCACGGGTGTCCGTGTCCATGTGTCCCAGTGTGTCCTCGTGCCTCTGCAGCTAGATGTGCGTCCGATTTCGTCCGAACCTCAGCTGTGTGCCTGGCTCCGTTTCTGCACGCGTCCCGTGTATGCGTGGTCCGAGGCATCTGTGCCTGTTTGTGCGCATGTGGACGTGGGTGGTGCTGGTGGCTGTGCGTCTGCTCTTGTCTGTGGTGGGGCAGTTTCTGTATGTCCGCATGTGCCAGTGCATGCATCCGCATCTGGTGTTTTCGTGTTCACACGTGTGTCCGTGTGCACTCTCCTGTCCGCTTTCCTTCTCTGGACCCACATCCTCCCGGGCCTTCCGGCCTCTCCCTAATCTCAGGAGGCCCAGCTTGCTGCGGTCACCAGGGGACTGCTGGGCTGTGCTGGGTGCTCCCTAACTCCACCCCTCCACCTTCGACCTCCACCCCAGCTGCCTCAGCCTCCCCAGACTCCCTCCTACCTTTCTGTCCACTCCTCCTCTGTTCCTCGTCTTCTGTCTGCAGCCTGAAGCAAGCCTGATCTGGCTTTCTGCCCCTCAGTCTGGGCCCTCCGCCGTGACACAGAGAGATCGACACCTCCCCCTGCCCCTCCTACCAGCTTCCCAGCTCCTCCTTCCTCCATGGCCTGGCCTTCCCCACTTCCCAGGGTCCTGATTCAGCCCACAGTTGTCCTTACCTGTGCTTCTTCAGGCTTCCTGCTGGTCTCCCTGTCATCTGGCTGCACGAGTGAATTTTCCCCAGCAAAATCTTACTGTATCCCCTCCCTCCCTGATCATCGGCCTTGGGTAGACCCTTGCTCGGGAGGTCTGCCTTTGAGACCTCCTGGCCGCAACAGCTCTTCCGGCTACTTTGCTCTTGGGCCTTGCCTTAGACTTGCTCTCCCCCAGAGCTGGGACCTTCTTCCTGGGACAGCTGCCAGACCCTGTCCTGAGCTGGCATGCCCCGGCCTTTGAAGTTGAGCTGAGCCTTCTCTAAGTCAATGAGCAAGAAAGAGCTCCAGGACAGTCGCTAACCAAGCAGTAACAGGAGGGGCTGTGAGAAGCCTCTGACTCTCTCTGGACCCCTTGCAGCCGGCTCGCTGCTTTCCAGCCCCTTGGTTTTCCTGGAGTTGCCCTGTTTTTAAGCTCTGCCTTAAAAAAAAAAAATTTTTTTTTTTAAATTGAGGTGAAAGTCAAATAATACATAACTGACCATTTTAAAGTGAATAGCTCCCTGGCATTTAGCACATTCACAATGTTGTGCAACAACCACCTGTATAGTTCTAGAATGTTTTCGTCACCCCAAAAGGAAACCCCATATGTAGTCACTCCTCATTCCCCTTCCTACCAGCCCCTGGCCACCGCCAACCTGCATTCTATCTCTGTGGATTTCCCTGTTCCGGACATTTCACGTAGACGGGGTCTATGTGACTTTTGGCCTCTAGCTTGTTTGACTCAGCCTGATGTTTTTCAGGTGCATCCAGGTGGTAGCATGTATCAGTACTTCAATTCCTTTTTGTGGCTGAATAACATTCCATTGTATGGACGTACCACTTTTTTTTATTCATTATCTGTTGATGGACATTTGGGTTCCCACCTTTGGCTATTAATGTGGGGGCGCCCAACATTTGTGTGTACTGCCATATTCTGCTTCTCTTCCTTCCTTACATGCTTGCTCTGTGGACAGGGTGACCTGGCCCCAGCTGGCCACATTCTCCATCACCCATTGAATGTCCACCAGTAGGCCTTTGGACAGAGCAAGCTTTGATGGCCTTTTCTCCCCTTGGAGCTGCAGGATGTTTCTTTCTTCCTTTCTTTTTTTTTTTTTTTTTTTTTAAGATTGTATTTATCTGAGAGAGAGCACGGCTGGGGTGGGGGCAGAGGGAGAGGGAGAGGGAGAAGCAGGCTCCCTGCCTGAGCAGGGAAGCCTGGTGAGGGGCTCGATCCCAGGACCCTGAGATCGTGGCATAAGCCAAAGGCAGACGCTTAACCAACTGAGCCACCCAGGTGCCCCTGTTTCTTTTTTTTTCTTTTCTTTTTTTTTTTTAAAGATTTTATTTATTTGACGGAGAGAGACACAGTGAGAGAGGAAACACAAGCAGGGGGAATGGGAGAGGGAGAAGCGGGCCTCCTGCTGAGCAGGGAGCCCAACACGGGGCTCAATCCCAGGACCCTGGGATCATGACCCAAGCAGAAGGCAGACGCTTAACGACTGAGCCACCCAGGCGCCCCGTGTTTCTTTTTTTCTTATCAAGATAAACACCCAGAGTTTCCTTGGCATCTTCCCAAGAAAAAGAAGGGGAAGAAGGCAGGTCTTTCACAGCACCTGTCCCAGGTCATTTCCTCCAGGCATCCCTGCTAGCGAGTCCCACCTGTGTGTCCCGGACTTCCCTTTGGGACCAGGGCTATCATTTGTAGACAGCCCCATGGGGACCCTGGCTGGTTCCCTCCATCTTTTCTCCAGTTGCTTTCTCTGTTGAGCAAAGTCTCTGAGCTTTTGCAGCAGTTGGCACCAAGAGAAGGCTCCAAGCCCATCCCACTTCCTCCCTCTATCCCCTCCACCCCTCCTGCTTCCATCCTCATACTGGTGCAGCTCAAAGGACTCCCCACTGCAAGTGCCAGGAAACCAGCTCAACTAGCAGAAAATGGGCTGACATCATTGTCCTATATAGCTGGGACTAGCTGTGGTGTTAGTCCTGGCTTCAGGCAGAGACCAGGGGCTCAGGGAGGTTGCTTGGCCTCTCTGGCTGTGCCGGCCACGTTCTCACCCACTTGATAGGACCGCACCCCACCCCATGGAGCTGGGGAAAGTGACTTTTCACAGCTCCAGACTGGTGACATCCCAGCTCTGAAACCTTGGCCGTGTAAGGGAGGCCTGTCTCCTGAGTCTGGCATCAGTCTTGGGGAAGGATTCTGATTGGTTCTGCTCAGGATGCAGGTGCAGTGCTAGACTCCAGGGTACTATAAAGGCCAGGCTGGGTTGGGTGCTCCCTCCTATGGCCTGGGGTGAGAAATAAGCAGGCTGACAAACGGTGGGTTTCCAGATCCCTCCACATGCTCGATGTTGGCTTGTGTGTTTATTCACCCTTTAAGACCTGGATATAAAAAGGCATTCACAGCAATTTCACTTACCTAAAAGCCTAGTCTTTCTTGCTGATCCTGGTGCCTGACACATACAGTGAATTACTTAAATATAGGTTGAATGAGGAAAAGCCACCATGCTTTGTCTGTTTTTGCAAAATGCGGGATTGTCCCCTCCAGTGAAGGCTTCTTTCTATGAGGCTGTCAGGTGCTGCTTATGTGGAATTCACTCTGAAGTGAATAAAGGAAGTAGGAGAAATGCCTTGTCTTTTTCTTTTTCAGCTTGTTTTCCAGGAAAGTGTTGAAATCTGCAGTGGGTGAAAGAATATATTTTGAATTCATTTAAAAAAAATATCATAAAGGAAAAAGTCAGCGTCTTTAAAATCAAGGCTTCCTAAAAAAGAGATCACGTGCTTTGGTGTATTGTGAGTGATATAATTCTGATTTCCTTGGGGAAAGGTGACCAAGAGAAGGCATGGGAAAGGCTCCAAGAGAGCCCGTCCCTGCCAGCAGCGAGGTGGGCCTGCACTTTCAGGAGCCTGGCTGCAGGTACACTGGATGTGGGAGGCACACATCCGGGCCCTGCAGCCTGGAAGCCACGGCTGACCTTTCCTGGGGCTTCTACAGATGGCCACATCTGTATGGCCGTGCATTCATCCAGTCACTAAGGATTTATTGAGCACCCACTATATTACATGGCCTGTGCTGTGCTCTGGAGAGGCCATGGGGAGCCACAACTACAGCGGATACCCTCTTGGAATTTGGGGGGGGAGCAAGGACCAGCCTGGGGTGGAGGAAGTTCAGGGAGGGCTCCCCTGAAAGAGGTGAAGCTTGGACTGGGTGACAAGTTCATTCAGTAGGAGGAGATTCAGGCATGGGAATAGCAGATGCAAAGGCCATGGGGTGAGAGCTCTGTTTCCCCGAGGGACTGAGGAAGGTCAGAGAAGGGGGTGGGATAGAGAGGTGTGGGTGAGGCTGGGGAGATGGGCAGGGCCTGGTGGCTGTGGTAATGACCTTGGCCTTACTCAACGTCAATGTGAAGCCAGGGAACTGTTTTAAGCAAGAGGGTAGCATCAGGCTGTGTTGTACAAGCCCCCCAGGGGGGCTGCTGTGGCAGTAAAGCCATTTTGTGGGTGGCCCCATTTCCTCCCTCCCTCTCCATTAGACTTCCAGCCACACCTGCTTTTCTCTAAACTAGACCAGGGCGCCTGGGTGGCTCAGTTGGTTAAGCATCTGCCTTGAGCTCCGGTCATGATCCCAGGGTCCTGGGATCGAGCCCCGCATCGGGCTCCCTGCTCAGCAGGGAGTCTGCTTCTCCCTCTCCCTCTGTGATCTCTCTCACTCTCTCTCAAATAAATAAGATCTTAATAAACAAACAAACAAACTATACCTATGCGGTCTTGCTTGCTCGGCACCTCATGCAGTTCCCTCCACATGGAATTTGTAGCATCTCTTTCCTGCATTTCTGCCAATTAAACTGGCATTTTCTTTCCAGACCTGTAGAAATACCAGCCTCCTCCTCCAACCACTCCCTGGCTGGCCCTTGACCAAGTGGATCTCCGTCTTCCCACTGTGAAAGCCATATGTTTTCCAGTTTGCTGAGCCATGTGGGCTGCGTCAGTTCTGGGCAAGCCACTGTGTGTGTGGTGCACTGGCCAGCTACGTGGGCCGAGGACAGCTGCCTGGGCTCAAACTTGCCTTTGCTCCCTCCCAGCTATGTGACCTCCTGCCAAGTGCCCCATCTCTCAGGCCTCAGTTTCCCCATCTACAGGATGGAGACAATGATCTCTGTGAGGATGGTTGGGAGGATTCACAGAGCTAGCCTTTAGTAAATGCTCAGAACTGGTCTCGGCACACAGAAGAGCTCCAGAAACATGTCTGATTATTTAGCATTGGGCAAACAACATATGTCTGGGGCACCTGAACATTTTTGGCAAGAATATGGTGTTTCAAAATAGGCATTATATGTTGTCATCATGAGAAAAGTCAGGACTCCATTGGGCTTCCTGATCCTTGTTTAATGGTTAAGGTTGTTTTTATTTACAGTGACCTCTCGGTGCTTAGAGCCACTAAGGGACCCCATGGGGCTCTGTAGGGTTCTAGGCCCTCTGTGTTCATCTCTCATGTCCCCTCATCTCACACAGAGGAACCTGGGCTCAGAGAGGGTGGTGAGGGGGGGCGGTTGTTCTAGGCCAATCAGAGAGAGGATAGCAGGGCAGCACTCGTATCTCCTGGTCTTCCCACCTCGGAATGGACGCATCCCCCCCAACCCCTCTGCCCTCGAAGACAGTAAGAGAACAGAAGGTAGCTCCTTCTCTCCCTCTCTCTCTGTTGCAGTTCCCTGAATAGGTGTTCAGGCCTCTGGAAGGCGGCTCAATTACCCAATTTGGGGGAGCCACTGGGCACACGGGGGACATGGCTTCCCACACTATGGACACACCAGGTCCCAGAGGAACTCTGTAGCAGGTCTCAGCCAAAGGATCCTCCAGCCCAGGGTGACCTCACTGGCCTCATGGGGAGGGCCCTGGTAGATCCTTGCTCACCCCAGGGTTTATGTAACATCATCTTTCCCAATCGTTCTCAAACCCAGGCTATGACATAAGCAAATGTGCGCCTTTGTCTGTCCCGGTGACTGGCTGGCTGGCGGGTATTTCTGGAGGACTAGCTGTGGGCCAGGCATTTGCATGCATTATTCACCGAACTACACTCACCGTCCTCTTGAGGTAGCATTTGCCGCTGCATTTTTAAAAATAGAGATACAGGGCGCCTGGGTGGCTCAGTTGGTTAAGCGACTGCCTTCGGCTCAGGTCATGATCCTGGAGTCCCTGGATCGAGTCCCGCATCGGGCTCCCTGCTCGGCAGGGAGCCTGCTTCTGCCTCTGACCCTCCCCCCTCTCATGTGCTCTCTCTCTCTCTCATTCTCTCTGTCTCAAATAAATAAATAAAATCTTTAAAAAAAAAAAAAAATAGAGATACAAAATATATATTATCAAATTTCTCATTTTAAGTGAATTCAGTGGGTTTTAGTATATTCAGAAGATTGTGCAACCATCCCCACTATTTAATTCAAAAACACTTTCATCACCCCAAAAGAAACCCCATCCCCATTAGCTATCACTCCCTGTCCTGAGACCCCTCCAGGCCTAGCAACCACTCGTCTGCTTTCTGTCTCTATGAATTTACCTATTCTGGACATTTCATACAAATGGAATCGTACAACACGTGGCCTTTTGTGACTGGTTTCTTTCGCTTAGCATCATGTCTTTGAGGTTCATCCACATTGTAGCATGTATCAGGACCTCATTCCTTTCTGGGGCTGAATAAGATGCCATTGTATGGATAGACCACATTTTTAAAATCCATTTTCTGTTGATGGACATTTGGGTTGCTTCCGCTTTTTGGCTATTGTGAATAAATGCTGCTGTAAGTATTTGTGTGCAGGTTCTTGTGTGAACATATGTTTTCAATTCTCTGGGGTGTACATGTTGGCATGGAATAGCCGCAGGTATGGCATCTCTATGTTTAAGCGTTGGGGGGCCTGCCAGACTGTCTTCAAAGCGGCTGCACCATCTTGCATTCCCACCAGCAGTGTGTGAGAGTTCTGATTCTCCCCTGTCCTCACCAGCACTTCTTATTGTCTGTCTTCGATGATAGCCACCCCAGGGGGTATGAAGAGGTACCTCATTGTGGTTTTGAGTTTGCATTTTCCTGATGGCTAACGATGTTGAGCAGCTTTTTATGTATTTATTAGGCATTTGTCTGTTTTGAAGAAATATCTATTTGTTTCTCCTTTGCCCATTTTTATTTTCATTATGTTTTTAAAGATTTATTTATTTATTTTTGAGAGAGAGAGAGAGCACACCACGAGAGAGAGCGAAGGGGGGTGTGGAGGGGCAGAGGGAGACGGAGGGAGAAACATAAGGGGACTCCGAGCTGAGCACGGAGCCCGACATGGGGCTTGGTCTCAGGATTCTGAGATCATGACCTGAGCCAAAACCAAAAGTTGGAAAAGCTTAACCGACTGCACCACCCAGGTGCCCCTGTTTTGTTTTGTTTTTTTAAGATTTATTTATTTATTTGAGAGAGAGAGAGCGCATGTGTGAGGCGGGGTGCAGGGCAGAGGGAGAGAGAGAGAACCTCCAGCAGACGCCCTGCTGAGCACGGAGCTCGATCTCACTACCTTGAGATCACAACCTGAGCCGAAACCGAGAGCTGGATGCCCAACCGACTGAGCCTTGATTGTTAAATTGTGCCACTGCAGTCCACAGGGGAAACTGAGGCTGAGAAAGGGGATGCGATGGGCCAAGAACACTAGGCTCATAAGCAGATTGAGACTGGTAACTGGGTTGGTGTCTACCTCCCACCTTAGCAGGTCAAGGGTCACTGTCTCTCTTCCCAGATGAGTGGCCTCCTTCCTCCAATTCTGACCCACTCCCAGGCCACCCCAGGTCCTGTTCTTGCATTTAAAGCAGTAGAGCCCCACAGGCGGAGGGTGGGCCAGAAAGACAGGGGAACAGTAGTTCTGAGGAACCAAGCCAGTCTTCTTTCCCCCTCCGAATCACGTGGACCCAGCTGACGTGGCCCCGGGAAGAGGGGACAGCCCGGGCCTGTGGTCGGGGAGCCTATTTATACTGGCTGGGCCGTGTTGCAAGCCCTTCCTGCTGGCGAGAGGGACGTCACTGGGCGCTGACCTCACCAGAAACGCTGACGCATCTTCCCCTCATGCTTTGCTCGGTTGGCCAGACGGGTCTCCTCACCTTGGGGCCACTCCCTGTCCTTGGGCACATCACTGTCCCCTCCCACCGAGCTCTGGACACTCCCCCATGGTCCTCACTCCCTGCTGCCCTCCAAGCATGCCCTCCTCTTGCAAGCCGTTATGGGCGGAATTTTATCCCTTAAATTCTTGTGTTGAAGACCTACCCCCACAGTACCTCAGAATGTGGCTGCATTTGGAGATAGGGTCCCCCTCAAAGAGGTGAGGTACAATGAGGCCTAATCCAATATGACTGGTGTCCTTCTAAGAAGAGGAGATTAGGACAGACACACAGACAGGGGGACAACCATGTGAGGAGACAGCGAGAAGGCAGCCATCTACGAGCCAAGGAGAGAGGCTGCAGGATGATATCGGCCCTGCTGACCCTTTGGTCTCAGACTTCTAGCTCCAGAATGGTGGGAACATACATTTCTGTCGTTTCAGTCCTCCTGTCTGTGCTATGTTGTTACGGCAGCCCGAGTAGATGAATATATAAGTCCTCTTTGCCGTTGGTGGCCCTTGGCCCTGGGGCCTGCACACCGCCCCTCCGAATGTGGTCTTTCAGACTCGACAGCCCGGGTTTGGACGCCCCCTCGTCTTAACTGTTCCCACCCAGGGCGATGCAGGGGAAAGCAAAGGCGCGTAGCTTCTCCCCAGTGTGGAGGGTGGTCCGCAGTAGCTGAGAGGGGCAAGAAGCTCTCCGGCCAGTCGTAGCTCTCCAGCCCAGAGCCCGGCCCTGAGCTTCTCAGTTGCCTCATGAAAGGGAGCCAAAGCATCCCTGCCCGGGAGCTCTCCCTTTCAGCGCTGTTGCATGATGAGATCAGGGCTGTGAAATGAAGAAGGATCCCAGCTTGGCATGGGCCCCAGAAAATGGTCTTGCGGGGGTGGGCACAGAGATGAGGAATTGAGCAGAAGCGACGTTCTCAGGAGGAGAATCCAGAACTGGCCCTCGGGGGTGGCAAAGGCGGGTGTGGTGAGCGCCATGCTGGGGTGCCAGGGAGTGGGTGGGAGGCGAGGAACAGCCTCCTGGGCATGGGTGGGGGGGGTCTGGCTTTGCCCACTACGGGATCCTCAGCACTTGGGAGTGGCTGGCTCAGAGTAGGGCCAAATAAAAGTTCATTGAACAAATAAATGAGTAATGGTGAACGTGTCTGCAGAGGAGAGAGCAGGTGGGAACAGCCCTGGTGGTCAGGATGGGTGTCGGGGACAGGGATGGATAGGAGGGTGTCTGACCCTCCCTCAGCTCTCCTGTCTAGGCTCCACAGGCCCAATGCTTTCCCCAGCTGGAAGCTTCCAGGGGTCTCACCCTGGTTCCCCGGGCTCCTGAGGCTCTCCTCCCCACCGGGCTCCTGAGGCTGGCCAAGGACCCTCTTCCAGTCCTGGTAGATATGCCGGGGCGGCCTCTCCGCCTCCCTGTCTGCCCTAGCCCAGGCCTCACTTTACCCGAAGCAGAGTAACAGGTTGACTAGAGAGGCGTGGTCTCCAGAGCTCCTTCACTCTGACGTCCAGAGGTCTGCGAGGAGCAGAGGACCAACCACAATCACTATCTTTCAGAGAAAGTGAAACCTGGTCCCCAACCGTCACCACGGCGACTCCCCCACCCTGGCTTCCCCTCTGAGCTCACAGCTTCCCCATCTCCTCTGCCCCCCACACTAACCCTCAACAGCTAGTACTTGGAATTAGACTTTTGTCTTTCTTTTTTCCTTCAAAGGACTTTTGCCTTTTATGTCCATGACAGCGGCAGCACTACGGGCCTGGCCCAGGAAATGCTTTTCGAATCCTCATTTTACAGGTGGGGCCGCTGAGGCCCAGAGACGTTAAGTGACTTTCCTCTGGTCACACAGCATGTCAGCAGGCTTGAACCCTAATTTCCTGTGTCTCTTGTTTCCCCCCAGAGGACCCTGTCTGTAAAGAAAGGGCCTGGCTGCAGGCTATGGGCCTGGGATAAGGAAGGCTGATTGCTGGGGGGCGGGGGGCATGATGGGAGAAAGGAGATGGCTGGGAGCCCCAGTGGGGGATGCAGGTCCTGGGGCCAGAACCACAATCTCGGGGCTGCCAGCCTGGGTCTGGCTCTGTGCCCAGAGCCCGGTGGTTTCCGCTCACAGATGTCCCAACAGCCCTGGCAGGAGGGCAGGAAGGGCACTCAAGAAGGAAGATGTCTCGCTCCCCTCAGCCCCAAACCACAGTGGCTTGTGAGGCCGATGGCTCCTGGGCCGAGCCTGGCCTGCGGGCCCTCCAAGGACCCAGTTGGCACACTCTCCCCTCTATCCTGGGCACGGCTCCCTGCAGATGGCGTGGACCCCCTTGCTCCCTGCTCACCCCAGGAAGGCTGAGGCTGCGGTTTGCATCATCCTTGGGCGTGGGGCTGACCTCGAAGAACGAATTCGAAGAAAACAGGAGGAGGAGCAGTTTGCTACCGCACCCAGCGCCCATTGGCCGCCCGTGGAAACTTTGGTTTTTGGGGTCATGTTCCCAGAAGGCCTGCCCTTCCCCCCCCCCCCCCCCCCCCCCTCACGAGGTGTTGGCCAATCGCCCTGGCGGGCATAAAGTGGCTGCCAGCCCGCAGGGCTCCCAGCCAGGAGGTGTCACCCCCAGCAGGCGCCGGCCGGAGCTTGGGCACCCAGCATGCGGGCACAGCTTATGCAGAGGACGCTGCCCAGTAAGTACTTCCTTCCTCTCCACCAGCACCCGCTTGCTGTGCCCACGGGCACTAGCGGGGAGCAGGGGCACCTTCTGTCCTTCGGGAGCTGGGAAGGCCAGGCACCAGAAGGATGCTGAGAAGGGGAGAGAGCCGGGAGGTCAGCAAAGAAAGTGGTCCACTGAGAACACAGCATCTTCACAGGGTAGAGAAGGAGTATCCCTGGAAGGCTTCTAAGGGGAGGTGATATAGAGGCGACTGCGGGAGCAAGAGAATAAGGAAAGGGGATAGATTGAGGGAGAAGCCAGGCAAGCAGGAGGGAGGTGGGTGCCGTGCTGGGCAGAGGAGGAAGCTGCAGAAGCTGAGCAGGAAAGCAGTGTGATGTCTGGAGGGGCGGTGAGGCCTCCTTCTTGCCCTGATTCACAGGGTCTGGGATGGAGAGACACAGTCCGCCAGGCCCGGGGACCCTGGAGCCCACACAATCACACAGCACGCATAGCCACACCCACAGGGTGACATGCACACAGAGCCACGTGATGTCATTCAGAGCCCTCAATCTCACCAACCTGGGAACCCCCACATGCAGCCTGGGCCCCCAGGGTGGGCCGGGCACAGCGATTGTGTGCAGCCAGTTCGTTCCTCTGCCTCACTCAGACCTGGACACACACCCATGAAGACACCCTAGTCCCACGTGCACACAGCGCTCACATGGAACCCCACCCCCACCCCGCCCAACCCGGCTGCAGATACCTGGGGAGGTAGCGAGGAGTGCCCTGTGGTCTCAGTGCCTGGGTGGCCAGCCCCTCAGCCGTCCCCAGCAGCGTCTTCCCCAAGGGGCTGAACGGTTCTTAGGAAGGGAACATGGTGTCACCGCCTTCCGGGCCATTGCGCCACAGGCCCCTTCCGACCACATGGCTGCCGGTGCCTGGGGGGTGGGTGTGGGGAGGCTGCCAAGCAGTAACTATGCCCCCCCCACCCCAAACAGCCTGGCTCATAGCATCCCTGGTGGGCATGATAGAAGTGGCCACTAATGGAGAGAAGAGGAAGGTGCACGAGGTCGAGGACAGTGCTGGCCTTGTGTGACCTGGGCAAGCCCTTCTCCCTCAGTGCCTTGATTTTCCTGTCAGTAGAATGGCGCTATGGTCTAGATGATCCCACACATCCTTTGCAGACAGAACCTTCTGCGGGAAAGGCAGCCGCTCTGGCTTGTGCAGGCATAGCTCCGGGCACCAGGCTGCTCCCAGGCTGAGCCCACCTGCACAGAATGCCAGGGTCTGTGACAGGGGAGCCCAGGGTCTTGGCCCAGAGGTCTTGCAGAGAGCAGCCCCACCTGGGCTGCCCTGCGTCAGATCCTGAGGTTGGCAAGATTGGCAGGCACAGGAACTCCTCTCAAGGGCCTGCTTGGTGAAGCCCAGCCACTATTCTGGATGCTGGGCAGTGACTCACTGGGGAGGTGGTGGTGGCCCCAGCAGGTGCTGCAGCGCATACACAGGGCCCAGCCCCACCCTCGACAGCACGAAGCCTGAGACGATGGGCTATGCCCTCTGAGGCCCTTGGGGGTGGCCTCCCTGACCTCCCCAAGTCAGGTGACACCCCCCCCCCCTTCTCCGCCCCAGGTCTGGTCCTCGGACTCCTGTTCCTGAGCACGCCGGCCATGGGCAGCTGTTTGGACAAGTACCAAGAGCTGCTTGGGCAGCTCCAGAAGCAGGCGGACATCATGCAGCACACCAGCCTGCTCCTGGACCCCTATGTGAGTGCCTGGCCCCTGGTGGCATCTGAGGCTCAGAGAACTAGGTTAGGGCAGGAGTGAGCCCAGAGAGGATGAGGCCCAACTCCCATTCACGCAACTCCTACTCCATATGGGGCCGGTGGGGAAACCAAGTCCCTGTGTTATTCCAGGGCCACAGTGAACTTTCCAGGCCTAACTCTGAAACACTAAGGAGACGACAGAGCTTTCCCAGCTTGTCTCAACCCTCAGGTGTAGTGTAGAGACACAGCAGTGACCAAAACAGAGACCTGCCCTCCTGAAGCCCACGGTTACACTCCCCGCACCACAGTCACCACCTGGGCAGTCACCCCAACCAGCCCCCCAGCATCCTTCTGTCCCCTGACACTGGGGAGTCCTCACCCCTCTCTGGCCTCAGTTTCTTGATCTGTACAACGGGAGGATTGGATGGGGTGCATGAGGTCCAGCATTTCAAGGCAGACCAGAGCAGACTTGTCTGTGTGTGTGTGTGTGTGTGTGCATGCGTGCACAGTGGGGGCTCTAGCGCTCACCCCCTGATTCTCCTTTCCCTCCAGATCCAAAGCCAAGGTCTGGACAAGGATGGACTGAAGGAGCACTGTCGGGAGCGCCCCGGGGCCTACCCCAGCAAGGATGCCCTGCAGGGGCTCGGCAGGTGGGAATTCCTGCGGACCCTCGACACCACGCTGGGCCACGTTCTGCATAGACTGACTGCCTTGCGGCGGGACATCCCCAGAGCCCAGGACTTGGAGATTCTGAATAGGGCGAAGCAGAACATTCGCGGGTTCAAGAACAACATCCACTGCATGGCCCAGCTGCTTCCAGGCTCCTCGGAGACAACGGAGCCCACTCCGACAGGCCCGGGGACGTCTCCGTCGCCCACCCCCACCTCAGACACCTTTCAGCGCCGGCTAGAGGGCTGCAGGTTCCTGCATGGCTATCACCGCTTCATGCACTCCGTGGGGCAGGTCTTCCGAGAGTGGGGGGAGAGCCCAAGTCGGAGTCGGAGACACAGCCCCCACCAGGGCCTGCGGAAGGGGACCAGCAGGATGCAACTCTCCAGGAAGAACAAGAGACTCCTGCCCAGGGGGCAGCTGCCCCGGTAGCCTTAGGGGCAGCCCTGGCAGATAAAGGATCCACAGGTACTGTGTAGGATGGCATCTCCCCTGGGGCCTCCAAACCCCGCTCCCCTCTGTTCCCCACCTCTCAGAAGTGCACTTTAAGGGGTGGGAGCCAGGCAGGCCGCTCTACCTCCTCCGGGCTGGGACAGTAGGGTCAGGCCATTGAGCCCCCAGCTGTGAGTTCCCCAGTCTCGGTGGGGTGGCCGGCTCAGGCCACGCGGGGCCAACTTTCCATTGATTCAGGGGTCTGATGACACAGGTTGACTCATGGCCAGACTGACTGCCCCCCCTGCTCTGCTCCGCAGAGGCCTGCCGGCCCTTCCCTCTCATGACTTGCGGGGCTGTTGCCCCCAGACTTCCTCCTTTCCATGGTGGCTTGGTTCCGAGGGGGAGGTCAGGGCCTGAGCAGGCCTCCTATGCCTCATTGCCAGTCTCAGGCCAGACACCTGGACATCTGGGTGACCTCACTTTAGGCAGCTGTGACAGGGGCAGAGTGTCCTAGAAGGAGCACTGATCGGGAGGGGGGGGGCACGCTAAGAACAGGGCTCAGGTCCCAGCTCAACCCCTAACTCACTGTGTGGCCTCAGACAGGCCACTTTACCTCTCTGGACCTCAGTTTTCTCTTTGTGATTCAAGGGGGTTGGTGTAAAGCCCTCTCTGCTTGCCAGTCGCTGGGATTCGGTGACATAGAGTGGCTATCAGAATGCAGTGCAAATGGACATGGCCAGAAGACTTGAGTTCTCTATAGACCTATTGCCTGGAAGCGCTCAGTCGTGGGTCCCGGCTGCTGGCTGCTCCCCCTGGTGGTGCATCATGAAATATCCTCACGCTGAAACAATTGTTGGGGGAGGGCAGAAGCGGCTGGGCCAATTCTTTGGAGGGATATGACTAATTTATCGATTTTTATCAGTTTTTATCTGTTTCCTATTTATAAGGCTTATTTATGATGTGTATTTAATGTTAATATTGTGCCAACATATATTTAAAACTTGCCTGGTTTCTAAAGCCCCTGTGTCTCTCTGTTACCTTGTGGGAAAGGATTTGGGGAGGCTGGCCTCTTGAAGAGATGGAGGCTCCGACTTGGTGGGGTGTCTCAAACACAGACAGGGCATTTATCTCATCTGAACGTGACTCCTTGAGATGCTAGGGGCTAGGGGTGTCGGGGTTTAGGAGCAATAAGGGAGGGAGGAAGGCTGGAGCTGTGGTCCCCTGTCGGTGTGTGCCTGGGAGTCTGTATGCTGATGTGGGTTCCATGAAATAGACAAGATACTAACAGACCCTGCTTCAGACGTGGCCTGTGACCTGCTCTGTCCTTGAACCTGCTTCCTGGGGGGCCCTAGGGGGTAGGAATTCCACCTGGCCACCAGAAAACTGGGCTCCCTCCTGACGCTCAGAAGCTCCACCTTTTCTTTAATTTTGAAATTTCTTAATGCGTGAAAAGAACATCCCCGAAACAGAACAGGTATTAACAGTGAAGCACTATATAAAGGAGCCCCCTCCCCACTTAGTAAATAGGGATATAGTATAAACAGATATGAAAGAAGGTGAACCCTTGAGGATTAAATGCAAACCCTAAAGTTGTACACAACATGACGTTGTATATATGTCGACGAAGGCTAAGGCAGCAGCTACAAAGGAAGAGCTAACAGAAGTGGATGAACTTGACCTGGATCCGTCCCTGGCCACCCCACCTCCTGGGACTGGGGGCCAAGATGGGAACAGGATTTAATATCAGGGGTGGAGGAGAGCCTCATGTGGGACTCTCTGTAATAGATATGATCCACTTTGCAGATGAGAAGACTGAGTCTTAGGGAGACTGAGTGACCTGCCCACGTCCTCAGAACAAATTTACAGGGATGGTGGGCATGTGTTGAATTCAGGTCCTTCAGATGCCAGGGCAGGAGCATCTTCTGTTACCCTTCAGCCTCTGTAACTTGAAGAACCAACAGGACATTGCAGCATGAGCTCGGCAAAAACTGATGCAGGGTGATGTAACAGTGAGAGACCCAAGCAACAGGGGTGGTCAGGGTGGCATCTGGAAGAGGCATCTCTGAAACTGGAATGATGCACAGGAGAAGAGGCGGGGCCTGCAGGTGGTGGGAACGGCTAGGGCAAAGTCTCCAAGCATTCAAGGATGAGCATATAGTGAGTGGGGGGCATCGCTGATTTATCAAAAAGGCCCAGACAAGGAAAGTGTCTTACTCAAGGTCACAGATGGAACTCCAGTGCAGAACTCCAGGCCCTGACTCGCAACCAGCAGTTTTCCCGGGCAGTGCCCAGTATGTTCCAGGTGATTTACCAAGTACCTAGTAAGAGCTTCCCACTGTCCCCCACTGGGCTCTCCGCTGCTCTCAAGGCTCCGGCCACATAGGCCACCTTTTGGCTCCCGATATGCCCAGGGCTCCCTCCTACCATGAGGCCTCTGCCTCTGCTGTTCCCTCTCTCTGCAACCCTGTTCCCTGTCATTTTGATCAGTGCATCCTCGGCTATTCTTCCCTATCACCCACGGTCTGGGTCCAGCAACTTGGTTATCTGGAAACTGTCTTATTGGCAGGCCCTCCCCCGCTGTGATGTTTTACCATCTGCCTCCCCTCGCTGGCCTGGAACCTGCCAAGATGGAGATGTCACCTGCTTCCCTCTGCTCCATCCCAGCACCCAGGAGGCGTTCATCGAGGAGCAGGGCAGGTGGGGCCCTGGGGGGAGTCAAAGAGCTGAGCAGCATGCCCTGCCCTAGCATGGGGGTGGGGGGCTTTCCTGAGGCTGAGCTGCTGGGAAACTGTGGGTGGGAGGTAGCAGACACTGAAAGCCAGGCACGCTCAGGTTCTCAGAGTGGAAGGGGAGCTGGGGCTGCGGCAGGGCGTGCGGTTGCCCACGGAGTGAGCAGACGTTGGTCTGTGGAGGAAGAACTGGGAAGCCCGGGGTGGCTGCCCCCCCACCCCTGCCTGGGCCCCTTGCCAGCCCCCTACTCTGTGGATAAGCCCCAGGAGAGGTGTCTGGCTTTGAGCTGGAGCAGCACCCACCACCCACCTACCCACATAGGAAGCAGATCAGGGAGCTCCAGAATCTGGAGAGGGAGTCTCAGGGGTCCCACCTCCGAGGACTTGTCACCTCCACGCTGTGCCCTGAGAGACCATGGCTGCAGGTGCCCCTGAACTACCAGCTCCAGCCCGGCGCTCTCTCAAGCCTACAGACCCAATTGCTAGGAACTGGGAGCTGGGAGCCCTGTGGATACCTCAAGGACAAGGTCACCCCCACCCCACACCTGATTCCTGCTTCCTATTTGCCCCCACAGAAGTTCCAGAACCCCAGTCCTCACCTTCTTTCTCAGCCTCTCCTTTCCCCATTGATCACAATGTCCCGTGGTTTCTCCCACATCCTGCCTCAGGCACATGCCTCCCTCTCTCCCAACAGACGGCTCGGTCCTGGCTCCCTAGACACGGCCAAGAATCTCACTGCTGCCGTATCTTCTGCTCACAAGCCTTCAGGGACTCCCTCCTGTCCTCCTGCTGTGCACCAGTTGCAAAGCCCTCATCGTATGTGACATGCCGGGCCCCTGCTCTCATGCCCAGCCAGCTTTGCTAGCTCATGTCTGTGTCCGATCCACGCTCTGCTGCCCCCCCAGCCCATCCAGGCCTCCTGACCTCCCCGAAGCCTGCGTTTTCCCACCCCCAGCCTGCTACCCTCCCACCCTGAGCCTTAGTTCAAATGCCCCCTCCTCTTCGATCCCCCCATCCAGAGGGGCTTAGGTGCCTGCCTGCAGGGCATCATTTCTGGAGTCAGCATCTAGAATCAGAATAAGCTTTCTCTGATCACCCCGGTGAGACTGGGGTTCCCACAACCATCTGCAGTGACAGGTGGTGGGGCGGGGCTCAAATATTGTTTTTGTGACCCAGAGGCAGCGTTTTCCCTGGAATGGTGGTACCCCGTGAGTGGGCAGGTAGTGGATGCTTCCTCCCTGGTGGTTGTGTGAAGGGACGAAGCGGCCCCGTGCCCCAGCTAAGCTGGCACAGACTGAGGAAGATAAAAGGGTCCTGGCCTTGCTGCAAGCATCAACTCAAAGCCAGGTTTTCGTTTTCTTTTTCCAGTTTTTCAAGGTGACAGTCAGCCCCTCGGTCAACTGCATTTAACACACAAGGATAGAAAGTTCCCCAGGACAGGGGGCCCAGAGGGCAGGGAAACTGCTGGGAAAAGGCAGGGTTTGGGTGCCCAGCACTCACTATCTACCCGCCAAGCAAACTCAGGGTTTGCAAACAGCAGAGTCGGGTCTTTGGCCTCCATGACCTTCACTGTCCACCACTATCAATGTGATTCTTTTCCCCCTTTCTCAAGGGATGAGAAAAATACTTGAGAGTCAAGCAAAATGAGTTCAAACCCCAGCCACCCTGCCCTTAAACCTGTGTGACCTCCAAAGCCGAGCCTCAGCTTTCCCCTCTGTCCAATGGGCTAACTTGGCTCGCCTCCCTGGCTGTAAGATTTCCCAGGAGAAAACAGACGCGCACACACACACACACACACACAGCGCTATTTCAGCGTTATCATAAGCTGTCGCTGAGCAGGTGTACAAGCAATGTTCTCTTTATTTTCTCTCTCTCCTTTTCTCTTCCTTATTGGTTTTCTTCACAGCTTCTCTCTCTTTGTCCCTGTCCCCCTGCGCTCCTCCCCTCCACACCAGGCCTGGGACCCAGGGTGCACAAAGAACCCCTTTTCCATGCTGAGGCAATGCTCATAGTCCACCGTCAGCGTCAGCGTTGGGGAGGCCTTCCGCTTGGCCAGCCCCACTCCCTGCTTCCTGGGGCCGCCCCAAGGGCTGGGCTCTGCTCCCTGGCGCGGGGAGGGGCGAAGGTCTCCCAGGGAGGTGGGTTGGGCAGGTGGGGCCCTGGAGCCTGTGGAGGAGGGCCAACCAGATGGGCCGGGTAGCTCCAGGGTTCTGAGGCGGGTGCCAGGGCAGCGCGGGGTGGCTTGGGGGGCCACTCTGTCGGGGGGGGGCGGCTACGGCCCTGTGACTCTCCTGGGTACGAGGACAAGGGGCATGGCCCTGGTGCACACGGCTTGTGGCAGGTCTGAGTCAAAACACCTAAGGCCGACCCCGGCCGGTCATGCGGAGGGCTGCTCAGTCATCGCCTTATGCTGGCCTGGGTCACCCAGGCAGGCTGGGTGCGGCCCAGTCAGTTGTGACTCAGGTCCCAGCGGCCTTGCCACGCAGCGCTGGGTAGGGGTGCTGGGCACAGGGTCGCCCCCTCCCCACCCCCAGCCCCACTTTACTCCTCGGCCACCCCGAAGACCCTGCCCCACCTGTCAGGTGCAGTCTGGCCAGGAGCCTGCGGTTCTCTGCCCCTGTTGCACCCAGACCTTCAGCCAGGGGGTGGGGTGGAAGTGGGGGGAGCCTCAGGGCCACCCGGCACTTGACGGGAAGTCAAGTGGGGGGCAGTGTGAGGAGCTGTCTCCAGAGAAGATTCAGCAGGGAAGGGAAGCAGAGGGGCCTGGCCCTGAAGTCGATGGTATCGCACTGAAGATCTGGAAAACACCTGATAGACTCCCGGGGGTCCTGCGCGGGCACAGACCACGGTAGGCCTCCCTGATGGGGCAGGGCTGGGGGGTAGCTGCCAGCCCCTGAATTTATCCTCAGCCCGAGCAAATCCTCCAGTGTCTGGGGGAGGGGAGTACCTGGTGGCCCATAAGCCTTGGTCTTCTCAGCTGTGTAACGGGCATGGTAGGACATTCCTTGCCCATCTCACCAAGGATGTTGAGGTAAAGTGGACAGGACCAGATGCGAAAGTGTCATGGGTCACTAAGGGGTTAAAGATCCTGGAAGAGCAGAGGAGAGAGAACTAGATGGAGAAGCCAGAATCCTGGCATTGCATGATCCCAGAGGGGTCACCCTCTCTGGGTTGGGGGGGTGGGGGGGGGTCTTGATTCCTGGATTCCCAAGGGACCCTCAGTCCCCTTTACCCCAGAGCAGTAGAGGGTTCTGAGTCTGTGGCAGCTTAGCTTTTCCTCAGATGGAGATGTGGCAGGCGGAGGTCTCTGTCCCTCCAGAAGGGGCTGTGGTGGGTCATGGGGTGGACTCCGCCTGCTTCTGCTTTGGGGACAAGGGCGGGGGTCTTTACCAAAGTGAAGTCCCTCATGCGGGGCTCTGGGGTGTGTGGTCAGTCAATGTCATGGTCCCTACACTTTTGCCCTTGGGCCAGCACAGCAGGACTCGACCACTCTGCTCTGTTTACTCTGTAAAATGGGCCTAATTGTGGAAGCCCCAGCTCACAAGGCCATGGTGAAGAAAAAGGAAAAACATAACCGAAGTCTGTGCAGAGCTTGGCACCGGAGGAGGGGGCTCGTTGGCACAAATAACACGGACAGGGGTTGGACCCCAATCTTGTCATCAGCAGCTCCTGACTGCAGAGAAGCTTCCGGGATGGCGGGGACACTGTACCCAGGGCCTGTCCCACGGGGGAGCTGGGTGGTCCTGGGGCCTGAGGTGGGTAGGAAGGGGCGGTGATCTCCCCAACTCCCTCCTTCCAGATCTCCAGCTGGATCGAGGCACGCCGCCCCCACCCCAGCCCACTGAGTGTAGTCCTTGGCGCCCCCTTGCGGCCGGTCCTCAAGGCTGTCCCCTTCCCTACCCCCAGCAGGTGCTGGGCCAAGCCGAGGCCCCTCCAGGGCCCCTCCGCGTGTCTTCTTCCCCTGCCTGGGCCAATGGCCTTTGCTTACCCTCCATAACGAGCCTCGGGCATCCCCGCCCACTTCCTCAATCCCCAAATCCCGCCCTGCCCAACCCGGGGGGGAGGCCCCGGCGGAGCTACGCCCCCTGGGGCTTGGTGGTGCTGTGGCCAAGGCAGCTGCTGCTGGCTGGACAGTGGGGGGCGCTGCAGCCCGCGGCTTGGAGCGGACCTAAGCGGCTGGGCGTAGGAGAACGCAGGGCGGGGAGCAGGGAGACCTAGCCCTCAACCTTGCTGGGCGCAGCTTTCCAGGGCACCTGGAAGGCTTTCTCTATCCTCCACGACCAGACCCCAAAGTCCACACCTCGAAAAGCCTTTTCTAGATCCTTGGAGACTGGTGGACTTCTCTAGACCTGTTTTACCGCTGGGGAAACTGAGACTCCAAGAAGCTTTCTTCTGGAATTCTCACAACTAATGGGGACTGAAACTCAGGGTTCCTGGCCCCCTGTCTGGGAGTCCAAGTGAGGCAGGCAGCCCACATGCTGTTGGGGAATGTGCCACTAATTTGCTTGTGGCCTATGGCCTTGGAAAAAAGCAACTTCCCTTCTCTGGGTCCCACCTGTGAAATTAGGTTAGTATCAGCAACTCAGGCACACCCTCCAGAGGGTGTTGCTCCCTTCGTGGGCTGATGACACTGAGTCCCATTTTGTAGACGTCTGAGTGACGAGGCCCCCTGTCTGAGGGCCACAGCTCATAAGTGTCAGACCTACGGCCGGATCTGTGGTCTGGCTGATGGCTGAGCCCACCTAGTTCCCCTCCACAGCCCCCAATCTCATCTTCCCAACATATTCCCTTTACAAGTGGGGACCCTAAGGCCAGGAGAGGCCATGATGGTCTCTAAGTTCCCTCCTCCTCCCCAGACCTCTTGGGAGGTAAGTGGGCTTCTTAGAAGGGAATCTAAGGATGGGGAACTGCAGGCCACCATCCTCCTTCTGTGAGGGTCCCCTGCTGGCCACCCACTGGCCAGAGTGAATGTGGGAGCTCCTGGCTGCTGAGGGGCTGGCAGGGACACCGGCTCTCCAGACGGCCGACTGTGATCCCAGGGCAGGCCGGGGTCCCACCCAGAAAGGGAGGAAGCGGAAACAGGGTCCAGGGGTGGGGCGGGGTGGAAGGGGCCCCGCTGGGCAGGAGATCAGAGCAGGATTGTGTCATGGAGTCCTGTGGCTGATAAGCAGCTGAGTGGCCAGCCCAAGCAGAAGGAGGGGCTCCCTGGGGAAGACTCATCCTGGGGACCCCCATGCCCCCTGTTGCCAGAGAGCCCTGCCCATCCTGGCCCCTATTGTAGAGAGCCTGTGGGGGTGGGGGGGACGTGGGGGACAGAACTGGCAATGTCACACCCTGTGTGACCTCAGGCAAACATTCAACTCTCTGAGCCTCAGTTTCCAAGTCTGTGAAACAGGATTAAAATGTTTCCCTTGGAGGTGGGGGCTAGGACTGGAGATAATAAGGGGCTCTAGGCAGCACTTTGTAAATGGTTTGCTTTGGGGGACATGGGTGGGAGAGAGGCCCCTGATGGCCTTTGGGGTTGGCAGTGTGCCAGCCATGTGCCCCAGAAAAGGCGGGAAGTGGGGCTGGGGTGGCCCAAAGGTGCAGGGTTTGTGGGAGACAGGCATCATTTCCAGGTTGCCTGAGGGAGGCAGGGGGAGACCTGGCCTTCTCCTCCCTGCTCCCCACGAGCTGCTCCCCTACCTGGTCCAGTCCTTCCCCTGACTTCAGGGAGCTCCCCCTTTCTTCACTTCCCAGGGAAGAGAATGGTCCAACCCTGACTGGGCCTCTTTGCCTCCATCCTCCCCACCCACTGGGAGGGGGCCACTCTATTCTCTCCATCTTATCACCTCCCACCCACCGTCCTCAGAACATTTCCTCAGTCCCTACAGGCGCTGAGGGACAGTTTGGAGAGAGGGCCTGCCTGCCTCCCTGACATCATCTCTGGGGTCAGGTCGGGGTGGCTCCAGTGAGCTTGACTCTGGAGGGAGCCTGGGCCCCACCTCTGGCTGGCCAGTTTCAGGCTGAGTGGGTCCCCGGGGCTGCTTCCTGTTCTGTTTATTGCCTCTGAGTTCAGGAAATCACTGAGTGAAACATCCTCCCCCACCCCCCCCACCCTACCCCCCACCCCCCACCCCGCCCCACGATTATTTAATAGGAGCCGAGCTGTGGTCTCTCTCTTTTGGAAAATCCAGTGGGAGAAGGAAGCTGTCAGCTCAGCTCTGACATCAGCTTTGTCCCTGCGCCAAAAGTCAGGGTGGTCAGGGCTGGGGGGCCTGGGGCGGGGTGGGGAGGAAACCAGCTGTTGGTGGCCCCCGTGACGTGAGGCTGCCACACGGTTCCTAGGGGTGGGAGCTGGAGGGTGAGGAGCAGGGATTTTGGAGACACACTCGGGACACACACGCACACACACGCGCGCGTGCACACACGCACACACACGCGCGCGCACACACACACTTCGCGCGCAGGGGTCACGCCTCACCACTTGTGCCCAGAGACCCCCTGCCACGCAAACTCGCACAGACACAAGGTCAGACCCATGCTTGCCCAGGATTCACGCACACGGTCACTTACACATCCACGCAATCACAAAGAGGGCTCACAAAGTCAGCTGGAGCTGCGCGTGCTTCGGCCCTCTCCCACTAGCAAGCAGACCAGCACAGACACACATGTGCACACCCACAGGGTCAGACACAGCCCAACGCAGACACGTGCCGACACACAAAGACCCTCACTACACACACACGCTCATGTGTCAGTGCCCATTCAGACCCAGACAGACAGACCCATGGGATGCCCCGCAGGCGCTCCCAGACACAGACTCAGTCTCTGGGTTGCAGGCTACCCTTGGAGGGGGGATGGTGGCCACTTCCTCCTGGCACCACCCGCGGTGAGGATGAAGGGTTCCCGTGGAGGGGTGAGGAAAGGCCCGTGACTATTCCCGCCCCACCCAGGTGGGGCAGGGTGGGGCGGGGAGCTGGGGGTCTGGGGCTGCGGAAGGGAGTGGACAGTGAGGGGCTGGGCCCCCGGGGAGGCCTTTGTCCCACGCGGGGTGATGACAGGCCTCCGCCCCACACCAGGAGCGCCAGCCCCGCCCCGCCCCACCTGCAGCACCTCCTGCCCATTCCTGAGCTGGAAGGGACCACGGATGACATGGAAGTCCCGAGTGTCAGGCTGTCAACCACTGAGTGACCTTGAGCCAGTCACTCCTCAGCCCCTCAGGGCCTGGCTTTCATCACCGATACCAGTGGCTTACAAACGTTTTTGACCGAGACCCACAGTTAGAAACGTTGCACCTTGCAACCAGAGGATGATGTGTGCGCTGACACATAGAGACAACGGGGGAAAAAAAAAAGTTTGCGGAGCAGCGCTTGCCCTCGCTCCGGGCGATGCCGGGTGATTCGGCTATTCCATTTCCTTTTTGAAAGTGCTGGTGGCAACCCTCTAAATTGAATCCATGAGCTGCCAAGTGGCTGGCCTCCGAAACCCGTAGTGTGAAAGCCTTGCTCTCTCCACGCGCCAACTCGGGTCTCGGGCTAGTGGGAGACTCCAGGAGAGCCCCGAGGAGGTCAAAGTGCTTACAGAGGCTATGCTGAAGAATGATGAGAGAGGACAGCAGCCCATTCTCAAGATGGAGATGCTGAGGGCAGAGCCCGGAGCAGAAGCGGGCTTCATGTAATGGCATGGTCCTTGGAGGCAGGCTTCTGACCCTGCCGGTGATGTGATCTGGGCTCTGTGGGCTGCTGCTTCCCTTGCAATTTCTGTCAGAATTGAAGAAAAAATGCAGTCACTCTGATTCACCTCCAGGGGGGTGATTCCTGACGCAGGACGAGTCGGGAAATGTCCGGGTAATGATGGGGGTAGTTGGTGGCAGGCCAGGATGGCTTCTGGCCCGTGCTTGGCCCTGAGAGGTATAGCTGGTCCCTGCCAGAGATTTGATGGGATGAGGGTGAGAAAGAGCAGACGATATGCCCAAGAACCTGGGCCTCAAGAGCCTCAAAGACAGCTGGGCTCTTCAGGACCCCGAGGCGGGAAGTATTACTTATTCCCCTGCTGAGGTTCTGAAAGGCTGTCTGTTCCCCCAGGACCCATGCCATGCTCTGGGGACTGAGAGGACCCAGGAGTCCTCCCTGGCCTCTCAGACCGAGGCCCCTGACTCAAGCTGGGATTTGAGCCCCTCCTCTGACCACTCGGAGCTCTGGTTAGAATGACTGTCATGTGGGGCACTTTGCGTTTCCCACTGAACATCCTTATGACAGCATTCCAGCATTCCCCACTTCCAGAGGGGAAATCAAGGTTCAGAGAGAGGCCAGTTGCCCCAGGCCACACAGCTGGTAAGTGGTGTGGGCAGGATTCGAACCCAGGTTCTCCTGGTTCTGAGCCGCACCCTTACCCACAGGCTCTACCACCAGCCTAGCCCTGGCTGGCCCACAGTTGACTTGTGAAACGGCGCCAGGGGCCAGGAAAGTCCACGATGGTTTCTTGGTGCTTCGGGGTGCAGGCCGGGGCCACAGGTGTAACTACACCTCCATTGCTCAAGTGTTGAATAATGAGGTGCTTTTGCCTTTTTGGACAGGACACCCAACTGCCAGGGCTGTGCCAGGAATTCCTGAGCTGCTCATGGCCGCCCCTCACCGGCCCTAGTCCTGGACCACAGCCTCTGACCCCCAACTTCCTCCCCAGGGCCCATCTGACTCCCCTGCGCTCATTTCCCAGGTGGAGACATCGAGGCAAGGGGCTGGGCGTGAGCTGGAGGCTAAGAGCCGCTGCCGGTTGGGTTTTCAGAGAACCGAGATCTTAGCTGGGCACAGGGGAGGGGGTGGTGAAGGAAGGAGGGGGCTGGCCTGGGCAGTGGGGGTTGCCCAGAGCACTCAGTTTCTGGGTCACTGGGCTCGGGGAATTCCCCGATGCCCAGAGAGCTGCTTACCTGGTGAGTAACTACTCTGGCTGCCCACACAGGATGCCTGACTTGTGAGGGTACCTCCCTGCCACCCCCCAGCCGATGGCCACTGCCCCGCTGCCCTCTCCCGAGTGTCTCCGAGGCCCAGCAAAGAGACGGACAGACCGGCAGGGGGCTGGCCCCCACCCCCGCATCCCCCCCTGGGGCTCCGCAGGGGGCGGCTGGTGATTCAAGCCCCTCTGAGCTGAGCTATGTCTCCTTCCTTCTCAGATGGAGCCTGGGGGTGAATCAGTTCCTGGGGGCGGTGAGCCCGGGTCAGCCGCTGTCCTTAGCTCAGGCCTGGGGTGGGGGGTTGGGGGGGGCAGTCAGGGGCCAGTATGGGACATGGGGAGAGTGAGTACTGCCATGCCATCCCCCCCCCATATAACCTGTTTTATCTGTCTGGGGTGCCGCTGAAAGAAGCTGGAGCCTATAACAGTGTTCTGCCTCATTATCCATCAGGAGAGGTATACAGTTCCTCTCAGCTTTCCCTCCTCAGCCCTGGAGTGTGCCCAATTGCCTCACTTCTAAAATGGGGACAAAAACCCCTCCTTCACAGGTGAGGTGAGGATCTTCACCTGGTAAGAATAAATGCTGACGTATGGAGGGCTTGTGGGGTGCCCAGAACTGCGCCGAGCCCGGACACCTCACAGCAAACCCACAGCATGGGTGCCATTATTCCCATTTTACAGATGGAGAAACTGAGGCCAGGGACGCTCACTTCCCCAAAGTCACCCAGATCTTAACTGGCAAAACCACCTGGCTCTGACTGAGGCCAAAGTCCACGCTTCAAACCACGAAACTCCACACCGTCTCTCCACGAGACATTTGGCCCAGACGGCTTCTGGAAATTGTGAAATGCTTTTAAAAAATACTTAGCATCGACTCTGGTGTAACCCTGAGCCAGGTGCTGTCAAGAGTACAAATGAGTATCAGACCCCATTCAAGCCCTCAGAGAGTGAGGAGGAAGACTTGTCTCCACTTGAAAGGAGAGCAGGCAGGACCAGGCAGACTCGAGCTGGTCTGGGCTGTGGGCAGGGGAGACATCCTGGAAGAAGCGGCCTATGTGTTCCTCATCAGCCTTTGCTCCTCTCTAGAGCTGGAGGTGCTTCTGGCATTACGGTGGCCTGCGAGCCGGAGGCCTGGGTTCCAGACTCTGCTCTAGTGTCTCTGCCCGGCCCTGGGCAAGTGGCTTCACTTCCCCAAGCCTCAGTTTCCCCATCTGAAAAATAAAACACCTGTGATCTTCTAGGAGAGGCGAATGAATGGCAGGCAAGAATCAGCACAAAAGGAGGACCGGGTGGCCGCATTCGGCAGAGTGCGTAGGACCGAAAGAGCCCCGAGGGGCCCTGGGAAGGCCGACACATGGGCTGACTTCCTGGAGAGGGGAGATGAGCAAGTGGTTGGCACAGCCACCTGGAGACGGCACCCCGGGGCCCTGACCCGGCGGTGCCCTGCCTCGGCGGAGAAGGGTCCCTTGTGGACCCTGATGGTCCCCCTCACCCTGAGGCGGGTCAGATCCCCAGCAGGCCCAGTGTGCAGGAGCAGGACAGGCTGGGGATGAAGTCACAGCTGGAAGGGGCCGAGCTGGGGCTGCCACTCCAGGGTGGGGCCTGGGGTCATGACCCCAGGAGCATGCAGCCAAGAAGGGAGGATGCCTTCCGTGAGGAAGCGAGGGGAAAACACACACACACACACACAAACACACACACACACACACACAGAGCGTAGAGAGGGAGGGAAGAAAACAAACTCCAGGAGACCAAAGCTGGCCTGGAGCGCGGTCTGGGCGGCCGATTCCTGGGGACCAAGGCCACGTTGCAGGCAGCTCACGGCCTGGCGGCTCCAAGACCCTGCCAGAGCTTCCCCCCAGAGGCCCAGTGCAGGTGGTGCCTGGACATGGACAGGAAAGGGAGGCCGGGCCTAGGGTGCCGAGGGGCCCACAGCTCTTGGGGAGCACAGACCAAGTCAGGTACCGTGAGAGGGGAAACTGAGGCATGGGAGGGGCCAGTCAGGGAGGGAGTTAAGTGTCTTCTAGACTCTGCCCTCACTTCCTGTTTCCTGTGGGGTGGGGCTGAGATTACATGGCGACTGAGGGTGGACTGTGGGGCTGGCGTGGGATCTGGGGAGCCAGAAGGCAGTACAAAGACTGCAAGCCCACTCAGAAGGATGTAGGGGACAGATGGGGGCAGGAGAATGGTGGGACGGGGTGGCAGCCTCCAGGAGAATCAGGGCGCCTAGCGAGAGTCTCAGGCAGGGGAACAAGGGGACCCATAGAGGGGGCCACAGTGGGGCCCTGGTCAGATGGATTTGGGGTCCACAGCAGAAGCACCAGGCCAAGTCAGGTGACGGGGTCAGGGAGATGTGGCGGTGGGACCGGAGGCTGCTCCAGCGTTTGTGTTCATGTGCTCTGTGTTCATGTCAGGCCCTCATGCAGGAGAGAAGAGGAGTGGGGGGATTTCTTGTGCGGGGAGGGAGGTGAGCTGGGATGTTTTGTGCCGTGGGGTTGCCTGAGCCAGGCTGGGGTAGGCGGGCCTCCTGGGGGTGGATGCTGACCCCATAGTAGGTGTATAGGAGGGGCTAGTGCCAGGTGGGGTCTTCTAGGGCCTTCCAAGGAAGAGACAAGGGGGGAGGGGGGAGGAAGGGAGGAGGAAGGAGAGCCAGTCTGGACTCTACCAGCCTCCTCCCTGCCGGGAAGTGCCAGCTCGGACGGGCATTTTTATCACCCCACATCCCAGGTCCTGCTGGGAGAGCATGGGGGAAGTGAGCCTGGAGAGGGCAGAGTGTGTGTTGGGGGAAGGGGGACCGCAGCAGGCATGAGGGCTCGTCCTGGCACGATGAGGGAGGAACGCGTGGCTGGGCAGGTCTGGGATGTGGCAAGAGGCGGGAGCTGGGAGCATGCATGGAGGATGGGTGAGGGGGTGAGCGGGGGCCAGAGAAAGGCCGTGGGTCTCCCTGGCCTTGGAAAACCAACTCTTCCACCTTGTTTCCTGGTTAGGGTCAGGCCGGAGGGCTGGGGTGAGGTCTCCAGGGGAATGAGACATCTCCTGGGACAGAGGGTGCCCCTGACAACTTGGGGGACAGTGTGGTGCCAGATACATGTTCCCTGGCCAGCACTCCCTCACATCATTTTTTAGAAATGCTTTTTTGGGGGAGGAGTCCTGTGCTCATTTTGCCCTGGTCCCCACCATTCCTTCCTGCCTCTCCTCACACGTTTACAAGTCTAACTGGCCATGATAGACACCAGGATTTATTTGTGACCCTGCCTTACAGACTCTAGAAGCACCTTTTGGGGGGGCACCATTATTCTCTGGGGCTGAGCCCCAAGGGGCTTCCAAGGCAGGTTTTGGGGGGCAAGCTACTTCTCTTCTCCCCAGCCAGCCCTCAACATCCTGAGGAAGAAACCTGGGTCTGGTATGCTAAGCCTCCCTAGGTCTCTGCTCCAGGTGTCCCTCCAGAATGGAAATGCTCCCTGAGGGGGGAGGGGGGACTGCAAAGAGTTTAGGTAAACCCCAGACAACACCTTCCCAGAAATTCCTCCCCAGGCTGTCCCCTGAGAACTGAGTCACAGCAACCTCCCCGCTCCCCACCTTCCCAGCCCCCTCCCCAGCCTCACAGCCTACCCGTGGTCAGCAATGGAGGCTTGCTGATGGTGGTCAGGAGGCCTGACCCTGTGGGACTCTGGACAACCTGTGCCCTTTGAAGCCCCACTTTGCCCAGTGGCAACGGGCAGGTTGGAGGAGGCTACCTCTGAGGTGCCCACATTCAGTTCTGCTTTATTACTGTCTAAAGTCCAAGCCGGGCCCCAGCCCCTCTTCCTGGAGCCTCCTTCTCAGCCAAGCCCCAGCCTGCCTCCTCCCCACTGCCCCCCAAATCCCTTGATCAGGGGGCCACAGGTGCCAGCCTCCATCTGCTTGCCTAATGTCAAGCCACCTCCCCAAACCCAGGTGAGTCAGGGCTGTCTGGAGCACCTATAGCCCCGGGGACCCCGATGACTCGAGCCTGGGGACCCTCCTTGCCCTCTCCAACTTCAAACAACTCTTAGGGCAAGCCACTCAGGAAAACCACAGGGTGTTTTGTTGAAGAGTTCATTATAATTTTATCAATCAAATTCTTAGAAGAGGGAAAAAGTCTGCTCTCTCCACCCTCCCCCTTCATTGCCCCCCCCCCACTCTCACTTTCTTCCATTCATAATTTCCTATGATGCACCTCAAACAACTTCCTGGACGGGGATCCCTGCTAAATATAGCTGTTTCTCTCTCTGTCTTACAACACAGGCTCCAGTATATAAATCAGGCAAATTCCCCGTTGAGCATGAACCTCTGAAAACTGCCGGCATCTAAGGTCTCCTCCAAGGCCCTCTGGAGTCCAGCCCATAATGAAGGTCTTGGCGGCAGGTAAATCCACGCGCCCCGCGCCGGCTTCCGCGCCCCACTGCGGGTGCTGCGGCAACTTGGGGCACTTGGCGATCGCGAGCGGGACAGCCACTCGCCGCAGACACACGGACACTTGGGGCACCCGTGCAGCCGGCCCGGGCCGCCGGAGGCGCTGGGTGGCGGCCGGGAGCGAGCGCTGGCACATGGTCCCGGCACCGCGCACCCAGCCCGTCCGGGGGCCAGCAGGTTGGCGGCGGGCAAGGGAGGGGGCTGCCGCAGCCTTCCTCCTGCTCCTCCTCCCCCTCCACCTCCTCCTCCACCTCCTCCTCCTCGCTCCTCGCTCCTGCCACTCTCCGGTCTGTTCTTCCCGCTCTGCTTTCTCCCGATTCACCCTCCCTCTTTCTTTCTTTCTGTCTTTCCGCTTTCTCTTTTCCAACCGCGTCCCGGGCTGCTCCCAGGGAGGGGCACCGGCCTCCGAGCAGCTTGCAAACTCTGGCCGGGACGGAAGCAGGTGCCGCCTCCATCTGCTAGTGCCTGGAAAGCTGTGGTCTCTGCTAGGTGAGCCGGGCGTGTGGGGGCCCCGCAACCATCCCGGGGTCTCAGCGCTGCCTGGGGATGCTGGGAGGAACAGGGGACCCAGGAGAAGTGAACTTGAGGCTGCTACTGTCCCAGCGGGGGAGATCCCAGCGCTCCAGCGCCCCCCTTCACCCCAGCCTCACCAGTTCTCCAGCCTCACTGGTCTGCTGCCCCTACCTCCTGCTGCTGGGCCATTGGGAGAGGCCCCTCGGAGGGAACCGGAGACAGTAAAGCGGGGAAGCAGGCAGGGGGGGGGGGGGGAGGGGGGAGGGGGGCCCAGGACAGGCCCGGACAGCTCCCAGCTCTCCTGTCACCTTTCACTTTCCTTCCTCCCCCACCCACCTGGCTGCCTGCGACCTTTTCCCTTTTCTCTTTTCTGGTTGCACCATTTCCTTTCCCTCCCCAAGGCTCTGAGGGCCTGCGGGACCCCAAGATTCTCCTTGTCCTAACCCAGTGCCTGGGGCAAGTAATAAAGAGGGGGATGGCATGGAGGCAGGAGCTGTGCAGGGCTGGGGGCACAGGAAGTTTTGAATGATGATTTGGGGTTGGAGGGGGGCAGAATTATAGAATTGGGGTGAACTTGAAGGTCCTAAATAGGAGAGTGGCCACATTTGGAGAAGAAGAGCTATAGAAGAAATGGGGGAGGGTGGCAAAATTTTTGGAGACAAACGGCCCAGGGAGCCAAAATCAAGTGACAGGTTTGAGAGGGAGAAGAGTGTCAGCAGATCCCCCAACCCCCACCCCAGGTTCCCGATCTGGGAGCTATGGCCTGCAGTGGGCCAGTGAGCATGAAGCAATGCACAGGAATCTGACCATCCTGCGAGGTGGGAAGATAGGGGCCTCTCTTTCCCCTGAGACCCGCTGGGCCTGGGGCATGGTGCCTTCCAGCCAGAGGGGCAGGAGGCCTCAGGAGCTTTTGCCTTCCTGAGGGAAAGGGCTGGATGGTTCGTGTCACCCTGGCCCCAGCTCCCAGCTGGTGGGAACAGCTCATGTCCTACCCCCTTCCTCTGCTCAGGAGAGAGAAGGAAAAAACAAGAAAATGGAGAGAAGCAGAGACAGAGATCTGGAGAGAGGGAAGCAGAGAGAAACAGATGTAGTGAGGCAATGAAAACCAGAAGCAGCCAGGGGAAGACAGAGCTGCAGGTGGGGCTGGGGCATTGGCGTCCCTGGGGAGATGAGGCGCATCTTCTGCCCTGAGCCTCCTTGCTCACCCCCAACCCCCCTGCTCATGGCTCCTTCCTGCCTGTTCCCAGGAGTTGTGCCCCTGCTGCTGGTTCTGCACTGGAAACACGGGGCGGGGAGCCCCCTTCCCATCACCCCTGTCAACGCCACCTGCGCCACACGTCACCCATGTCACAGCAACCTCATGCACCAGATCAGGAACCAGCTGGCGCAGCTCAATGGCAGTGCCAACGCTCTCTTTATTCTCTATGTAAGTCCCCCTTCCAGGTCCTGAGGAAGGAGGGGGGGGGGTGCCACACAGACCTGGTCTGGCGGGACTGGCCTGGGAAGAGAGCGTTTGGAGCTGGCTGGAGAGAATGGGGAAGGGGCTTGGTTCAACCGTGCCCAGACTCCCGCTGCTTCTGAGCCCCCGCCCCTCCCCCAGCCCAGGCTCAGACAGGAAGCCCCTTTTCCGAGGTGCCCAGTTAGGTCGGGGGCGTAGCTGGGGGGAGAAGCGGGAGGCCGGGCACTGCTGGGCACTGCTGGTCTAGGGATTCCTCCACCACGTGGAGCAGGAGGCCAATGAGAGACAGAGAGGAAGTAGGGTGGCCGGGGTGATGCTGTTGGGAGAGAAAGTGGTGGGCTGTGGGTGTCCGGGGTGCAAAGCCATGCAGGGAGAAGGTGTGCTCAGTGGGTGAAAGGCAGGTGTGTGTGGTGCACCTGCAGGAGGTGAGACGTGCTGTTTTCCTTTCGGTCCCCATACGATCCCGATGAGGGTGATGATAATCCCTTGCACCGGGATTACATCTGGCTCACACGCCAATCCTGAGATGCCTTGTGGGCAAGTAGCCGGGTCTCTACGCCCGAGGTGGGAAACTGAGACCCGAGAGCTTGACCAGAGGCTTGGTGGCAGGGCTGGGACCCTTGACCCTGACCCCCACGTCACCTCCCCTCTCCCTCTCTGCTCCTCAGTACACAGCCCAGGGGGAGCCGTTCCCCAACAACCTGGACAAGCTGTGTGGCCCCAATGTGACGGACTTCCCGCCATTCCACGCCAACGGCACGGAGAAGACGCGGCTAGTGGAGCTGTACCGCATCATCGCGTACCTCGGCGCCTCCCTGGGCAACATCACCCGGGACCAGAAGGTCCTCAATCCCAATGCCCTCAGCCTCCACAGCAAGCTGAACGCCACTGCGGACATCATGCGGGGCCTCCTCAGCAACGTGCTCTGCCGCCTGTGTAACAAGTACCACGTGGCCCACGTGGATGTGGCCTACGGCCCCGACACCTCGGGCAAGGATGTTTTCCAGAAGAAGAAGTTGGGCTGTCAGCTCCTGGGGAAGTATAAGCAGGTCATCGCTGTGGTGGCCCAGGCCTTCTAGGCAGGAGGTCGTGATGCCTGCAGTGAGCAACCTGAGATCCTAGGCTCGGGTGGCTCTCAAACTGTGGCCGGGGCCCAGAGCATCGCCGGACCCAAGTGGGGGCTGCTGGCAGACCCCGGGGGGTTCCTGGCCAGTCCACTCCCCTCTAAGGTGGGCTGTGAGAAAGCCGAGCAGAATCTAAACTCCCGTAGGCAGGGCCTGTCTACAGCGCCAATTAGAAGAAGGACCCCTTCCTCTGGGAGACTGCGGCCGGACACCAGGGTGTCGGGCTGCTGAGGGGATTGTGGGCTGGACCTCTGTCCCCATTCGGCCCCTTGGCCAGGGCCTTTGTGAGAAAACTGCACAAGTCGTCCATAGCGACTCTGACCATGGGGCAAAACGGCAGGGGTCAGGGGAACCACCCAGCCCCGCAGAATGACCACCATCGGTGCCTTTACTGCCCCTTCCATAGGCTTTGGAAGGTTTGACGGGGCTCAGGCAGGCCAGAGGAGCTGGGGTCCAGAGGACTCCTTGGTCCCCATAAGTCTAGTGAATGGAAGTTAGGGAAGTTCTGGTTTGGGATGTTCCTTCTCTTGAGCATGATTGGAGAGCTCAGGCCTAGGGCCTGGACTGTGAGGCAGAAAGTTCCAGAATGAGCTCACTGGCATTCAGGCTTCTAGGGCGGCTGAGAGGCCACCTTCAGGCGTGGGAAGGTAGAGAGGTCCTGAAAGCCTTGGCAGGCTCTCCTTCTTCCCTGCAGTCTTTCCTGAAGCCTGGGATGGCCAGGGGTCTGGTGGCTGGACCTGGAGGTGGGGTTTGGGGAAATGGGCAGGTGGCAAAGTCAGGTGAAGAGGTTCCGAGGGGACCCAGAGTCTTCCTTCTGGGCCGGGCTCTATAAGGGATGGGAAGGGATGGGAAGGACTGGGTAGTTCAGAGTGGCAGCTCACATCTGGGGCCCCTGGAGGTCCTGTGAGGTCACACAAAGGTACTTGATGGGGACTAGAGGCCATCTCTGGTTCCTAGAGCAAGGGGACAGCAGGACCTGAGGTTAGGGTCTCAGTGAAGCCTGAGAACCAAGAGTGCTGTGTGTCTGACCCAGTATGATTGTCTATTTATTATGATGCCCTATTTATATTAACTTATTGGTGCTTTAAATGGCAAAGTTAGTTCCCCTTTCCCTGCTTCCTACTCAACAGAAATAATACGATGGCTCATAGAGGAGCCAGGGCCAAGCCTTAGCAGGGACTGGTCCAGAAGTCAAAGATGTTACGATGAGACTAAGCCTTACCGGTGAAGCTCAGAGAAGGGTCAGGATCTGAAAGAACTGGTCACCCTGGGTGGTGGGGGTGGGGGCAGGGGACCCTGTTCCATACCCCATCCCAACTGTGACCTGATTTAGGGGTTTCAGAATCCTGGCTTCAGGGCAGGCTGGGCTGGCTTGTGGAGTGGCCAGGGGCCTTCTCCCAGGGCCACCATCTTGCTTGGCTCCAGGGGGCTCACTCAACACTGTGTTTTCTGGCAGCCCTTGGAATTGTGCCGTGAGGGGTAACATTCACGGCTGAAAGGGTGTCCGGGAGCCCTGGGTAAGGCAGGCCTGGTGGCCTGCTCTGCTGCTGTTTCCTTGTTCCCATGCTGTCTCTAGACCAGCAGTTGAGGGGCTCTGGAACAGTCCTGACCCAGCATCCAGCATGCTTGCACACAGTGGGGAAGCTCCTGCTCCGGTGGCCCAAACACCCCCAAAGGGCCAGAGGGCCTGGCTGGGCCTCTGGGAAGCTGGGGCAGGGCAGGGAGAAGCTCCCTGCTCTGGAGAGGAGGCTAGGGAGGCCCTGGGCCCACGACCAGGAAGCTGTGGTCCCTCCTGCTCCCCCTCCCCCCACACCCCCACCCATGTCTGGGCTCCCAGGCAGGGAACCCGATCCTTTCCTTTGTGCTGGGGCCAGGCTAGTGGAGAAACGCCCTCCAGTCTGGGAGCAAGGGAGGGGGTGCGGAGTTGGGGCAGCTGCTAAGAGCAACATTCTGGCTTCTTCTCAAACCCTGAGCGGTGGTGGCGGTCCTAGCGGTTCAGCCAATGTGATTATGGTACTTTGCACTCACTTTGCACCTCTCTGTCTTCCCTGAGCATTTTACCCACACACACCGGGTGGCAGGTGGGCAGGCAGCAGGCAGGGGTGGGGGCGGGGGTGGGCAAGGTTGTTTTGTGGCAGGTGGTGGAGGAGACCATGAGGTTTCCTGAGGTTGTCTTAACCTGGGTCACACTCACCCTCATCCAGGGTCTTAGCCTGCTGCCCCCTCCCTGCACTCCGCTCCTTTAGTGAACGTGGCTCTGAGGGCTTGGGGCCAACTGGGTCTTCAATCTTCCCATCCCCTCGAGTACACTGACTCCCTCGCTGAGCCCACCTGGGCAGCCTCTGGGGCTCAGGGACCAAGGGAGTCTCTTCCCCTGGACCCAACACCGCCCCCCTGCCTCGCTCTCACTGCCTCTGCCCCCCCCCATCTCCTGCTCTGCTCCTCAGCCCCCATCCTTAGCACTCTTCCTAGAACCAATCCAGCAGACCACTTTGCACAGCATCCCGGAATTTATGGAGCCTTTGTGTGGAAAAAGCTTTGCAGGGCAGGAAGCTGTCCTTTTCCTCATTTTTCATCTGCTGGTATTGACCCACACCTGCATCCTGGGTCAAGAGGAGGAGGACAGAGAGGCTGTCAACAGAGGATGGGGTAGGACAGTCATTTTGCAATTTATGGAGAAAGGAGTATTGGGAACTTTTATTTATTTAAAAACATTTTAAACAAAAAAAAGCACCGCCAGTTTATTTGTCTCTCCTCCCCCCTCTCCTTGTCCCCTCCTTGGGGATGCCCCCTGCCCGCCCCCTCCAGAAGCAGCTCAGCCCCACCTTGTTGGCTCTCCAGAATAGACAGAGCATGTGGGGTTGGAGGCCAGAATCAAGTGAGAATTTCCCTTCAGATGGTACAGATGTCCTTACTTTCGAATGACCCCCAATACTTGTGCCTCGATCCCAGTACCTGGGCATCTCTCCCATCCACACTGCTAGTTCGTCTGTCCCTCGGTGTTTCCCGCCTCCCTCTCTACTGGATAGGACTTGGCCTTGAGGGACAAATTCCTCTTTGATGAATGTACCCTGTGGGAATGTTTCATACTGACAGATTATTTTTATTTATTCAATGTCCTATTTAAAATATTTATTTTTTATACTGAAGGAATACTTTTTTTTTTTAAGAAAAAAAGAGAAATTAATAAAGAATCTGCTCTTGGCAAGCTTTCCAGACTGTATTGATGTGGGGAGACAGGGCTGGAGGGGCTGAGACTGTCTCTGTCTTGGACACCCAATCGAGTGGAGTTCTGCTTGACAAAGGGCAGGGGGGTGGGAGGAGGGGGCGCTTCCGCTGGGCAAGGATGCTGGCATGGGTGGGCCTCGTGGGCAGAACAGGCACAGGTGGAACGAAATAGGTGGGGTTCCAGATCGTGGGGTGCCGCCCAGAAAGGCCCCTGCCCTGCCCCTCCCCTCTCACATGAGTTTCTAAGAGTCATGGTCCCCATTTCACAGAGAGGGAAACTGAGTCTCAGAGCGATGAAGCCTCTTGCCCAGGGTCCCACTGGCAGACTGTTTAGCGCCATCCCTTAGCTCCACATCTCATGTTCTTTCTGCTGCATGGAACTCCAGGGACCTAGAAGATACCAGCTGCCAATTTTCTGTCCTCAGTGGCCCAGTGACCGTCCACGGGGAGCTAAAGGGTGGAGGCGTGAAAGACCCTGGAGCAGGAAATCTAAGGGTCCTGTCCAGAATTGTGCCAGATGCTGGTGCCAGGACCAAGGCTTTCCTGTGGGGCTCTTCTGGGCCTGAGCAGCCCTCCTGCTGTGGACACTGCTGTCCTGTCCCTCTGTTTCTCACTTGCAGACGCCCCTTCCACTGCAAACTTCTTCACTGCAAGCCTCGTGGGACCCCTTCCTTGGGGAATAAGGGAGGTTGGAAGCAGATAGCCATAGACACAGGGGCCCTGGGATTTGGGTCTGAGGCTCCCCCAGCTGAGATTAATTTGAGGATTTGGACAGTTTTTCTGAGAGTCACCTCTTTGCTCACTCATGAATGTTTAGAAGCGTCAGGTCCTGTGTTGGTTTCCAAAGGAGAATAGGATACAATCCAGGCCTTCTGGAAGCTCGCAGGCTAATGGGGACAATGAGTGAGGGCATCTGGAAGGATGTGAGTGATGGAAGAGGCACACAGAAGGTGCCAGAGGCCAAGGTGGAGACGGCCCTCACCGTACTGGGTATCAGCAGGGGCTCAGTCGGTGGTCCTCCCCACTCTGTGCAATGAAGGGACTTGACCCAGGACAATGGGCAACATTGGCCTCACCCGGGAGCTGGTGAGGAATGCAGAATCTTGCCCACACCCCCACCCCAGACCTGCTGAATAGGAATCTGCCTTTTAATGAGATCGCAGGGGATTTGTGTGCGCGTCCAAGTCTGAGAAAGGCCACCCTGCACTCCTTCCATTTTTCACTCCTCCTGAGTCTATGAAGACGCCAAGTGTCAATCGCCCAGGGCAGCACAGGCAGCTGCTTGGGAGGGAGAGGCCTCCTGGTCCCTGGAGCCTGACCCACAGCTGTTTGGGTCTCTTCCTCCCCAAGTACAGCCGGCCGCGGCCCCTCCCAGCGGGCTGGATCCCAGGGCCAGGCCACACCCTGCCAGCATCGCCCCACTTCCCCTTCGCTCCTGGGAGACAAGGTTGCAGCTTTTCAAAAGAAACCTTTACTAGGAAACGAGAGGAAAACAAACAGCAAAGCACAACAAGGAGGGAAGGACGGGGATGGCAGATCGTCACTGCCATCCTGCAGGGCTGTGGGGCCGCTGGGCCCCAGGTACTTCCCTCACCTGTGTCTGCTGAGTGTTCTGTTCCTGAGGTGGGGGCAGGGATTCTATTCCCTGCCCAGCCCTCCCCCCACAACCCCGCCAGAGAGAACAAAGGACTCTTGATTGGTTATTGCATTTACCGTCCTGTCCCCATACTAGGTGACAACAATCAGTAGGTGGGAGGAAGGGAGGCCCTGCCCTTGAGGCCTGGGTCCTCAGCGGCTCTGCCACGTGCAGTCCTGTGACCCTCCTGGGTGAGCTCAGCTCTCTTATCTGCGAGAGAAACCGGCCATGAATGCTGTTCTGTCTACTTCACAGGGCTGCCGAAGGAAGCCCGTGCGCAGGGAGCTGGACACGCGGTGGGAATCAGGACCTGGCAAGGTGCAGATGGAGGAAGCAGAATGAATCTTAGACACGGTGCTCTCTCTGCAGGGGAAAGGAGTCCTCCCAGCCACCCCCCACCCCCCCACCCTCCGCCCCCCCGACCTCCGCCGCCAGGGACGCAGAAAGCAGGATCTGCAGCTCTGCGTCCAGGGGGCCCGGGAGCCAGGCTGATGGGAAAGGGGGCAAACAGAGTGGACAGACTTCCACCTGATACCTCCTCTGACAGTGCCCTGAGCCCCAGACTTGGAGGAGACCTGCACAGAGGGGCCTCCCGACCTCAGGGATGTGGTGGAGCCAGGGGCAGCCCCATTACCCAGCTGAGCCTTCTCCCATCCTGGCTTGCAGGAGGTCCACAGAACAGGGGGACTCTCACCCCAAGGAGATGATTGCCAGCAGCTGTCCCACTGGACACGCCAGCCCACGGGCTCTATGATGGTGTGGCACTTTGGTTTACAAAGTGTTTTCTAACTCATCATTGCATCATTGCATCTTCCCAACCATTTCGAGGGTGGGGCTAGACTACTGGCTGTTTCCATTTTATAGATGAAGAAACGGAGGCCCCAGGAGGCTAAGGGACTACCCTGACATCACTCAGCTTGCGAGAGATGCCCTTCATATTGGCTCATCTTTATGTTCACCATCTTGACACTCACCTGGTCAAGACCAGGAAGGGCCTCTATGTGCCAGACTTTACACCCAAGGAGTTCAAAGATTAGTGGTAGAAGAAAGATAATTTCCCAGGTCACCTCTGCCCTAAATTCAGACTTATGCACTCAGGGAATTCACTTATCCCACGAAACAAACACCCTTCCTTCCTTCCTTCCTTCCTCCCTCCCTCCCTTCCTCTCTTTCTTTCTTCCTTCCTTCCTTCCTTCCTCTTTCTTTCTTTCTTTCTCTTTCTTTCTTCTTTCTTCCTTCCTTCCTTCTTTCTTCCTTCCTTCTTTCTTTCTTTCTTTCTTTCTTTCTTTCTTTCTTTCTTTCTTCTCTTTTTTAGATTTTATTTGGGGCACCTGGGTGGCTCATTCGGTTAAGCATCTACCTTTGGCTCAGGTCATGATCTCAGGTTCCTGGGATAGAGCCCCACATCTTCAGGCTCCCGGCTCAGCAGGGAGTCTGCTTGTCCCTCTCCCTCTGCCCCTCTCCCCTGCTCCTGCTAGAGAGAGAGAGAAGGAGCAGTGGGGAGGGGCAGAGGGAGAGGATAAGAGAGAATCTCAAGCAGATTCCTCTCTGAGCACGGAGCTCAGTCCCAGGACCCTGAATCAAGAGTTGGACGCTTAACCTATGGAACCACCCAGGCTCACTTTCAGCAATAAAATTAACGTCATAATGGAACCATGGTGTATTTATTTATTTATAGTCCTCTTTTTTCTAAACAGCACGCAAAGCAGCTTACAACATAAGGCACCTAATAAAAATATTTATAAAATCGATAAAGAGAATCAGCATCAGAGAATATAAAAGCAGAGTGAGAAAACTAAGACCACGGAAAGAAAAAATAAATGTTTCAGATCACAAGGGGCCACATAATTACTATGGTTGAGCTTCAAAGTTGGCTCTGAGATTCCTGGCAGCTAAAGGAAAAAGGGAAATGTGATCTGTTATGCAGTTCTCATAGTCAGAAAAGAAGAGGCTTTCTTGAGGCTCAGGGAAAACAGAGCCTATCCTGGGACTGGTTCTGAAGGTGAGTTCTCCCTTGAGACCCAAGAGGGTGGTAGCAGTCATGCGATGGGCCTTATAGCGAGTAGGTTCCTAGGGGCTGTTTCTGCAGCAGTCTTTGCAAAAGGTGATGCCCAGCGTCCGATGCAGCCCAAAGAAGGGGATTCTACAAGAGCCCAGGATGACACAGGCGCAAACATTGGGCTTCTGAGTCCTGAGGGTGCAGCAGGGGCTGACAGTGTCTCAGAAGCTCCCTCTGTCCCCAGGAATTTGAAGAATATTTTTATGGATGTATAATATACCCACAAAATAGACATCAGAAGACTTCCTCCCTCCGGGAAGATTCTCTGAGCCTGGAGTGATGCCAGGTGGTGCATGAGGGGGAGGGTGGGAAGGACGGCACCCGTGACAAATGCAGGGATTTGGGGCCTTGAGTCTCGGCCCCTGACTTGCTCCAGGGCCACTTGGATCCTCTGGGGCTGAGCAGAAAGCCTTTCGCTGGCCACTGACTCCTGTGTCCAGGCCACTTCCCACGCCCCCTCCTGCCTGAGCAGAGCCCAGCTTGAATCTGTCCCTTTGACTTGGGGGAAGCACCGCCCTGCTTTGGCCTCACTGGAGGGGCCAAATATTTCAATTATGAGGACGTGGTCAAGCCCTGCCCACTCCGGCCCAGTGACTGGCAGTGGAGAGAGGGTGACTCTGGGGGGAGAGGTGCGGGGGTGGGGGGTGTGATGAGGGAGCCGCAGACGGGGCAAGGGGATGGCGGGCCGAGCGCCGGAGCGGGGTGGGGGGGGGGGGGGGGGGAAGTTAACAGAGCAGACAGGCTTTCTCTGCTGGCTGAGAACAAAACCACCACTGGGAGGAAAATATGTGTGGGGCATTTTTGTAATTCCAAGGGGCTTGGTCCGGCTCTTGCCTCCACGGTCAATGAATCAAAGCCAGGAATGGCTCTACCTGTGAGCAGGCTTTCTCCTGGCTCTGCTCACCCAGGTCCCACCCCTCCGGCCAGCCGGCCAGCTGGAACCCTCCCAGTTCCCCAGAAGGACGGTTGGCTCTTCGAGGAAGAGTGTGTCATAGGCAAAGGCCAGACGCGGGCAGCCCACGGGTAGAACTCTTAGCTTCCTCCTCTTTCTGCTTTTCTGGTCCCTTCTTGGAGAGGGGCGTAGCCTACGTCGCCTGCATCACCCACTCCTGTGGGTTGAACGGTGGCCCCCGAAAAATACATCCGCATCCTAGTCCCTGGAACCTGTGAATGTGTCCTTATTTGGAAAAAGAATTTTTGCAGATGTAATTAAGTTAAGGACCTCCAGGTGAGATCATCCCAAATGATCCGAGTGAGCCTTAAATCCCAGGACAACTGTCCTTATAAGAGACACACAGAGGAAAAGAAGAGGAGGAGGCCCCGTGAGGGCAGAGGGAGGGATAGAGAGGGACGCAGAGGGACGCAGCCAGGAGCCAGAGAATGCTTGGGGCCACCAGACACTGGAAGAGGCGGGGAGGGGTCCTTCCCTAGAGCCTTGCCAAACCCTGAATTTACGGAGAACCTACTACACACAAAGCAAGTCATGGGTACGTGACATGGGTAATAGACATGGAAGCTTCCAGGTACTGAAAGCCCATGCCAGGGACCCAACCGTGTTAGCCTATGCAAAATGAGTGGAGCCCAGACTGGCTGTGCCCACACCCCTGGGAGCTAAGAAATTTAGAATCTCGGCCCTACCTGAGACAGGCTGAATTGGAATCTGCATTTCAGGGTGATTCTCAGGGGATTCTGTTCCCTTGAGTCTGAGAAGCGCTGACCTACAGTAAGCACCCAGCCCAGGGCCAGCCATGGGAGCTCAGACAAGCTTGTTAAGTTCTCTGCACCCCAGGCTCCTCATTTGTCACGTGGGCCTCCTACAGCCATTGGGAGGAGTAGACGCAGTAATGTCTGGCACGTCGGCTGAGTGGCCAGGGAGCATACAGAAAAACCACGTCCCCTCTGTCTCTCCCTACGCGGTCCCCAAGGGCCATCCAGTCTTGATTCATTTCTAGAACTTTTGAAAACCCCTCTACCATGATGACTCTCCTAAGGAAAACCTCAGATCTCCTGTAGGCAGCAGAGGAGGTATTGTGGTGCAAGGGGGCCTTTCGTCTCCCCGCCTCCCACCCGCCCCTGGCCCTGGCTGGGGACCCAGCCCTCAATGCGTCCTCCCCCCTCCCCCCGCCCCGGTTCAGCCTGTGGCATCTTCTAGCTGCTTCCCTTCCCCCAGTGACCCCAGGGAGGTCCTGCCTCTCAGCCGCAGTGAACCCTGAGGGAGGTGCTGGAGGATGGGGAGCCGATAGTGAGGTCAGCCCCACGTCAGCCCCTCTCACTTTCCCCGCCGTGGCTGGGAAGACGCCGCTGAGCGGGTGCCAGCCACGGGGGAGGTCTGTCCCCTGCTCCCGGGCCAGACCACAGGCAGCCAGGCTGGGCTGCAGCCAGGCTGGGGGGAGGTGTTCTCAGCCCCCAAGCTCCTCTCCGTCTGGCCCTTGGGACCCCTCCCCGACCCCAGATCCCAGCAACCGCCCAGGGTTCTTCCAAGCAGGTGAGGTCATTTTCTCCACCAGACCAGCCTGATGCAAAGAAGTCAGCCACCCACGTGGTGGGAGTCCAGCACCTCCAAGTCCCCTGCGCACAGCTTCTCCCTGAGAGCAGCCCCGGGGCCCCCAATTCCCTCCATTTCATCCCCTCTGAGGGGCCCTCAGGAGTCGGTCCCAAACACCTATTAGAAGAGAGCTGGGTGGGCCGAGAGGAAACGGGACAGACAGCTGCCCGGACTACCCTCCAGAGGCCATGTGGGTCCGTGAGTGGCCTTCGAACAGCTCTGGGGTGCTCTGGGGTAGAGGCGGGTTCCAGAACCTCTGGCTTCAGGCATCGTCTGCGGCCTGCAGAGCACGGCTACAGGGACTGGGTTTATTCTGTGTTCACAGCAACTTTTATCAGCCCTTGGCTAGGCTAACATAAACTCTTTCTTCTGCTTTTTAGGGTTTCCCAGTGGTACTGTTCTCAAGGCTCAGAATGTTTTTGCCAGAAGTGTAGGGAGCTCTGTGGGCCTCTGGCTGGTGGGTGAGTACAGGTTTCCCCAGGAGACCCTCGAGGAGATTCAAATCTCTGAATCCGGCAGAATTAGTAGTTCTCAGCCTGGGGCTATTTCTTCCCAACCCGGCTCCCCATTCCCTTAACTCTGAGATGCGTGGCAATGTCTGGAGACATTTTGGGGTGCCACACACAACCGATGGGGGTGTTACTTACTGGCACCTGGTGGGTAGAGACCCGGGGGGCCGCTAATCATGCCACAACACACAGGAGATCCCTCCACCCCCCACGCAAAGTATCACCGGCCCAAGTGTGCCAAGGTTGAGAAGCCCTGGTCAAAACAAATCCATCAATCAACACATCATTTTGCAGCATCTAATCTGCAACCAGACAAGCTCCAGCACCCCAGAAACTGACTGGACCCATGGCTTCTGCTCTTGTTTACCCGTGTTCATGGGCGTGTGCGTGTATATACACGTACACACGTGTACGCACACACACACACACAGGAAGTAACCCAGTAGGTCAACAACAACGTAAGCTCATTTACAAAATTGTTGGGTGTCCCCCGAAAGCGTAGAGAATGAGGCGCCAGGAAGCCTTCATCCTAGTCTGGGCCGGACTCCGCATTGCTGTGTGCCCAGGCCATGTCACTCCACCTCTTTGAGCATTGGTTTCCACAGAATAAAATGAGATCTGTTTAAAAGAGCACTAGGTTTGGATCCTGGCTCTCTCTCTGGCCAGCTATGAAAAGTTGGGCTCCTTCTTTTCCTTAAATCCTCATTTTCTCGTACATTGTCAGAGGGGACCCCACATCTCACCTTGCAGGGCTGCTGGGAAGATGAAAGGAAGGTGTCCAGCTTGGTGCCACCCACATGGTAGGCACTCTGTGATGATTTTTTTCCCTGTCTCCTCCCAGGTTCATGCCAATCCAGAATCTATGCCCAGGTCAGCACACTGGACCACCAGCCTAGGGTTGTAGACAAAATGCAGGACACTGAAATTCAAATTTCACTTGATGTCCTATATTTTGATTTGCTAAGTCTGGCCCCCTGCCTGCTTTTGTAAATAAAGCTTTATTGAAACACAGCCACACCCATTCATTTACATATTGTCTCTGGCTGCTTTTCATCCTCCAATATTGTCCAGCATCTGCAACAGAGATCTTATGACCCGCAAAGTCTCAAATAGCATCTGACCTTTTACAGAAAAAGTTTGCTGAGCCTTGGTTTATGTCAGGAAATGATTGCCATAGAGTGGTGGGGTGTGTGGCTGGAGCCCACGGAGTAAATACTCCTTTCTTGGGGTGGTGGATAGAGGAGATATTTGCAGAAGAAAGTGGGCACTGTCACCCTGGGGACACAGTCTGGAAGAAAATAGAAAGTGCCCTGGCCTGGGGGTCTAGGGGCCCAGGTTCTAGGCCTGGATCTTCACTGACTTCGGAGTGACCTTGGCAGAGTCCTTTCCCCTTCTCTGGGCCTAGTTCTTATTTCCTTCATTTGTTCAACAAATATTTATTAAACGCCTACTGTGGGCTAGACATAGCTGGACACAGGTCCCCATTCTCATACACTTTCATTTCAAGGTGGGGTGAGAAATGATAAACGAGTCGACACACTAGCTGATGTCAGCAGGTTAAGAAATGCCTTGGAGGAAATACCAGAGCTGGGTGGCCAGGGAAGCAACATTTGAGTGGAGACATGATGGAGGAGGAGGAGCCTCAGTTTCCCCATCTGCTGTCTCCTCGGGGCTGCCCGGACTGCCTATGGTAGGAATGAATCAGCTCGTGCCAAGAGACATTTCTTCTAAACCCCCTTGCAAAAGACCCTTAAGAGAGAATCCTCTGGTTCAGACAGGAGGGGCTGCCACCTGGTGGGAGCTGAGGGTGGGGGTCTGGGGAGTCAGGAGTAGAGATGGGGAAGGGAGGAAGGCCCTAGTCCTGACCGTGGCCAACAGCAGCTACCTCCCTTCCTGTTTTCCTGCATCCGGTCCCAGGAGTGTCTGGTCCCGAGCCCATAGCTGGCCGAGCTGGCCTGACCCAGTGGCCTGGTGGAGGACCAGGAGGGCTGTGTTGTGTGGGCTTCCTGCAGAGCACAGCTCAGACCCCCTGGGCAGACCGGCAGCCCTGGGCAAACTAGGGCAGACTTTCTCCCAGCCCTGGCCTGTCCCCCTCTAAACCGTCTGACCCGGATGTCCCGGGAGGAAGGAACATGGCTCAGGCCTGTCTGGATGGGAGCAGAGGTAGAGGTTGGCGGTGTGACCATCAAGCTTAATTTATAGCCCCACCCCTGCTCCCCAGCACCCCAGAATCCCCAGCAACATCATTTCACATCCCACGTTCCCCCCTTCCACATAGGAGCTTCCCACTTTTGAGTTCCTTCGTCTGAATCGGATTCATCTATGGACAAATTGCCAACGATAATGGTCTGATGTCGTGTCAGAGTGCTGGTGGCCCAAAAGCAACACTGTTAGGTCACACATTTACATTTTAATTGGGATCTTCAGCACCCTAAGGCGAATGAGTGACTAATGGTGGAATTTTAGGCACATGGCAAGTTAGTGGGGGGTAAAGCCCCCTTGGATTACAGGGTATATAAAAAATAGTCCTTTACAGGTGAACAGGGCTATAAAGTTTACTAACCTAAAACTCATCTTGTAGGCATTCATTTAATTTCCTAATAATCCCACTGGAGAGGCAGGTCTCATTTTAGACTCTCATTCATGTATTCATTTGGTGCCTGGCTCTGTGCCGGGCACTAGATCCTCGTGGTGAAAACACAAAACCCCTTTTACATGGAGGCCATGTGGTTCTGTAATACAGAAGACAACTGCCCCCAAAGGAGGCAGCCGGGAGGAAACGGGGGCTTTTTAGAGAAGCGGCGGGTGTCTTTGCAAGGACCAACTCTAATTCCACCTTCTGACTCCTGTCCCGGTGCTCCTTCTTCTGTACCAGCATGGCCCAAAGTGGGTTCCACTGCTCTCCATTCTCAAGGGAAGTTCACTGGCATTCAGAGAATACAAGGACCCTGCATCAACTAACGTAACACTATGTGTCAACCATACCTCAATTAAAAAAAAAACAAAACAGTTTGGGGAATACTGGGTTAAACAAAATAAAAAAGATGTCTTCAGGGGCACCTGGCTGGCTCAGTCAGTAGGGCATGTGACTCTTGACTGCAAGGTCATGAGTTCAAGCCCCATACTGGGTGTAGAGCTTACTTAAATTAAAAAAAAAAAAAAAGTTTTCATTGCAGGACTTCTCAGAGCCTTTAAGACAGTAAGATGTGGATGGAGCAGACATTGTATTCATCGGTCTTCCAGAACTACATCCATGGACACAGCTTGTGAAATGTTGATCGGCAAACTTCTTTTAATGCCCTATTAGGCACCTTTTCCAGAAGCCACCGCTTGCCTATCCCACACAAAGATGCGTGCAAGGCTAAATTCTGTCTGTAGACCTTTTCTCTTCCATGCCTCCAGTCTTCCAGCATGACCTGGACTTCTAGAACAGAAGGGGAGAGGAAGGGGAATCGGCCAGGCACAGATTCTCCTGCTCCAGATCTCAGCTTCATCTCACACCCGCCAAGCCAGGGACCAGAGCTGAACTTCGGGTGCAGGGCCTATGGCACCCTCAGGAGGGGTCCCTGCAGAGACTCCTCTATCTAATCCCAACGATACTAGGCCTGGCCCAGGGCCTGAGTCAAGTCTGGGGCCCAAGTAATCTTTCTAGAACACAAATCAGCCAATGTAGCTTCTGCTGAAAACCCTTGGTGACTCCCCAGTACCCTCAGGATGGAGTCCAAAACCTCAGCCTGTGCTCGGCCTACCCCCTGAGCCTCATTCCCCATCACTTTATGTTCCAGAAAAGACAAACCGCTTGTGGTTGCCCAGGCCATGCCATGCTCATTCTTGCTTCCCTGCTTCTGTGCACCCAGTCCCCGTGCCTAGAACATCCTTCCCATTCTTCTCCCACTGTATGATTTCATTCCTCCTTGGAGGGCCTCCTAATGTTGGCCTCTTCTCCTGTGAGATTCCTCCCTGAACCCCTAGGCTGGCGTCTCCCCTGCATTCTACGAAATGATCTTGTTTGTGTCTCTCTCTCCACCTAGACTGCAGACTCCTGGCCTATCCCCTTGAAGCCTCAGAGCTGCACAAAGGGCCATTCCATGGCCGGCACTCTCAAACATGTACTGACTCGTACGTATCAGGAGACACATGGGGTCCTCGGGGGAGAGTGTGGGCTCGCAGACTGGCTGTGTGGCCTTGGGCGAGTTCCTGGACCTCTCTGTGCCTCCATCCTCTTCCGTAGAATGCGATCACTCTGAATGGATAAATGCGCAGCATAGAACCATGTCTGGCCTATGCTAAGTGATATGTGGGTTATGCTATGGTCGCAATGGTAGCATCAGTACCAGGGTCCCTGTGTCAGCTCTAACACCGACTGGCTAGCCACAGGCAAAAGCCTTTCCCTGGCTAAGCCTCGGCATCCTCAAAACAAGGCTATGGGATGGTTGATCTCTGTGGCAGGTTGAATGGTGCCCCTGAAAAAGAGATGTCCACAACCCAGAACATGTCAATGTGACCTCATCTGAGAAAATGGTCTTCTGTAATTAAGTCAAGCATCTCTAGATGAGATCATCCTGGATTATCCAAGTGGGCCTTGAATCCAATGACAAAATGTCCTTATAAGAGAAAGGCAGAGTGATATTTGAGACACGCAACAATGTGTGAAGACAGGGGCAGAGCCTGGAATGATGTAGCCTAGCCACAAGCTAAGAAATGCCTGAAGCCACCTTCTAGAGAAGCCACCTGGGAGAGGCAAGGAGATTCTCCCCTAGGACCTTCAGATGAAGCACGGCCCTGCCAAAACTTGATTTAAAACTTCTGGTCTCCAGAACAGTGAGAGAATAGATTTCTGTTAAGTCACTCAGTTTGTGGTAACTTGCTATGACAGCCACAGGAAACTCATATAATCTCTAAAGGGCTCTCCTAGCTCCTGCAAGAACTGATTAGGAGATTCTTAAAATTATCAGACAGATTTCCCATGGGCAGCCCCAGGGTCCCTGAAGCCCAAGAATCTGACTCTGGTAAGAGACCCTTATTCTTTCTCTGAGCTATTGATCCCAGGACACCCACCTTTTCTCCCCCATTAGCCCTTAACGACCCACCAACACCCGAAGCAGTTAGAGCTGGAGGAATCCTTCGAGATCCTCTCTCATGCCTCTGCACCCTAGCACCGCTCTTCCCTCTGGGGGAAATGCGGTTCCCTGCTGCCTCCATCTGCCACTTGACTACTCCACCTCCAAGCAGACTCAGGCATCCCTTTCTCAATGAAACCTTCTTCAGATGCTCACCGATCAGCTGCCTGGCAGAGTTACTTCTGGCCTCTGGTCCCTCCGATGTAGCAGAGGCCATGTGTTTATTCACTTTCTCTGCTATCAGCAGCTAACTCAGTCCCCTGCCCGGAGCCGTCTGGGCCTACACGTGTGGACGGGAAGGCACGCTCCAGTCAAACGCGCCCAGTTCCCAGGTGAGGAGCCCAAGCCCGGGTTTGCTGCCGGCCGGCCATTCAGTGGATGGTGTGGGAGGCCTCTGACCGTGGAGCTGAGGCCTCTGGTTTCTGCTACTTGCACGTGATTTTACCTCTCGAAGCCTCAGTTTCTTTTCTTTTCCTTTTTTTAAAGATTTTATTTATTTATTTATTTGAGAGAGAGAGAGAGAGAGCACAAGAGTGGGGAGGGTCAGAGGGAGAAGCAGACTCCCCGCTGAGCAGGGAGCCTGACATGGGACTCGATCTTGGGACTCCAGGATCATGACCTGAGCCGAAGGCAGTTGCTTAACCAACTGAGCCACCCAGGCGCCCCTCGAAGCCTCGGTTTCTTAAGCAAAGGGATGAGAAAGTGCTTGTGGGACATTTCAGAGTTCCAGCCTCAGGACAGCTGCATACCTCGGGGCTGTGGCCACTGCTGTCAGGCTGGGACCACACCTGGGTGTCTCCACTGTGGGCTCCAGTCATCCAAACACAGCGGGGCCTGCTGGGGTGTGCTCAGGTCCTGGGCCTATAACCCCTTTTGGGGTAATGAGTTCCATAAGTTTATCTTTGTTGGGTACTGTGAATTCCTGTTTATCCAGGAACCCACAGAAATAAACAGAATACTCAGATGACCAGAATTTTCCATCTCAGCATGTTCAGGGATAACCCAAGTCACAGCCATCCCCCAGGCCTTGGAAGACCCTGAGGGGCCACCACATACACCCCAGCCCCCCATTATGTTTGGTTGCATTTCACCATTTGGTGGGGTCATTTGTAGAATTGCAGACCCCTGGAGCTAGAAGGGCCTCAGAGAAATCCCTGTGGGTTTCAAACTGGGCCCTGAGGGAGCCCTGTGGGAAGGAGAGGTAACCCAGGACTATTTGCGGGGGGGGGGGGGGGCAGAACAGAGCATGCCAAGAAGACAGAGCTCAGGTTTTTATTACATGTTGGGATATCACATGAGATTTTCCTTTAAGAAGGGGGGCTTCTTTTGCTAAAAACAAAACCAAACTCCCCACAAAATTCAGAAACCACCAATGCCGTTCAAATCTTCCCCACTTTACAAAAGAAATCTCTGTGGATCCAAGCTCCATAGAGCCTTAGCAGAGGTCACGCCGATGGCGCACGGGGCGGGGGGGGGGGGGGGGCCGGGGGAGGGCGGCCTGCATTTCAAGGCCCGGCCTGAGCCCACAGAGGGTGGCGAGCTTCCTGCCATCCTGTGCCACAGCTAACCCTCGATCAGGATACCCAGTTAACAGAAACATCCTCTGCCCTGACCATCCCCCATCACCCTGGCCAGGATTTGACCGGGCTTCCCTTGTTTATCCCCGAGTGACCTCCTTCCAGCTTTGAAGAAAGGGACCCGCTCGGGGACCCGGGATTTACTGAACAAGTCTGTGGTCACTCTCCCTAGTCAGGTCATTTCCTCCTGCAGGGGAGGGTCTGCCCACGTGGCCCGCCCCTCGTCCTTCCTGTGGAGCTAGCTGTCTGGACGCCGGCCAGTGTCTGGGTCAGAGACCTGTGCTCGGGAGGAACCGGGGAGTGACCAGGCAGCGGGTGGCTTCCCCTCCAAGGGGGTGTTCAGGGCTGGCTCAGGTAGCGTGGGCTGTGGGCAGCTCAGGCTGCAGACTTAGGCAGCCCCGCCGACTGGAACAGGTTGGCGATGTGCTAAGCTGACCCCTTCCCCCGGATCCCTCAGTGTATGTGCGTGGAGCCCCTACCATGTGGGGACCCAGAGGGGAGCAAGCCCCAGGTGGCCACTGGGTGCCCGCCGTCTAGCGAGAGGACAGACAAGGAGGCACTCAGACACTGTGCTATGTAGGGGAGCCATGGGGTGCTGGAAAAGAAATACAAAGAGGGGCGTGAATGAGACAGAGAGCAGAAAGGGGCTCCAGGTGGAGTGACTTTAATCTGGGGCCTATGGAGTAATGGGAGTAAGGCAGGCAGAGGGGTGGGGGAGAATGGAGTAAGAAGACAGACCCACCAAGGCAGATTACGACATTAAGTGAGATGATGCGTCTAAGACTCTCAGCACTGTGCAGGCCGCTAGGGGCTCAGAAATCGGCAGGGATCCTTGTGGCTCCTTGTTTAGAACTACGGAATCATGGCATCTTGGGGCATCGTAAAGGTCACCCAAGCCAGTTTGTCTCAGCCGGGGGTGCGATTTTGCCCCAGGGGACCCTTGACCATGTCCGGAGTCATTTTTGATCATCACAAAGTGTGGGGAGGGTGGTGGCACTGGTCTTAAGTGGGCAAAGACCAGGGATGTTGCTGAGTGTCCTACAGGTGCAAAGACAGCCCCCCACGTCAAAGAACACCAGTCGTGCTCAGGGTGAGAAGCCTGCCTGTAGGCTCACCTCCCTCAGAAATTCACTCCCCTCTGAGCTGTGGCAGGCCTGCACTTGAGCACCCCCCAGTGACGGGAAGCTCACTATCCTCTCAGGCAACCTGTTCCGTCTCTAAGGTTAGTGTGTTCATCATGTTCCTTCTCCATGTCCCTACAACCTCTCAGAGTTTGCCCTAGTTCTAGTCCCGGAACTAGCCTAGCCCAGCATCTGCTTGAGAAGGCTTTACGTATTTGAGGGCTTGCTTGTGAATCTTCCCTGCTGCCAGGCCGAACATCCTCCACAGGACCCAGGAAGTTTGACCTGGGGCGCGGGGTGATCCCCTGCCTGTATGAAAGCTACCAGCATCTCCCCAACCCCACTCAGGAGAACGGGGCCCACTGGTGGTGAGGTCCAGGCCCGAGGAGCCCAACGTCCCGGTGTCCTCCTGCCTGCCGCACGCGCCCTCGGTCATGTAGCTTCTCTGAGCCTCGGTTTTGTGTCTCGTCAAATGGACAGGACAGCCTGGCCTTCCTTGCTCAGGGCCAGGATGCTCAGAGGAGGTAGCACATGGGAAGACGCTTTGAAAGGTAAAAGCGCTGCACAGAACAGTTCCGGAGGTTACTGTCCTCATGCCCACAGTCCACCCTTCCCCTAGATCTGCATTGCCAGCCAGCTCTTTCCACATGACCGTCTTCCTCCCTGTACACTAATAGCAGCGGCGAGCCCATTTCACAGATAAGCAAACTGAGGTGGCAGAGACTGCAATTAAGACCCCGCAGGGCCCAAAGCTGAACCCAGATCCTCTGGCTCCAAATGCAGGACCATAAACGTCAGAGCCGCAGGGGCTGGGGGAGGCTGAGAAGACGGGAGGCTGACAGGCACCATCGGCGGGAAGCAGTCCACCGTCGCCAGGGCCTGAGCCCCCTTTGGAGTCGCCCGTGGTTGGGTTTGCCTGCACATCAGCGGTGGGGTGGCCGTGAGCCACGTGCCCACACCCAGAGCACCTGCTGTTCTCTCACAGCTCCCCTCCTCCCTCGCTTCCTCTCGCGGCTTGGGGTTCCTTCCTCCCTTCAAAGCGCATGGGTTCTCTCCTTTAGAAGCCACTTTCTTTCCTTTCTTGGAATCTGCCCAGGGAGAGACACCTGTGTTTCTGTTTCGATTTCTTCTCAGGCACCCATGTTTCCTGGGAAGGTCAAGGTGGGGGACATGGCCCATGGGCAGCAGGTCATCATCCGGCTCCGACAAGCTGGAGAGCTTGTGTCTGAGAGGCCCCAGTCCCTCTGTTTCCAGGCCCTGACCCTCAACCCCCCCCACTTCTGCCCCCCTGTCATTGGTTTGCCCTCTTCTCTCCAATCTCAGCCTCAGAGACTCACAGAATCAGGGATAGGAGGGTTTTTTGTTGGAATCCAGGCCCAGAGAGGGGCAGGGGCTTGCTTGAGGGAACACAGCCAGATAGAGGTGGATGGGAGTCCCCTGCCCTTCCTGCAGTGCCAGGCAGGAATCCTGTCTCACATTCTCCCCAGTGTCACCTATGCCAGGAAGCCTCTTTGGATTGCCGCTTCCTTCACCCCAGCTCCCTAGGCTGAGAGACGTTCCCCTCTCTTCCCGTAGCAGTATACCTACCACTCATTTCCACTCATGTGGAAAACTTGTTAACTTCCACACCAGGACTCAAACACCTGTCCTCAGCCAGACCCACTCACCCTCACCCTGGCTTATCCTTTCTGATGTCGTGAATAAAAGTGTTTGCTTCTCTGCCTTCCCTCACTCATGTTCACCTTAAAGGCTCCACCTCCAGTCTTTTCTTTTTAAACAGCTTTATTGAGATCGAATTCACATACCATACAACCGAACCATTTAAATGGCTTTTAGCGTCTTCACAGATCTGTACCATTATCACCACAGGGCTTTTTTGAGCATTTTTGGTAACTTCAAAAGACAGTCCCTACCCTCTGGCTGTTACCGCTCCCCAGGTCCCCACCCCACCCCTTGGCCCCCACCCTGAGCAAACACGAATCTCCTTTCCATCCTTGTGCATTTCCCTATTCTAGACATTTCCTACGAATGGAATCATACAATATGTGACTTTTGTGACTGGCTTCTTTCACTCAGCATAATGTTTTCAAGGTCCGTCCATGTGGGAGTGCAAATCAGTACTTGATTCCTATTTATGGCTGAATAATATTCTGCATTATGGATAGACCACATTTTGTTTATCCCTGTGAATTGTTTCCACATTTTGGCTACTATGAACAATTTGCTCTGAACATTCCTGTACAAGTCTTTGTGTGGACATATGTTTTCATTTCTCTTGGGTAGATACTTAGGAGTGGAATTGCTGGGTCATAGGGAACTCTGTGTTTCATTGTTTGAGGACCTGCCAGACTGTTTTCCAAAGCAGCTGCACCATCTTGCACCCCCACCCGCAGCTCCGAGGGCTCTGATTTCTCCACATCTTGGCCATCACTTGTTATTATCTGACTTTGATTTCAGCCATCCGGGTGAGGGACACTGACGTCCTTTTTTTTCCCAGAGTTTTTTCAAAATTTATTTATGGACACCTCAAACAGATGTGCTTTCCATAAACAACCTATTGGACGAATATAAATTTTAAAACAGAAGAGATGACATTACAGTTAACAAGGAGGAAGGAATTGCATTTATTGGGATGACGGCAGCCGTTTGATATTGATAAGAGTCATAATGAACAGAGTGCGTGTACATCCTGTGTGTGTATGTGTGTGTGTGTGTTGGCGGGGGGTGTGGACGCATACCTCTTCTATTTGCTGGGCAGCCATGCCCTGGAGCAGTGAAACCCTGGAGGCAGACGCAGAGTGGGGAGCGCACCTCTTTACTTCTGCTGGGGGACCCGAGGCAGGGTCTTTTCACTTTGCTGAACCTCATCATTTTCTTCTGTGAAATGGAATAATAGTAGGTGGTCGAGAGATAACGAACATTAACTACTTAGCATAGTTGCTGGTTTACAACACAAGCTCAATCAATGTAAACTACAATAACAGTTACGATGATCTCTCCAAAATCCTTGCAATTCTTGGTGTGTGGTGGACCCTCATGGATGTAGGTGGAGTGACCGGCACCAAAAGTCCCCCCCAGGGAGGGTGTCAGCTGAGGGCCCGGGCTGGACATGGGGGTGCCCAGGGAGGCCCTCACAGCCTCTCGTCCGGAGGACCCTTGACCAAAGCTCCTGTCCAGGCCGGCTCTTGCCTGGCACGGGGAGCAGTTTTCTTTCTACAGGCGTTTTGAGACTCAGCACATGTAAGCCTCCTCTTCCTGATGGTTTGAATTAGAAGGCAGCTGGTGCCTTCTGGAAAACCCAGGGAAAAACATTATTGTTGGAGGCTGGTCTCCTCTCTGGCAGAGCCGACTGCCCTGGCCTGGCATTCCAGAGCACAAAAGCCTTTGCTGGCAAAATCGGAGCCTCCCCATCCGGGGCTCCCCTCCTCCCCTCCCTCCCTCCCTCTCAGCCAGCCTCAGCTGGGCCTGGCAAATGCTGGCTGCCAGATGGGAGGTAGGACAAGAATCCTCTGGCTGTCTGGGCCCGTCTACCCCAGCAGCATGTTGGTGGACCAAGGTCGGACTCAACTCCCAGCCTGGTGTCTGGTGGTGCCCTCTGGGGAAGGTGTGGGGGTGGGGGGGGGGACTTGGGGGGGGGGGCGGGGGCGGGGGGGGGGCCGGGGGGGGGGGGGCGGGGCCAGGAGGAAGGCAGCAGCGGGCTGGGTGGACACCAACCTCGGGGAAAGGAGAAACGGTGTTGCTGCTTCCATTGGACAGATGAGGAGACTGAGGCTCAGAGAGGCGATGTCACCTGCCCATGGTCACAGAGCTGGCCATCAGCCCTGCTGCGGCTTCCGCTTGGTCACTGACAGTTAGGGCTGCATGACCGGAGTCGCCTTATCTCCTGGAGGGCAGCAGACCCGTGCTCCGAGAAGCCCGGTTTCAGATGGGCAGTGGCGATTGTCAAGACCTGTGGGGTCCTGATAAAGCCACTGCAGCACGGAACCAGCCTCAGGGGAGGTCCCCTCATGCCCGGTCCTCCCCGGGTCCCTGCTGTCCCGGCTCCTTCCGCTCCTCCCTCTTCCTCACAGGGGGCCCGGATGTGCCCAGGCCCCAGTCCTCGGCGCCCATTCCCGGCCACCCCTCTTGATGGTTCCCTGGACTTGGGAATTGACTCAGCCAATGAGTGTGGGTGCTTCCGCTTCTTACTCTAACATGAGGTCTCTTGGCTCCGTACCATGGGGTTTGGGGAAGATCAAATGAGGGAACACAAAGCTGACATGTGAGTAGGTGCCCAAACAGCCATGGTTTTTTAGCCGTTTCCTGGGCTCTGTGTCTTAGCCATGCTGTCCCCTTGCTTGGAATTTCTCTCCTTTTCTGTGGTCTTTCCAAACCCTGCCTCTCCTTTAAGGCTGAGTCCAAATCTCACCTTTCCCCAACTCCATCCCAGACCTCCCCAGGCCCCATAACCAGCTTCCCCCTCACGGCACTTGGAACCTGCCGGAAGACTGGAAGAATGTACTCCGCTTAACCGGGTTAACCAGGGCTGTCCAGGGTGGCAAGCTACAAACGATTTTGACATTTTTCCCTGGTGTGTGTGCATCCTTTCTTTCCTACATTGTGCATCATTTGCCCATACAATTAGGAAAGAATGGCAAATAAATGCTTTGTCGAGAAGGATCTGCTCTACTTGGTTGAATGCTTCCTTGAACGAGGCAGCTTTGCGTTTGTCACTGCTGTGTTGACAGTGACCCTCCGGGCAGAGGGTCCTACACCTGATCCCCCTTGCCTGCTGCTCACTGTGGGACAGGCATGGAGCAGCAATTCGAGGCCCTTCAGTGTGGCCTGCACTAACTCACCAACCTCAGCTCCATCTGCTCTAGCGTCCCAGACACCCACCACTAACCTGAGGTGTCTCCGGAGTCCTCACCCACTCTCCCATGTCCAAGGGCCAAGCTACTGTTGAGGTGCAGCTCAGATTTCATCTCCTCTGGGCTTCCCCTGCCACGCCTGCCCCGTGCCCGGCTCCTTCTTGGACGCTTCGCTGGCTGCCTCGGGTTGCTAATTAACTGCCTCCCTCACTAGACCGTAAGTTCCTTAGGAGCAGGGGATGCATCCTACGCCTCCCCGCCTCTCAGCCCCTGGCACAGTGCCTGGCACACAGCCGAGCAGGTGCTCAGGGAGAAGCCGAGCGCCAGAATCAGAGAGTAATGATTATGGCTATGATGTTAATGATGGCAGCCACCGTTTCCAGAACACTCACCTTGAGCCTCTACCGGCTCAGCCCTTTTCCTGGCTTCTGTCACGTAAGCCCCCTGGCAGCCCAGAGACTCAGGTGCTGTTGTTAAGTGCATCTTACAGAGGAGAAAAGGCCACCATGAAAGGAAGACGTGCCAGGGGTGGGCCACTGGGAAGGCACACTGCCTCTGCCTTCCTCAGTTTCCTCTGCTGCGCGGGGGCCTGACACCTGCTCGCCTTTCCTCCCTCCAGGTGGTTGTGAGGGTCAAACAGGACAGCAGGCACACTGTCAAGTGCAATCCGCTGCACAAACTTATGGTGTGATGGAGTAAATGCTTATCGGAGAATCCATTCAAGCCCAGAGAACTGGGGGGGCGGGGGGACGGGAATTTCTGAAGTCCCCTTTCTCACATGTTCTCTACGGATAATAGTGAAAGTAGAGATGATGACAGTGGCCCCACGTCCACATGGGAGGCCTCGGGCACTGGGCAGGATGGCACAGCCCTCGTCCCTGGCTTCCCCCACCCCCAACTCCTGTCGTCCTCCTGCATGGCTCTGGCGACACTGTCGTCTTACACCGCAGTCAGAGCCCAGCTGCTGCCCGGGCTGTGCCCTCCGCTCGCCTCACCCCAACCCACCCTACAGCATTCAGCTGAGAGGTCAGCCCCACGGCCAGCCCTCCCCAGCTCCCAGTCCTGGTCTGTGGCCGTAACAGACTGGGAGAGCCTTAGCCCTCCTTGGTGGCACCTGTCTGGGCTCTAATGAAACAATTAACTGCATAATTATGCCATTAACCTCTCCTGCCAGGCAGGCCAAAGGCTGAGTGGGAACAGGGAGGGCCCTCATCCTATTCAGGCTGTGTCCTGGGGCCACTCAGCGGAGGGCACAGGTGGAGCTGTGGAGCTCGGGGAAGGCTCGATGACTGGCAGAATGAACGAGGGACAGAATGGTGGACATTTCTTTCAGGGCCATCCTTGCCCAAAGCTCAGCCTAGCTGTGCTGTGAGCCTTGTGGGGTCCAGCCCAGGACACCAGCTGGTCCTGAAATGTTATTGGAGCCAGATGGAGTCTGAATCCCACCTCTGCCACTTCTTAGCTATGTGATATTGAGAAAGTTCCTTGAGTTCTCTGGGCCTAACTGTAGAACCGACATAATAGCGCCTTGTTGGTGCCATTGATAAGAGGCTTACATGAGTTAAAGATTACAGCGACTATGACCACAATTATTATTATTATTGCTGGTAATGACTCAAAGGATTCCTCCTCCCAATTTATATCTTTGTCCTGTAACAGCGGGGGCCCAGGTCTTGACAACAGAGTTGGAAAGGCCTGGGAAGGGTGCCAGAACCCCAGGGCCCCAGCTCGGCAGCCGGGCCTGGCCGTGTGACCAGGAGGAAGTCATTGGATCTCGCCTGCTAGCCAGATGACTAACACCAGCAGCAATCCTGTTTCCTCATTTGCTACCTCACAGGGGTGTGGCGGGAAGATCAAACAGAGGCATGAATGAGAACTATTCTCTCTGCAAATATTTGTTGAACACCTACTGTGTTCCAGGGCTCGAGGAGGACCAAACAGTGAACAAAACTCCAGGAGTCCTTTCCCTCTGGGAAGCCAGAAATGAAGGGATTCCTGCAAAGCGAGCAAGCGCCCTATAAATGATCATTCTGCTCAAGGAGGGGGTCATGAGGCAGCCGGGGCACCTCTGAGTCTGGTACAGCCTGCCTTCCTGCCTCCTTCTAGCAATGGGATTTCATAGCTCCCTCACTCTCAAAGCCTCGGAGTCTTCGTGTATGAAACGGACCTTCCTCACGTTGCTGGTGTAAGGATGAAGTGCGTTCATGTGCGTGAGGGCTTAGCCCCAAGCCAGACAGGGCTAACCCCTCACTGGATGGTGTCATTGTCAATGCCATGACCTTGCCGTGACCTTGCTGCTTGGCCCCGAGGGGTACCTGGGGTTTGTGAGATGGAGATGTGACATTATCCTTCAAAGAGACACAGAGGGAGAGAGACCAGGAGCATAGCTGGCCCCTGGGGACTGTGTTCCCTTCCCACCTCGGGAACTTTTGTCACACACACATACATGATTGTGCAGGAATATAGAAAGGTTTGAAGGGGCGCCTGGGTGGCTCAGTCGGTTAAGCGTCTGCCTTCGGCTCAGGTCATGATCCCAGGGTCCTTGGATCGAGCCCCGAGTCGGGCTCCCTGTTTGGTGGGAAGCCTGCTTCTCCCTCTCTTACTCCCCCTGCTTGTGCTCTCTGTCTCTCTCTCTGTGTTAAATAAATAAATGAAATTTTTTAGAAAAAGGTTTGAAATATTCCAAACTGTTAATAACAGAGGGTGGGATGAGGACATCTAGTTATCTTTTACTTTTATGTATTGTTTGAATAACAGATTACCTTTTTTGGTTTGTGTTTCTTGTGATAAAATATACTAACTAGAGTATTTCCCATTTTAGCCATTTTTAACGGCACTGATCAGTGGCATTAGGTACCTTCGCACTGTTGTGCAACCGTCCATCTCCAGAACTTTTTCATCTTCCCAAACTCGACCTGCACCATCGAGCACCAACTCCCTGTGCCTCCTCTCTGCCATCCGCCAGCCCCTGGCAACTTCTATTCTACTTTCTGTCCCTATGATTCCAACTCTCCCAGGTGCTTCATGGACGTGGGCTCATACAGCAGATGTCTATTTCACCGGGCACAGCATCTCCAAGGTTCATCCATGTCGTAGCATGGGTCAGGATTTCCTTCCTTTTTAAGGTTGCATAATATTCAATAGATTACTTTCACAGTTGGAAAAAATAAAAATTGGGAGGAAAAAAACCCAACAACAAAAAGAGCATGTGAATGATCGAAGAAGAAACGGGTGGGTGAACCCAGGGGGCTGCCTGGGAGTGACTCCAACTCTGAATTTCTGATGGGGGGCAGCAGGTCGGCAGAGTGATAACCAAGGGCAGGCACCCTGTGAATTAGCCCCCGGTTTCTTCTAACATAAGAGGAGGGAGTAGGGCCCCCCACCCCCATCAGGGCTCTGGGCCCACTGTCCCACGGCCGAGTGGACAATGAAGACACTCAGCCTGCCAGCTGAGGGCTGTGACTCACAGGCCCCCACGCTCGGCCCCTGATGCCCTGGCCATTCAACCTGGGCAGTGAGCAGCGCGGAGTTCCGGGTCCCCTCTGATACCAGCCCTGCTCCCGGGCTCTGGGGACGACCCAATCAACCTGGTGAGTAAGGAGGCTCTGGACAATCCCTCCTTTCATAAACCGCCGCTGCTGACTAATGCCTCCCAGTCACGCTGGGCCCTTCCACCCCAAAACCATCCCTGCCCTGGAGCGGCCCTGCGGGGTTTTGAGGGGGGCTCCCCCTCTCCTGGCTTGTGCTGCCCTCATGCCCTGCTCCACCAGCCTCTGGGCTCTGCTGGCCCGTTTTCCTTCCCTCCTCCCAACCCTGAGTCCCTGGGCCTTGCTGTCACACTTAGGTCCGTCCTGCCACAATCAAACCTTGGCTGAGGGCTTTCTTGTGTACCTTCCTTCTGCCCATCCCTGACCTTCCCTGGCTGCCTGTGACTGGAGTCTCTGGGAGATGGCTCCAATGAGGGACTCCAGGCTGGGGGCATTTCTGAGCGTGGATGCAGAGGAGTCTTGAGACACCTCCAGCTCCTTTGAGGCACATGGGGAAGGTGTCTTGGGAAGAGATGGGTTTTGGAGTCAGACCTGAGTTCAAATTCTGACTCTGCCACCCACTAGCTAGGTGACCACGGGCAGGTACCTTAACCTCTCTCAGCCTCAATTTCTACATCAGTTTAAAAAGATGGAGTGGGTATGGGTAATCCTCCATTCCAGAATGGATATGAAGTATCTTCCAGAGAGATGCTCTACCTAGCCTGGGAGAGAGGAGATAATCTCAACAGAAGAGCTCAGGAAATGGGGCTGTGATGCCTTGGGGCGCCTGCTCTCTGAGGCGAGGCCTCGGCTGACGGGCATGTGGCAGCCCTCCTTCGCCTCAGCACTCATGGTGGCTCGATTGCCCAGCTGAGAAATGGCCTCTTGTCCTCAGCATTGACAGGAGGGTGGATGACATTCTTTTATGGCATCACGTGAAGACAGGGAGCTGCACCCCTAGAGGGGAGCCTGGACTGGATAGTACAATACAGCAGATGATGAGAGGGGAAAAAATAAAAAAACAACGACCCTGTTTGGTTCTGGAACGGAATCTCTTTCCTTTCTGGTGAGGTGGTGGGGAGGGAGTGAGAAAGGACCGTGGCCAGCTTCTCATGCTAATGGCCCGCCCCCCCCCCGCGC
>NC_058416.1:69689107-69700112 GCF_002201575.2 Neomonachus schauinslandi
TGATCCGGCGACCACCGGGCTCGACACTCATGCCCCCCCCCCCCCCCCCCCCCGGGCAGCAGAGGCCAATGTGGAAATGACTTGGCAAGATCTAAGAGGCAGCTTGGAAAACCGGGAAAAGCTCCGGCCTGGGAGGGAAAAGCTCCAGCCTGGGAGGGGAGAGCCACGGGATGGTCCCCGCTGGGTCTCCCACCAGCTGTGTGGCTGTGGGTGAGTCACAGCCTCTCCTAGTGACATGGCCCTTATCTACAAAGGGAGGAGGTCAGATGTGAGGTCCTTTTAGGCCTCTGCTGCCCTGAGATTCTCGAACTCTGCAACCATCTCTTTAAAGATGGAAAGCAGAGATGCTGAGCTAGACCAGATGTGGTGGATAAAGCCAAGATAATCAGCCCAGCGGTTTCTCTCTCTCCAGTGCCCTGCGTCAGCAAGGCCTTGGGTGAATTCTGGCATTTGCTCATTTTGATAGGTAATCAAGGCAACATCTGTGGGCCCGAACTTGTGGAAGAGGGGCTGATGAAACAGTTTTTACCCTCAACCCTTCCTCCTTCCTAAAGGGCATACGACTGATGGGCCTTTCTGAATCCGTGAGGCTCCAAGCTGGCTCCCCTGCACCAAGCGTGTCTGAATCACAGTTTCTTTGCTCAGACCCCCACCTCCTCCCAAACTTCCACAGGCAGCCAGAGCCTGGGGATGCCCATTCCCTAAAGAAATATTTATTATGTGTCTCTCCAGGGCCTGGCACCAAAATAAAAGGTTCTGGGGCACGTGTGTCAAAGGGAATTCCCACACGGCGCTGATGTGTGAGACAACTCGGCTTCCTGCCCCTGAAAGGCTCGTGAGCCAGGGAGAGAAATAAAGTGATCCAATATCCACAGGGCAAAGTGGCAAGTGGGCGAGAAGGGCTCCGTGAGGCAGGGAACCCCCAACCCCCTGCCCTGCAAAGGTGGGAAGAAAAAGGGAAGCCAGGTGGGGAAATGACACAAGCTAAGGTTGGTTGCGGGGCAAGTGACACATTTGACAGTACACAGCTCCGAGGGGTGCATTTCATTTTAAAGTGACCCCCTCCACCTCATTTCCATCCTGGCCCTGGTTGGTTTCCTTCATGAACTTGACTGCTTTCTGTAACTGTGCAGCCACTTGTTTGTTATCTGAAGCCCCCACCTCTGGAGGGAAAGCTCCCACCTGATTCGCCGCCCGATTCACCACTCTCTACCCAGGGCCAGGACAGATCCCCACACAGCGAAAGTACAGGAAAAATCCCTGCGGCATCCACAAAGGCATGTGAGCAGGCAAGCAACAAAATCAGGATGGTGGAGTCTCAAGGCCAGGTCAGAGTTGGGCAAAGAGGTTGAACATTCTGTCTTTTGTGAGCCCAGGACATTTTTTTTCTTCTTGCTTCCTAATCAGTGGTTTCTTGCCCTTCACCGGAGCCCGGGGCACGGAGCATCCGGGCCTGGAACGCAGACGTGCGTGGGAGGGATGGGAAACTGTGCCGGCAGCCCCAGAAAAGAATCAGTCTTTGTCTTCATCTTCGAATGCACCTGTCGTCCCAAACCCTTGACAAACACTGTGTCATTCACCTTCCAAACCTCTCTGTGGATTCAGCCTGGGGAGCAGGGGTGGAGGGGGGTGCAGGAGGAGTGCGCGGAGCCGCATTCCGCGCATTCTTGCCTCCTGACAGCTCCTGGTACCGCGGTTGTGAGCCCGGGGTGTCCAGAAATTCCAGCTGACTCATCCGTGGGTGAGCAAGGCCAACACGAGGGGACGGGTAGAGTCTCCTGGAGCTCTGCCTCTGCCGATGTCCCCAATTCAGAGGGGAAAGTGGCAGGGTGGGGGGTTGCGATGGCCAGGATTCTGGCCATTCCTGCTTGAATGATACTCAGGGGTCACCTGAGGTGCCAGGAAGCGGTGCAGGTGCAGCACGGAGTGGTGGGTGGCAGCCTGGGCTGGGACCTTGGATGCCTGGATTTGAGTTCTGGCTTCATCCTTATCACCTTTGTAACCTCATCAAACCTCTCGGCTTCTGTGTCCTCGAGTGGAAACATAGAAACGGGGGTGGTAATTGTTGACTCTACAGCCTAGTGGTGAGGATGAAGCAAGAGAATGTGGGTAAGATCCCGAGCACCATCCCTGGCACACGGGAGTGGCATTAACAATGATGAGTCATGCTAGCATGTTCCACTTCTGATGCAATGACATGAGAGTCGCTTCCATGTGGGCAGGCGAGTGTGCAATGGGCTCTCGTGCGGTCCCACAGGACAAAGGCTGCAAAAGGGCATGGCGGAAATGTCCCTACCCTGCTTTGGGATTCATTCAGGGCAGAGCCACTCTCTCTCTCTCTCTCTGAGTCTCCCTGGTCTTGGCCACACCTCCTGTGAACAGAGAGCTGTGACCTCACTCAGGGAATGACACCACACTGAACAGGCAGCCACTCTCCTGGTCCTCGCACCAGCCTCCAGATGGCTTATAACCAGATCCCTGCCAAATTCCTCTCCCCTCCCCCGACGACTTGTTTGATGCCAGAGCATGTCTCAAAAGTGGGAAATACGGTACCATCGTCATCACCTCATCACCTCATCACCTCATCACCTCATCACCTCGTCACTAGAGCCCCCAGCTTGGCCCCACCTTCCGGCCATCTTCCCGGGAGATGTCTCTGAAGTTTTTCCCCAGCTCCATCCTGGGGCTGTCGGGGAGAGTGAAGTCCGGGAATGAGGACAGGACACGGGGCGCGTCGTGACCCTGGGCCAGTCCCTGGCTTCTTCACTTTCCCTGCTGTCTGAACTGAGGAGGCTGGCTGAGGTCATCCGTTTCCGGCAGTTGGGTCCCAGGGGGTTCTAGCCCCTGAGTGCGGGGGAGAGCCGGGAAGATTAACACTTACTCCTCTTTAGCAGGAGAGCACGGGGCTTGGAAGACAAATGGGCTCTGGATTCAAATCTCACCCTGTACCCTGGCCGGCTCCGTGATCTCAGGCAAGGCTCACGCCCTCTCTGAGCAGTTATTCTATCTGTCAAAGGGGCATACCTTCCACACCATCGCCACCTCCAGACTTAGTGGAAGGATTGAGATGGTGCATGTGCAGAACTCAGCACGGTGCCTGGCACTCCCAATGTTATATTTTTATTTTTTCCCCCCCCAGAAACATGGGCCTGTTCATCTTCACTGAACTCTTCACTTCACCGAGCAAAAACCCAAGGCCCGGTGTTGGTTGGTGGGAAGAGAAGTCAGGCCATGTTTCCCCCATGTTTCAGCCACCACACCAGGCCAGCTTGAGGAGGAAGCTACAGGAACTCAGGAGAAAAGTCCCACAGTGTCTGCTCCAGCTCCCTCAGGCGGCTCTCAGAGCTCGTGCCAAGAGCTGGCTTGGCGCCACATTTTCCTTTATGCCCATTAGCGTGTTTCCAGATGTTTCAGGCAGCAACCCGTGGAGCTCTTATTCAGGTTCTGTTTCTCTGGATCTCCTTTCCTGTGGCTTCTCTTTCCTCTGCTTTTCCCCAGCTGGCTACCGCAGCTTTAGAGACCAAAAAAAGAAAACAAAACAAAACAAAACAATGACATCTTGCTCATCGCCTTCGAAATCGCCTGCCCACAGTCCCTCTCTCAGAAGATCCCTGGCCATGTTTTGGCTAGACAGCTGGATATCTTATAAAATGTTCCTTTTCCGGCAACAATGTGAAATGCCTTTTGTATTTTGCTCTTGGATTTCATTAGTCCCGTCTTGCACGTGCCGGAAGCCCTGGGAAATGGCAGCAGAATGGCCCAAGCTTTCTCCTGAACTCCTATGCCACATGGTGTTGAAGTAGGTGGTATTAGCTCCCCTCTTTTATGAGAACCGAAGACTCGGAGAGGCTGTGTAACTTGTCCAAGGTCACCGAGAGAACCATATTGCCCCATTCCAAAGCCCCAGCTCTTTCCAGGGCAGATGGATGGCAGGAGCGTCCCTACATGGCCAGTGTATGGCCTGGGCTCTGGGCCTTTGTGACCAGTCGTCTGCCAACCTGGGGACCAAGCCATGGGTTTCAAACTGAAATCTGGCCCAATAAGGAAGTCATTGGCTTTGCCTTATCACAGAGGAGAGGGTTAAATCAGCTCCAGGAGAAGCATCAGCAAAATAGGGGTGTGTGTGTGGGGGGGGGTGTAAGGATATGCATCCATGTGTGAGGGTATGAGGGAATGTGTTTGTGAACGGATGTGTGTGAGGATGCACACATGTGCTTGAATCTATGGGTGCACGTGGTGTGAAAATGGGTGCCTGCATGTGGCTTCGTATATGAGGTGTGCTTATATGTAAGGATGTGTGTGTACATGCGTGTGTGCATACATGCCAGGGGATTGAGGGTGTGTGTTTGTGTCTGGATGTGTATGCACGGTGTGTGTGTGAGGCTATTTGTGTGAGATACACGTATGTGTGAGAATATATGTGAGGACATGTGCTTTGCATGAGGATGTGTGTGCATGTGTACGCTTGCATAGAAGGGTGCACACGTGCGTTCTTGTGTGTGAGGGTAGATGCAGGCACGCTCATGGAAATGTGTGTGTATACATGTGTGAGCATATGTGTGGGGATGGGCGTGTGGAAGGGTGAAGCTTAGGGCGAATGTACGAATATGGGCATGGATGTGCCCACGTGTGCAGAGCTGTCAGAGTCTGTGCACACATGTGCGTGTGCATTCCCATGTGAAGACATGCATGCACGCATGGGGAAGCAGATGGATTGTGGGGGCGGGAACACTGATCACGACCAGATGGATTCTTCGTCTTGTGAGACCTCTCTGGTGTTGAGTACCAGGCGTTTCCCAGCACTGATGACAGATCTTTTTAAAAAATGTATTTATCTTGTCACGTGGTCAAAGGGCAGCAATCAAGCAAAGACGGGGTTTCTTTTCCTGGACGAATGGACCTGCTCCCTCCTGGGCATCACAGACCCAGGTTTACCTTGGAGAGGTACGGACTCACAGGCCCAGCTTCCTGGGCCTGCGGTGCCCTGGGCCTGCTTTCTCTCCACCTCAGGGCGTGGCTCCCCCTATCTCAGGGCAGATTAACTTCCTTGGCACGGGCTTTGTTTTGGCTTATTAAGGAGGAGCAGCCGCTGAGAGTGGAGGCCTCTCCCTTCCACCCCCGGGCCTGGTTCTGCTGAAAACACTTGATTTAGAGCTTCTTGCTATGCTTTCCCTGGCTGGGTGTCCCGGGCAGAAGGGGAAACACCTAGGGCCCGGGCTGTTTTGTCTGCTGAGATTGGGGAAAAGGATTTGATTTCCCCACTGCAGTAGCCCCAGCTGGAGCAGCCACGGTGGGTCTGGGCTGTTTGTTGAGCGTCTGCCCCTCGGGTTGGGCGGTGTAAGGCTGAGAACGCTATAATGGGAGGCAGGAGGGCCTAGATAAAGTTCCGCGGGTAGACGTGCGTAATGGCTCAAGAGAGCCTGTTTTCCTGCATGTGTCCTGTCAGGTAAAGCCCCTCTGGGTCCATCTTAACCCTTTTTTTTCCTTTGTTCCTAGATTCATTTCACCCCCACACTCCCACCCCAAACCTCTGCTTTCCTTTACAGTTTGCCTCAGGGCTCATAGAGACCACAGTGCCTTAGCCCTGAGGGAACACGGTGGCCCTCAAGCCACACTCTCTCCAAAGAGAATCTCCTTCATATCCCCTTGAGCGCTGCAACCACCCCCCTGCCTGGGCCCTTCTGGGGCCACTAGACTGTAAGCCTCCTGAGGGCAGGACCTGTGTCTCTCTGGAAACTGTCACTGCCCCAGTGTCTGGCCCAGTGCCTGCGGCCTGGCACATGCTAGGCCTCAGTACATATTTGTCAGATGGGTGAAGGATGATGTAAATTGTTCCTGCTGCAGATAGACAGCCCTTGGCAGACGGCCTTAATCCAAAGATCCCTTGAGCCAAAATTTGCTTCCCTCTGAATGTCACCCTCTGGAACGACACAGATTATGTGTACCACCAAAGCCCTGTAACAAAGTGAAGGCAAACATTATACTCCTCTCAGAGCCTCCTGGATCCAAGCTGCATGTAGTGACCATAACCGTCCCTCACATCACACAGATTCCGAGCAATATTTTCAATGGACATCTTGAAATAGGGTTCATGACTTGGACTCAACACTCTAGAAGTAACCCGGTCAGAGACAAGCACACTGGATGTTGCGGGATTGTGTCCCCTCAAAAAGATTTGTTGAATTCCTAACCCCTGGTACCTGTGAATGTAACCTTGTTTGGAGATAGAGTCTTTGCAGATGTCAAGTTAAGATGAGGCCATATTGGATTAGAGTGGGCCCTAAATCCAATGGCTGATATCCTCACAAAGAAAGAAATTTGGAGATACACAGACACACTCACGGGGAAGAAGGCCATGTGAAAACACAAGTAGAGGATGAGTGATACAAGGATTGCCAAGGATCCTTGACAACTAGGGAAAGCTAAGAGAGAGGCCTGGAACAGATTATCCCTCAGAGCCTCCAGGAGAAACTAACCCTACTGACACCTTGATTTCAGACTTCTGGCTTTCAGAACTGTGAGAAAATACATTTCTGTTGTTTGAAGCCCCCCACTTTGTGGCACTTTGTTACAGCAGCCCCAGGACACTAACATACTAGACTACTACCCCCTTGACTCGTGTAACAATACAAAGCATCATTCTTTGCAACCCTGTGGTTGCACTCTTAAAAAATTTAAAGGGACCAGATAAAAACTACTGGAATTAATAATAAAAATATTTAGAAAAATGACTGGACACAAGATAAACACAGCAAAGTCAAGGCATTCTTCTATTCCAGTAAGCTACCAAAACCCCTGGTCACAGTATTACCTGAAGCCATAAACCATTTCTCGATAAACCCGCCTGGGATCCCAGTAAAGAACACGACACAATTTTACTGGGAAATTTTAAAAGAGATGTGAAAAAAAATATAGGTGTTGCTAAGTGGGGGAATTCAATTTAGAAAAATTCTTTAGCCTCAAATTGATTTGATTCACTGTAATTCCAATCAAAACCCCAAAGGAGTCATTGATTTAAAAAATAAATAAATAAATAAACAAATCTACATTGAATGAATGAGAGAAAATGGCAAAGACAATTTTTTTTTCTATTCAACTTTTTTTTTATTCTTATGTTAATCCCCATACATTACATCATTAGTTTTAGATGAAGTGTTCCATGATTCATTGTTTGTGCATAACACCCAGTGCTCCATGCAGAATGTGCCCTCCTCAATACCCACCACCAGGCTAACCCATCCTCCCACCCCCCTCCCCTCTAGAACCCTCAGTTTGTTTTTCAGAGTCCATCGTCTCTCATGGTTCGTCTACCCCTCCGATTTCCCCCGCTTCATTCTTCCCCTCCCACTACCTTCTTCTTCTTCTTTTTTTTTTCTTAACATATATTGCATTATTTGTTTCAGAGGTACAGATCTGAGATTCAACAGTCTTGCACAATTCACAGCGCTTACCAGAGCACATACCCTCCCCAGTGTCTATCACCCAGTCACCCCATCCCTCCCACCCCACCCCCCACTCCAGCAACCCTCAGTTTGTTTCCTGCAATTAAGAATTCTTCATATCAGTGAGAGCATATGATACATGTCTTTCTCTGTTTGACTTATTTCACTCAACATAATACCCTCCAGTTCCATCCACATCATTGCAAATGGCAAGATCTCATTCCTTTTGATGGCTGCATAATATTCCATTGTATATATATACCACATCTTCTTTATCCATTCATCTGTCGATGGACATCTTGGATCTTTCCACAGTTTGGCTATTGTGGACATTGCTGCTATAAACATCGGGGTGCACGTACCCTTTCGGATCCCTACTTTTGTATCTTTGGGGTAAATACCCAGTAGTGCAATTGCTGGATCATATGGTAGCTCTATTTTCAACTTTTTGAGGAACCTCCATACTGCTTTCCAGAGTGGCTGCACCAGCTTGCATTCCCACCAACAGTGTAGGAGGGTTCCCCTTTCTCCGCATCCCCGCCAACATCTGTCATTTCCTGACTTGTTAATTTTAGCCATTCTGACTGGTGTGAGGTGGTATCTCATTGAGGTTTTGATTTGGATTTCCCTGATGCCGAGGGATATTGAGCACTTTTTCATGTGTCTGTTGGCCATTTGGATGTCTTCTTTGGAAAAATGTCTGTTCATGTCTTCTGCCCATTTCTTGATTGGATTCTTTGTTCTTTGGGTGTTGAGTTTGATGAGTTCTTTATAGATTTTGGATACTAGCCCTTTATCTGATATGCCATTTGCAAATATCTTCTCCCATTCTGTCGGTTGTCTTTGGTTTTGTTGACTGTTTCCTTTGCTTTGCAAAAGCTTTTTATCTTGATGAAGTCCCAATAGTTCATTTTTGCCCTTGCTTCCCTTACCTTTGGCGATGTTTCTAGGAAGAAGTTGCTTCGGCTGAGGTCAAAGAGGTTGCTGCCTGTGTTCTCCTTTAGGATTTTGATGGACTCCTGTCTCACATTGAGGTCTTTCAACCATTTGGAGTCTATTTTTGTGTGTGGTGTAAGGAAATGGTCCAGTTTCATTCTTCTGCATGTGGCTATCCAATTTTCCCAACACCATTTGTTGAAGAGACTGTCTTTGTTCCATTGGACATTCTTTCCTGCTTTGTCAAAGATGAGTTGACCATAGAGTTGAGGGTCCATTTCTGGGCTCTCTATTCTGTTCCATTGATCTATGTGTCTGTTTTTGTGCCAGTACCATGCTGTCTTGATGATGACAGCTTTGTAATAGAGCTGGAAGTCCGGAATTGTGATGCCGCCGGCTTTGCTTTTCTTTTTCAACATTCCTCTGGCTATGCGGGGTCTTTTCTGGTTCCATACAAATTTTAGGATTATTTGTTCCATTTCTTTGAAAAAAGTGGATGGTATTTTGATGGGGATTGCATTGAATGTGTAGATTGCTCTAGGTAGCATGGACATCTTCACAATATTTGTTCTTCCAATCCATGAGCATGGAACGTTTTTCCATTTCTTTGTGTCTTCCTCAATTTCTTTCATGAGTATTTTATAGTTTTCTGAGTACAGATCCTTTGTCTCTTTGGTTAGATTTATTCCTAGGTATCTTATGGTTTTGGGTGCAATTGTAAATGGGATCGACTCCTTAATTGTTCTTTCTTCTGTCTTGTTGTTGGTGTATAGGAATGCCACTGACTTCTGTGCATTGATTTCATATCCTGCCACTTTACTGAATTCCTGTATGAGTTCTAGCAGTTTTGGGGTGGAGTCTTTTGGGTTTTCCACATAAAGTATCATATCATCTGGCAAAGACAATTCTGAAAAAGACAGGTGAGGTGGGGTTGGGAGAGACTGTCCTAGCAGACACTGAACATACTATTAACTAAAAATACGAGTATGGGGCGCCTGGGTGGCTCAGATGGTTAAGCGTCTGCCTTCGGCTCAGGTCATGATCCCGGGGTCCTGGGATCGAGTCCCGCATCGGGCTCCCTGCTCCTTGGGAGCCTGCTTCTCTCTCTGCCTTTCTCTCTCGCTCTGTCTCTCATGAATAAAAAAATAAATAAATAAAAAAAATAAAAATACGAGTATGATGCAAAATAGTACCATAAACCAACAGATGCTGCCTCAGTGTCTATTACTCCCTTCCAGAAATGGGTTCTAAGTGGGGTGTGATGGGCAAGACAAAATGGCAACGTTGGAGGATTTGAGGCACCTGGGTGCTTATGCAAGTTGAAGAACATTCCCGTGTCTACCACTGACAACCTACAAAGCAGAGCGTCATCCCCACCCAGAGGAGTGGTTTATAACCCCATCAACTCGGTTGCTTTCTTGGCGGAAAGGAACCCCCTGAGTCCTGTGTCTGCAATGGCATGAAATGCTGGTCTAAGGTTAGAGCTTTCGAGGCGGGGCAGGCTGGGAGGGTAGGGGGCATGGGCATCTCTGCTGATACCTGCTGCGTTTCCCCCGCTAGGTTCTGCCACTCACTGCATTCTCTGAGAGGGGGTTTCATAATCACCCAGACATCTTTTCCTTAATCCAGTCGTTTGAATTTCCAGAACCATATTAGGTTGGGGAAGCACCCTGAATTTGCAGACTTAACATTCTTAGTTTCATCAGTTTGCTGAGCATCTATGAGGTGCCAAGCTCTGGGTTGGGCCCTGGGCCCTGAAGGTTCATGACATGTAGCTATGGGTGCCTTACACGGGATGGATTTGCCCTGGGCCCTTGTGGTCAGGTGTCACAAAGTACAGCTTGGCGTTCCACACCTCATGACGTAAGGATGACCAGATGTGTTACAAATACAGTCATTTTTATTCAGTCTGAAGGAGTAAATTAGAATGTTGATTTCTACTTGAGGGCGTTTTGGGGAGACCTGTTTTGCCACGGTGATGGTCACAGAGGAGGCCAGATCCCAGATGCTGAAGCCTGGGGTGCAGCCAGGGTTAGCACCAGGGAGAAGAAACATATGCTAGAGCAGAGGGATGTTGTCCCAGGAGCTGGTGATTGTGAGCTTTGGGGGCTGGTGGAGGGAGGCTATGTTAGGGGCTGGACTAGTTCAGTGGATTGTGACCCTGGGTGCACACTGCCATGGATGTAGGAATGTGTCTAGATCCCAGCCCAGCCCAATCAAATCAGAATCTCTGGGGGAGACACTCAGGCTTCCCTGTGTCATAGACAATTCTCTGCAGGGTTTCTTATGTGAAGGCAGGTCTGAGAACAGAGCCCCAGCCAGGAGTGATGTTGCTATTTCTTGCTTAATGGTACTTGACCTGGTGCAAATGAAAATGTACACACACACATAGACATGTACACACATGGAAAAGCCCTGGTCAATACTGCAATTTTAAACAACAACAAAAAATCTTTAGCATGTATGTTGTCTGGTACCATCGTGACTCTGGGGGACGTGTTGATGATGAAGGTTCAGAAGACAATTGCAATGGTATTTTGATTTCAGACTGATCTCTAGGTCTCATGAACAGTGCTTGACTTTTTTTTTTTTTTTAAGAAAAGCTGATTTCGGGGCGCCTGGGTGGC
>NC_058416.1:69700212-69967572 GCF_002201575.2 Neomonachus schauinslandi
AAAAAAAAAAAAAAAAAAAGAAAAGCTGATTTCTTTTCAGATATATATAGGAAAGAAAAGATTCTGGAGATAACAGAACCAAACAAATTAGGTCTTACTCATCCTACAAGGTCAGTGTCCCTGTCACTTACCTCTTCATCATCCTTATGTGGTTTCCTCTGACTAAAAGTAGTTATGTCTGTGAATCTCTTCTTTTTGGAGGGTCTCTCTTGGCCGGTCTCTTGACTGGGGGCATCAACAAAAGGTTAAGAAGGTTCTTTTTGTGCTTTTTAATAATTTGTCTACAGAATATGTCATGAGATGGGGAAGCCTGCAATATTTTTTCTAGAAGTTTCTATTCTTCTTAGGGATTTGCTCCAACGGAAGGGAGGGTCATGGTTCTGAATTAAGCATCTACTTGCTGATGCCAGTTAGCGGGACACATTCTGACATCAGAGTCCTAGCTCAACGTTCCAAATGTGAGCTGGTCACCACGTGGTGTACCCTAAGAAGAAAATCATCATACGGTTTAGGGATGGGGCTTCCCTTGTATGTGTGTAAGAAACAAACCTAGGTCAAGATCAGAATTGAAACTGAAAAAGAAACCCAACCCTTTTCGGAAGACCCAACTCTTCCCTGTCCATAGGTGTCCCTTAGATCACCACCCAGCGTCAACTCCAGGGAAAACCCTAAAACTCTGGTCCTAAGAAAACCCCTACTCGGAGAAGGAATGGGGACAGCACGGCCAGGCCTCAGCTGCTGTGGAAGGAGCTAGACTGGGGATGATGACAAGGCAGTCCTCTGTGAAAATCTTCCAAGGAGGTAAGGAGAAAAAAAAAAAAAAAAAGATTCCTCATTTACATTGAGAGTAAACTTCCTGTCCTATTGAACAATGAGGCATTCAAAATCCGCCTGAGTAAAAGTCCCCTGATGCTATGAGGGTGAGCAATTTCATGTCAGGCTGTTGTTATGGGATTTATACATGTCCTAGCTAGGGCTTGAGGTGAAAATGGGAGCCAAAAACAATAGCCCTAAACCCCACATGCACAGAAACCTCATTCCAATGGAGTTTCCTTAAGAGAGAGCACAGCAGACTTTTCACAAACAAAGTGACTTCAAAGGTAGGCTTGCATCACGAGCCTCCCCCCGACTTGACACTTCCCTTTAGCCCAGACCTGGCCCTTCTGTTTCTTGGTTTACTTTATGAGGTTCTCACACACACATCGCAAAGCAATTATCTGAGCTCGCAGGCCAACAGGAAAGTAATTGTATAACTGAGTACTTCCTTTGTCAAGTGCTGACGCTGGCCACGGCCACAGCCACGGTGATGGGAGGTGTGCCGGGCAGCTCAGCACCCAGTGACTCGGCAACCCCTCCCCCACAGTGTGCTCAGACTGAATTCCCTGGAGGAGGAAGCCAGTGGGATGGGGGAGTGGGGGAATTTTCTTACATCACTTGACGTGCCTGCTTTCACTCCCAAAATCCTGAGTCATGATTGAAGCCGTATTGCCTCGGGTCTCTGGCTGAAACCAGGAGGTTATAGATTTGGAAACCTGACTCCATCGGCTGACTCGCGTCCAAATCATCAGAGGAAACGTGTATTATTTTAGTTGCCCCTCTTCAGGCTGAAGTGCCTTCTAATCGAGGGGATTACGTGAGGAAAGTGGCTATGTAGTGGCTTAGTAAACTGATGCCATGCTAGTGAACAATATTTGACGTTCGGTGAGTTTACAAAAAGGGCTGTCTCTCTGTTTGTTTAAACGGAGATTAAGTGAAAGGAAAAGTTTTTCTTTCCCATCCCAAGACAAATGTGAAACACATGTTTTCCCTTTTGACTTTGTAGTTACAAGGCTCAAACAATTCTCCCCACCCCCCTCAGCTGTGAGATTTCAAGGATTGCAGAATGTTTCCTCTCTTTGGTGGCCAAAGCCAATATGAGCCTTTACATTTCCAGACAGTGGAGCGAATGCTGATGGCCCCAGTGATTCCAGGTAATTGCGTGTGGGGCTTTTCTGAGCCCACCATTGTCTGGGGGAGGTGGGATGGTAAGATCCAGTGCCAGGAACCCAAGAACTGGGTTCAAGTCATGGCTAGGCCTTTGCCTGTGTGGCCTTGCGCAGCCTCACCTTCCTTATCTGTCCTGCAAAGTGAAACTGGTTGACATTGAAATGTCTCCGGTCATTTCCAACTCTGGAGAGACTGCTGGTTCAAGTTGGTTTTTCTGGTACGTGGAAGACATCCCTAGTCGAGGGCACCCTTAGCATGGGCTCCGGGCAGCATGGCAGACCTCAGTCAAGAAGCCTGCCCTGCCGCTGACTCATTGCCGTGACCCTGAACAACTTACTGGCCTTCTTTGTGAGGCCTTCCCCTTATCTGAGAGAGGAGGTTTGACAGTCTTGCCCCTGACATAGCACTTCAGATATGTGACAAGCCTGAATGAGACTAGGGTGTAAAGTACTCTGAGTTCCTTGGACTTAAAAGATCACTCATCTTGGAAGATAAGTTAAAAAAAAAAATGTTAGCCCCTAAATATTTTTTGGATTATCTCAGGAATAAAGTAATGAAAATCAATATTCCTTACTCTTGGCTTTCCTTAAATCGCTACTGGTTCAGGGAAGGCAAGCATCAAATGACCAACACGGGCTGTGATAATCAGGATTTCTCCCCCAATGCTGGCCAAAGCAATGTTCCTTGCTTTTATTGTGTTGCTATTCTGCTCAGAAACCTCCAAGAGTCCCCTTGTCTCCAGGATTCAGTCCAAACTGACACTCAATCCCATTATGACCTGGGATTGCATTAATTAATAAAAAAATCCTAGAATTCACTAGGTTGAATCTCCACAACAATGCCAGAACTGCCTCTGTGAATATCTCCTTACGAGTGGGGCAGGCTTGGACACAGTTGAGGGAGAAGCTGTTGACACTCCAAGCAATCTGGAATTTTCTAATAATCCCTCATCATTAGAAGCTTCTCCCCTATATTGAATTAGAATATGCCTCATCATAAATCCCTACCGCCCATAGGTCCAATAGAAGCCACCCCAATTCAGCCTCATTCTTCTTCCTCCGTTTGAAGATGGCCATTAATCATGTCACCCCGAGAAATCCCTTTTTCAGACTAAACAACCACAGTATCTTTAACAGGTTTTCATTGATTTGGTTTCCTGATTCCTAAATGTCATGGTTTTTACTTTTCCCTGGATATGCTTCAAATGGCCAGTGTCTCTTTTTTAAAAAGTGACCCTTTGAACTAAATGCAGTGTCTAAATATGGACCAGTTGGTGGGGCTAGTATCTCCTTTGTTTCTTTAATAGTTAGGTTTAGGTAAGAGGTGTGGCAATAATTCAATGGTTTAAAGAGTATAGGACATCTCTTCTCTCTCAAGTAACTGTCTGAGGTGAGTGATCCAGGTAAGCAAGCACCCTGCTCTCTGCAGTCATCCGGGGACTCAGACCCCTTCCAACTGGGGCTCTGCTATACCATGGGGTGTTCCTGTCCAACCTGGGTTGCTGCCAAGTCCCAGATGCAGCCTGGAAGAGACGAAAAGAGCATGGGGTGGGGAGTTGCGTACATACCTCTTACGGGCACCAGCTCCCAGCACAGACCATTTGTTAGCACTGCACCAGTGAGAACTCAGTCCCACGGCCATGTGCAACTTCAAGGGATGCTGGGAAACGTAGTATGGCCGGGCACCCCAGGGTGGGCATCCCATCACGGCGGAAGAATGTGACAATGGATGTCGGTGACTGCAAATATGGACAAACCTCATTGGTCTTTCAGTTCCCAGAACACATGGAGCTCCTTCTGCACTCAGGGCCGATGCACTCCCTGTCCTGCCTGGCATGCTCTGCCTCCCTGCCTCGCTTTCCCTTCACATGGCCTCGGCTTGACTGCCACTTCTTCAAAGAGGCCTGCCATGACCACCCCAGGAAAATGGGGGTCCCCCATCACCCTCTTTCTGACCTTTATTTGTGTCTCTCCAGGCCTCTGTCATAAGTTGTAGTGATTTTTTGTGTGTTTGTGTCCTTCCCTAGTGAACTACAGGCTGCCTGAGGGCAGGCACTCTGCCTATCTTGTTCTCCAGTGTGTTCACTGCCCAACCTGAGCCTGACCCATATCGGTGGGGTGGGGTGGGGGGAGCTAAATAAGGATTTGTTGGATTAAAGAACATATAAACACTGTATGTTTTACTAAGTAGTGTTTTTCGCCAAGTGCATCATTCTGTTAGGACATACCGTGGTAAACTAAAAGGTCTCTTTTCACATTGACTGTTGCTAAGATATATTTCTCCATCTGCTTCTGGAGTAGTTTTTTTTGACCCTACTTACAGTATTTTACTTTTATACCTATAGTATTTTAGCTACTTGTTTTTGTTCACTTTTCTAGCCGAAAAATATCTTTTTCGATATATCAATTGATACATTTATTTTTCCCTTCCAATTTTATAATATCAGAAACTCTAACAGATGCGTCCTGTATGTTTCCTTACATCACTGGCAAACATCGATCAAGATGGAAAAAAGAAACGGGCCTAACATGGAGCCCCAGTCAGTACTGGAGCCTGCCCTCCATCCTACCAACAATCCATCCTCAGCTCTCTTTGGGGATGAATGTTTAGTCATACAAACCACACTCTGAACAAGAATTTCACTGCACCTGACTACGTCAGATACCCTACTGAAATGAGACACATGGTAGAATTCAGGGCCTTCCATTCCACTCCTGAACAGGACCATAAAAACTTCCAACCAATCACAAGAATCCTCCTGACTACATCCTCTAGTTTACCAGCCTAGTAACCTTATAAAAAACAGGAAATGACTAGTTCTTAATGAATCTATGCTCAGTGACTCCTAAAAATTATTGTTCTCTCATAAATGTTTACAAACCTTTATTTCATAATTTTTTCTGAAACTCTTCCAGGATCTACCCTCCTCTCCTTTCTGGAAACCGTGCCACATTGGTGCATCCTCTGTCCCCAAACTCTCCTCCATCCTCATGCCTCTGAGCAGTTTCTCCTTTGCTCCTCCTGGTAGAAAAAGTTCTTCCTGACTCTTGAGTATCCAAACCCTCACCTCCCCTCAAGACCTAGCTGAAAAGTCACCCCCTCTAGGAAGATGCCCTGAGTCCCTGTGATATTTGTGGACCCCGTCTCTCCGTAGGGCTTGGCGCTACCACTTGGGCTGACTTCCTGAACAGCGCGCAGTCTTTCTTGTCCTGATGCCCAGACTGTGCCTTGCACAAAACCTTCTCCCAATAAGGCATGTGGGTTGAGCTGACCACTGAAAATCACCATCCACTTATGCTCAGGAACTAGCCCTTCATTAAAACTTCAACTTAAGCTGTATTCAAGGGCCAGATGATGTGATCTCCCAGTATGTTTAGAAAACTTTTTTTAAGGTTTTTTTTTTTTTAAGAAAAATTGGGGAAGTATTATGAAGTTCCAAGGAAGCTATAGAATTACTAGATTTTTCACATTAAAGGAAACCAATCTGTTTGATAAAACATTCTGGGAAATCAAGATGGAGAGTGACAGATGATTAACCTAAACTAAAACATTTACAACATTCTGAATATTCTAGCAGCAAAGGAGACAAATCAAAATTCAGAGCTATAAGCGAAATATTTTCAAAATTGTTTACTCACTTTTCAGAAGCCTATTTAGATTTATAAAAGATTTCAAGTAGGGCTTCTTTAACTACCTTGGTAGATTTAAAACGACTTAATTTTCATATAGCTTTGGAAGAATAAATCAATGTTACAAATGCAGTCCACCTGCATTTAACTTCCCTTGGGTAGCAACAGAATCTGGCAGAGATGATGATGTCACATCATACTATATTTGAGAGGAAAAACTTAACTCTATTAGATCATGGAGTCCAATTTCTCCCAACTGCAATTGAAAACTTTGTACCCTGGAGGGGAGGGGGCTCAGAAGGGAATGGTTCTGCCACTGCTGGAGTTCCCGGGGCCTCCCACAGCCCTCACAAAAGAAGCCCCCTCCTCTTCGCAGCCTCCTGGGAACTGCCACCTCCTTCAGACCAGAGGGAAAAAACCTTCCTATCAAAATGCTGATGACTCCGGCTCTTCATGAAAACCCTCTCTGCTGCTTGCTTTCTGAGCTTTAATAAATCCTGGATTAGCATGAAAGCCACCCAGGCACTGACTCTCCACATTTCCCAACGAGCTGTCTGGAGTTGGCTTCTTCTTCATGAGTAACTTCCCCAAATGTTTGGACAATTGCCCAACACCATGAACTTGCGACTACCAGATAAACTTCTTCGCTGAGCAGAGCAAGAAAACTCATCACAATGTCAGTCTCAAAGGCTAGCCTGATCTCTCTTTTATTTTTCGCTCTCTCCTCGCTCCCCTTTCTTGCTCATGGTAATTCATGCCCCCTTTTTCAACTAAGAATGGAATTTGTGTTCCCAGCTATTACCAAGAACTTACATGTGGCTTCTCAGCCTGCTCTTAGCTTACTCCCTCTCTTTTTTTTTAAGGTTTTATTTATTTGAGAGAGAGAGAGAGAGAGCACAAGCAGGGGGAGGAGCAGAGGGAGAGAGAATCTCAAGTAGACTCCCCGCTGAGTGGGGATCCCCATGTGAGGCTCCATCTTATGACCCCAAGATCATGACCTGAGCTGAAATCAAGAGTTGGATGCTCAACCTACTGAGCCACCTTTCTCTTTCTCTTTCTTATAACTTATAAAAAGCTTTCTCTTTCTTATAACTTCTCAGTGATGGGACATTTTAGAAATCAGAAGGAAGCCTGGTTTCCAGTTACTTCTATTCAGTGCTTCACTGTCTTCAAGCATGTCTACCCATATTTCTAGGAAATTCCAATGTTACAGCTAGTCTCAAAAAGGGGCCACATTAAAGTTTCCCATCTTAATACTTTCCCAGCTCTCACTCCATGTATTCTTAGGTCCACGTTCACTGTTTCCAGAGTTGTTTCCAGCTTCACTTTTCCTTCTCATTTCCTTCTGCTCTTCTTTTCCTCTGGGGTGAGTGCCTCAAGGCTTACTAGAGCATGCTGCCTCCTTACTCTCTTAGCAGGTGTTAGGTTGAGCCATAAACAGGTAATGATGCAGAGGCTCAAAAGGTGGCACCATGGGAATGACTATGAGAGAGAACCATTGGGGGGGGGGGGGGGGGCAGGGGGAGGGGTCCAAAGGCATACAGTTAGAGCAGTTGAGGGAACTCACCGTCCAGAACCCACAACCAGGAGCCAGCTGATTTCTAAATGTGTCTTCCAATCTATAAAATGGTGAATAAAATCTGCTTGAAGTGCAGAGAAAAATTTGTGGGTTTTTTTTTTATTGTGGTAAAATATACATAACACAAGATTTACTATTTTAACTATTTTTAAGTGTACAGTTCTGTGGCAGTAAGAACATTTGCACTGTTGCACAACCATGACCACCATCTTCCAGCACTTTTTCATCTTCCTGAACTAAAACTTCATATCCATTAAACTCCAACTCCGGGCTCCTGGGTGGCTCAATCCATTAAGCATCTGACTCTTGATTTTGGCTCAGGTTGTAATCTCAGGGCTGTGAGATCGAGCCCCATGTCAGGCTCTGCGCTCGGTAAGGAGTCAGCTTGGGATTCTCTCCCTCGTCCCTACCCCCTTCTCTAAAATAATAAATAAATAAATCTTAAACAAACAAAAAAACAAACCACCAACTCTCCATTACCCCCTTCCCTCAGCTCCTGGTAACCACCATTCCACTGCCTGCCTCTACGATTTGATTACTCTAAGTACCTTATATAAGTGTAATCATACACTATTTGTCCTTTTTAGTACAATGTCCTCAGGGTTCATCCATGTTATAACATGTGTCAGAATTTCCGTCCTTTTTAAGGTTGAATAATATTCCATTGTGTGCATCACATTTTGTTTATCCATTCATCGTTGATTGATTTTGGTTTTTTAAAGTAGCGAAGTTTGTATTTTAACAATTGGGAGCTTCAAGAGTCAGTAAAATATGGTAGGAAAAGCACTGAATTGGATGTCAGGAAACCTGGGTCTTAGATCCAGCTCTGCCACTAGTGACCTTGGACAGATGGCTCCCGCCAAAGTGGGTTGGAGGAGCCCCTGCATAAGAACCGGCTGGGCTACCTGGGAGGGTCGCAGACTCCTTGACTCTGTCTCTTGAGGGTAGAGACTGGGAATTTGCATCTCTAAAAAGCTCCCAGGTATTTTCATATATTCCAGTTTGAGAACCACTGCTCTGGGCCTCATTCTCTCATCTAGGCTAGATCAGAGACTTTTTAAACCGGGCTGCACCCTTGCTCAGAAGAATGCCAGGGTTTTGTAGAGGGACAACAGGAACTCCCAGGTAGATGGGTGTGAGGCCCAGAGCAAAGGGGAATTCAAAGGCAGGACTTGGGGTCCCCGTCCCTACTTGCTTTATCTCTTTTGCCTCTAAAAGTCTACAGAATTCTTAAAAGCAAATTTAAAAATCAGTAAAATCTAGGGGCACCTGGGTGGCTCAGTTGGTTGAGCAGCTGCCTTCAGCTCAGGTCATGATCCCAGGGTCCTGGGATCTAGCCCTGCATCGGGCTCCCTGCTCAGCGGAGAGCCTGCTTCTCCCTCTCCCTCTGCCTGCCACTCTGCCTACTTGTGCTCTCTCTCTATCAAATAAATAAATAAAAAATATCTTTAAAAAAATCAGTAAAATCTATATTAAAAAACCACTTCTAGTGAAACTAAATGAATCTCAAAATTACTACATTTTTTCTTGAAATCATTATTGGGCTTTAAACATGATTGTTCTACAAATTTAATTGGTTTTAGATTCTCTTGTTTGGGATTTAACGTAAGTTTGCTTTAATTTAATTTTAAGCTTTGGCAAAAGGTTTCCATAGAGATTTGGATGTTTTTCCTGCCAAGCTGCTGACAGGCCATTTCTGTAAATTTAGTACTACATGGGCACTATAGAATACATATTTTGGTCCATATGTCACAACTAATCTCAATATTTCTAATTCTTAATTATAAAACATGATTGGAGATCTTTGGGCAGTTGATGTTTGACTCCTACTCTCATCTTGGCTTCACCTGGTCCTCCTTTGCTCTCAGACAAGTCCCCTAATGTTCTTGTAGGGGACCCCTTTCTCTGGAAACGTCCTACCTTTCCCAGACCCTCTTATCATCGCCACAGGGACAGGAGAATTGCCACCCTGCTCTGTCGCTGTAGTCGCTCCCTGACCTGACTCAGCTGGGCCATCAGAGCATCTCCCTTGAGGGCCTGTGCCTGGATCCAAGGACAGTCTGTCAGCCCTCTCATGTCGCTGGGCCTATGACTTGACCTTGGAGCCCTGGGCAGCCATCTTGGCCAATGGACTTGGTACCAAAAAGGCATAATGAAGAGAGAGAAGAATGAGCTGCACATGTGGAAAGAAGCAGAAACAAAAACCTCAAAGGCTTTGTAATGATTGACTCTGTGCCTTGGGTTCCATGAGACACCCCTGTCTGGTTACAAATTCCCTTCTGCTTGGGGCACCTGGATGGCTTCAGCTCGTTAAGCATTTGACTCTTGGTTTTGGCTCAGGTCATGATCTCAAGGTTGTGAGAACAAGCCCCATTATGGGCTCCACACCCCACATCGGGCTCCATGCTCAGTGTAGAGTCTGCTTGAGATTCTTTCCCTCTCCCTCTCTCCCTCCCTCTCTGCTCCTCCCCCCTCTGCCTCCCCCTCTACTCCTCAGCACCACACTCTCTCAAATAAATAAATAAAATCTTTTTAAAAAAAGTTCCCGGGGCGCCTGGGTGGTTCAGACGTTAAGTGTCTGCCTTAGGCTCAGGTCATGATCCCAGGGTTCTGGGATGGAGCCCCGCGTCGGGCTCCCTACTCAGCGGGAAGACTGCTTCTCTCTCTCCCCCTCTGCCCCTGCTTGTGTTCCTTCTCTCACTGTGTCTCTGTCAAATAAATAAAATCTTTAAAAAAAAAAAAAGTTCCCTTCTGCTTTTTTGTTTAAGCTAACGAAGGATGGTTTCTGCCACTTGCAATTGTATAATTAATATGCCTTGTAAAATATGAATCCAATACAATTCATAGTATTATAAGAATCAATTGAGGGTGCCTGGGTGGCTCAGTTGGTTAAGCGACTGCCTTCGGCTCAGGTCATGATCCTGGAGTCCCGGGATCGAGTCCCACATCGGGCTCCCTGCTCGGCGAGGAGCCTGCTTCTCCCTCTGACCCTCCCCCCTCTCATGTACTCTCTCTCATTCTCGCTCTCTCAAATAAATAAATAAAATCTTTAAAAAAAAAAAAAAGAATCAATTGAGATATTTGTATGAGTATGCCATAGAAGTATTAATTCTAATTTATCTTATGGTATTATTATTATCTGAGTCTCCCTTTTCCCTTTTGGATTAAAAAATACTGTATTTGTTGGTAAGACTTAATGTCCCAAAGTTATTCTTTTATTTGGAATAAGGTGTTAAAGGCAGGAGGAATTTTCAAATGCAAAGAAGAGGGTGGGGAGTTTGAAATGCAAATATTTTCAAGTAAGAGTCACAGGCTTGAAAAAATAATTGAGTACTTTAGGTGTTTCAGGACAGGTGCCAGAAATATTCATTCACTGCTTTCTTGCCTGCCCTGAGTTCAAGCTCTGAAGGAGCTTATGGGCAAGCAAGGGGCAGGCATCCAGGCAGTTACGCTGTGTTCTAGGTGCTAGGATGCGAGGAACGACAGGAGAGGGCTGCAGAGGAAGGCATCTGACCCAAGTCAGGAAGGCTTCCTGGAGGCGATGATACTTAAACTAAAGAATGAAGGGGCTGGATAGAAATTAGAGAGGGGAAAGAGATTTGTAGAAGAGAGAATAGCGTTCTCAATGGCCTAGAGGTAGAGGAGGGCTTGACACACCCCTGGCACTGAACATGCGAGGTGAGCACTGAGCACTGGTGAGGTGAACGGGGACAGAGCATGCAGGACTTGTGGACCACACCAGGGAGCCTGCACTTGACTCTGAGCCACTGGAGTGTTTAGGCAGGGGATAACTCTGGTCGTATTTGTACTCTGGAAAGATACATTCGGCCAGGGTGGAGAATGTGTGGCAAGGACCACGTCTGGAGGAAAGAGAGGCTGCTGCAGTAACTGGGGTGAGAGAGGAGGTGCCCTGAAATCTGCTTTAGGAGAGAAAGACAGGTTTAGGGGGAAACAAGGAATTCCGCTGATATCTATATAACACCCAGCTGATTTCACTTGTTCCTCACTTGTAAAGAATTATTGTCTCCATTTTACAGGTGTGGCTCAGCTCACAAACTTGCCCAAGCTCAGAGAGTCATTAAATGGTCCAGAGGGGTGGGGGGTAATAGACTATTAGGCCCCAGTGCCAGCTTTTAGTGTCTCAGCACAAATTGCCCCCTCATAGGACTCAGAGAGATGAGAGGCAGAGTAAGTGAGGTTAATTGTGGGAGAAGAGGTCTAGTTTCAAGGCATGAGGGGTTATCCAGGAGAACAGGCCTGGGTGAAGTGTTGCCTTGGGGAGTCCTGGGAGAACAGGAGGTATGGGTACAGCATGTAATGGGAGTTTCAGAAGAGGAGACTTCAGATAGGGTTAGAGGGACACCAAAACCAAACACTATTTAACAAGATCATTTAACAGATCGGTATGCCTTGGAGAGATAGCCTTTGAATGTGGCATATGGCGCTGCAGGAGAGCTGGACAAGGTGTGGATGAGGGACACTAAAGGTGAGGGGAGAGCAAGGCCACAGTGCACACATCAAGGCACTCAGACCCAGGTTCTACATCACCTGTATGATCTGGGGCAGTCAACACAACCTCTCTGGGCTGGGGAGAATGGTCCCTGCCAGCCCCACAACACAACTGTGAAACTTTGGAAGCCCTTTGTAAATCCTAGATAAAGGTGAGTTCTATATCGTCCTGAGTCATAGTTATTATAGTCTGGTCCTCGCCACACACTTTTCCCCAGATCTTCAATTCCTCCCTTGAAGGAGTCTCTGAATCTGAGAGAAGCGGTGGCAAGGCTTTTGGTTGGAAGAGCTGATTGGTTCCCTGTCCCAATGCCCTGTTGTTCCTCTAGGACTAGAAGACTCTGACAGAAAGAAGTGGAACTAGTTTTCAAAACACTCACAAGAGAAAGGAAGAGAATACAGATTTGACCTTAGTTTTAGGTCAAAGGAAAATTTCATTTTATCCATTTGTCTGCCTGGTATTGCATCTTAAATTTCAAACAGCTCCTACCTGCAGTAGATCCCAGAGGACCTAGGAACAGTGACTGTGAGTAAAAGGTAATTTAAAGGGGAACAAAAGGGGTGCAGTGGATTTAGGGGCTCAAGTTAGTAAGTTCTTGTTTCCAAAAAAAAAAGCCAAATTTGACTTAGCAATTGAGATACACCTGATTTTCTGGTAGCACAACTCAAGTTAGAACACTGGATGGGAAGTTTGACAGAGCAACTCGGTTGCGTGCAAACTCCAGAAGGTACTTATTGTAGAAATTTATGTGCATACATAAGTAATTCCTGGCTGCCTGGCTGGCTCAGCCTGTGGAGTGTGCAACTCTTGATCTCAGAGTTGTGAGTTCAAGCCCAACATTGGGTGTACAGATTACTTAAAAATCTTGGGGGCACCTGGGTGGCTCAGTTGGTTAAGCGTCCGACTCATGATTTCAGCTCAGATCATGATCTCAGGGTTGTGAGCACAGAGCCCACTTAAAATTCTCTCTCTCCCTCCCTCTGCCCCTCCCCCCCTAAAATAAATAAATATGCAAATAAAGGAATGGTTCTCAATTGAAACGAAATAATAATAATAGTAAAGTCTTAAAGAAGAGAAGAGAAAAGAAAAAGAAAAGAAAAAAGAAAAGTTAACTCCCAGAGAGGGCCCTTTGAAAAGGTTGGCCCTTGGCCCCCCTCTCCACTTCCTCACCTGCAAACGGGTAACAAACACAGCTCAAGGAAAGAGTGAGGATTGGTGCAACTGTGTTTCTAATGCGATGACTTATTTTTTTCAGAGATGAGGGTCATTCTTTGACTTTCCCTTTTGAATATTGTTTTCTGTTTCTGCCTCTTTAATTAGAGCTAGAAACTCAATTAACAAGGAAAAAAAGAGAAACAGTCTTTTCAAGCCAATTTCCTTGTGTTCCCGAGAGGTTTTGAGGTTAGGTCAGCAAATATCTGTGCTGTTTACCTCTCTGGCTATTAACAGGATGGCATGTGACTTGGCCAAAAGCTGTCGTTGACCATGGCAATGACCACTACTGTCTTGGTTTCAGAGACTGCTCTTTAATGTCTTGGCATATAATCACAGTTTTGTTTACCAGGTAAATGGGGTTTTCTTGAACATTTATTATTATTATTTTTGCAACACCTATCAAAGAAAGAGAAAGCAGCCATGCCAGGGTATGATTAGAGGCCACTGTGCCGTATCAAGGACTTCAGGTTTCCTGTTGACTAGCCTACATTTTTCTTTGCACCAAGACTCACCAGCCCCAGCCCCGCCCCTAAGAAAACTGAACAATACAAAGTAGAGACAACATAAAGTGCTTTCATGGGAAAAGTCACGCTATGTTTCTAGGCTACAATACTTTTTTCAGGTCTCTTAAAAGAAATCATGCTGAGTCCATTTTCAAAGAAGCTCTTTGAGCTTGAGGAAATAATACATCTACTAAATCAGCAGCCCCCATCCCACCAATCGTGGTAAAAGCTTCCAGCCTTGGCTGGGCTAGTATTTACAAAGGAGACTATGAAAATTGTCTGAATGTTCAATCAAATTAATATCTTTCTGTGGGAGAATGTTCACAAGGTATAGCTAACTGGAGAGAGAGAGATTCTATTAAATTCAATGCTTTTGTATACATACACACACACACACACACACACAAAGGAAACACACTATAATGCTATAATGGCTGGTGGGACTATGGGTAATTTTTTCTTCTTTATACTTGTCTTATTTTTTCAAACTTTCTACCATAAGCAGGTATTATACTCATAGTAGAACATGGTGTTTTGTTAAAGGCAGACTTTGGAGCCAGACTGCCTGGTTAAAATCCTGGCTCTGTCACTTCTTGTGGTGACATTTAGCAAATTACTTAATTTCTCTGTGCCTCATATTCCTCTCATAGGGTTGTTATGAGAATTAAAGAGTTAATATGTACAAAGTGCTTACAAAATGTCCAGCACATAGTAAGCACTATCCAAGTATTTGTTAAATGAAGAAAACAGTAATTTTTAATTTAGTCAAGTTGTGGTTAATTTTCTCTAGAATGTTGTTGGCCGTATTTCTATAGTGTTCATATATTTTTTTAAGATTTTATTTATTTATTTGACAGAGAGAGACACAGCAAAAGAGGGAACACAAGCAGGGGGAGTGGGAGAGGGAGAAGCAGGCTTCCCGCTGAGCAGGGAGCCCGATGCGGGGCTCGATCCCAGGACCATGAGATCATGACCTGAGCTGAAGGCAGACGCTTAACAACTGAGCCACCTAGGCACCCCTATAATGTTCATATTTTGTAAGTGTTGCTGAATTGAGGATACATATATCCCTATGCCTATGTTTGTCCTCAACTAATATAGTCAGGATGGATGCATGACATTTGATGGATAGCTAGAATTCTTAAAAGTTATTTGCCAGGTCATAACAAAGAGCAGGGATTTCCCAAGAGTATACTATGACCCACCCCCCTCATTTGGTCATAACTGAATTACGGCAAGCCTAATTAGCTCCTAAACCACAAGTTATACTATCACAATTTGATTCATGACATTCACAGAACTGGAAGGATCCTTGACCTTTGGTAAATTCTGCCCTCTTGCCCAGGTTGAAATGCCCTGGGTAAACCTGTGTTCAGTGATACGTGCTTCACTTCCTCACGTAGGCCTGGGAGGAGCAGAGGGAAATGAGAACCAGCTTTGTGGCAGATAGTCAAATAATTGTGAAATTGTTAATCACTGATAGGAGAAGATGAAGGATATAATGACAAAGCAGAAAGAGTTCAGAAGGATCTTTTCCCAACATCAAGAGTATCTACACAAAAGCAAATCCATAAACTTATACATGTTGTCTTACAGACTAAAAGAACTGAGCGAATGAGCTCGTTTTTATTTTGTAATAAAAAAATGTGTTGCTGAGGTGTAACCCAAGAACTGACAGAAAGAAAGAAACTGGAAAGAAAGAAGCACAAAATGGAGGGTGCCTCCTGCCTGCGGGTGGGAAGACAAGATGGTACTGAAAATCCTATAAAACCACACTGATGCTGTTTCCTTTGAGCCAAGGGAAAAATAGTCTAGATAAAGGAAACTCCAAATCTCTTGTTTACCCAGCTGTCTGTACAAAGTGAATTATTCATGATTAAATGTGAATAATAAACCTATGCAAATTTTTGTTGTATTCTCAATTTTAAGGAGGTTGGGGGAGTAGCAGGAAATGAAGTCATTTTTAAGTAATTTAGTCAACCATCTTCTTTAGAAATATATCAAGAATATAGATTTTGATTGTTATTTATATATTATCCCCCCCCACCAGAAGAACTATGTCCTATTGGAAATGACAATCTAAAGCATTTCTCTCAGTATCGTGACGTTTTTATAATTTCCTTAGAAACTAATTGTGAAAGTTGTTTTTTGTTTTTTGTTTTTTAAATTTCTGACTTTGGAGGGTTAAACGGCTTAGAGCAGAAGTTCTTGTATAATGGGAAACCTTAACTGACAAGTTTCCAAGTGCCTGCCACTTACTGTAAATTCTTACCTATAAATTTCAGTTATAGGTTTTTGATTAAGGAAATATTACAATAATACTGATACCTGGCAGTTTTAAGCTGTTTATCTTTTTGGTTACAGAATTGGTTTAACAGTTTCCATCAGAACTGTTAGCCCTTTAGCTAGAACTAGGTTAGATTTTATGTAGCTTGTCCATTCTAAGAAACACTTAAAACCCAAGCAATAGCAAGGTAGTGAAAGGTGTTTTATCATCCTACAACCTCTAACTTTTTCAAAGTTACTTTACACAGTGTGTCATCACCATACTTTCTTAAAGAGTTCCTAGCATGCAAACAACTGTTCTATGTATTCTGTAACTGTAAATGAGTTTCATTAATTAAAAAAAAAAACCACGACTTTCCCCTGAGCCCCATCCTTAAGGCTGAGTTCATTCTGAAGGAAGCCCATGTTTCAGGTAACCATAAACTAGGTTCAGATGAATCTTGCTTTTGCTCCATAATAATTTCAATGTCGGGAGGAGGGGCCAGAGGACTGGTCTGGTCGCCCTTGGCTCTTGAGGATTAGGCTCTCTCTAGAACCACTGATGAATGGGCTAGCCCTCCAAGGGAGCTCTCCATCTCTTCTTCAAGCTAACCCAAAGCCCAAGCAGAGGGATTCCAGGCACCACACCAGATTGAGAGTAGACTGTCCCTATCCAGTGCTTCTGCTTCATGGTTGTTAAAAACCCTAGATGGGTCACCATCCACATTTTGCAGCTAATGAAACAGAGGAAGAGAGGCGATAAATGCCTTGTCCAGAAATAAAGGGAGAACCAAGAGTAAAATTCAGAATTTGACCAACAAATCTCTAGTAAATTCCCCATATTATCCTACCCTGCACCACCCTCCCCAGTCAACCTAGAAACCAAGGACTTGGTGATTTAGCAGTAACAAGCACAATTCCTAGAGCTATGATTAATCTGCCATTATCTTTTTCTTCTGGTATTGTTATTTCTGGAGATTTGGACAGTGGGAGATGGACCATGCAGAGGAATAAAACACCAGAGAGTTATCTAATCTACTCCCTAGGCTTTAGGCACACTGCACTGAAACCAATTCAGACTTCCAGAAAAGATAATTCTACCACCTTCTCTCAAATTCAAATCACATTGACTGCATCCCAAGCCCATTCTCGTTTATTCTATGTTGACTGGAGAGAACTATTTCCTTATTAAAATAAACACATTAAAATTGCATTGTAAGGTTAATCGGCAATGTTAATAAGTGGCAAACATAGGCCTCAAATAAGAGGTGGAAGTGCTAATAAAAATTTTGAAATGTTCAGAAAAATATGATCTGCATTTAAGAAAACCCCATCAGTGAGTGAAAATTGGCTTCATTATTAATATTTCCCCCATCCTGTTTCTCCTAGGGTCTGCAGTTATCTTAGCGAACTTGCCTCTCACTTTATAGGAACTTGTCTGCATTATGATTTAGTTCAGTGGCTTCTTTCTCATACTGTTACAGCTGGGGAGCCATTTCAGTATGCTGGTCAGTTTCTGAACCTGCAATGCAATTAATTCCTTTAATAGGCTCCTCCTTAGGGAAGGCCTATTAGTAGATATCGCTAGGAATTAACATCTTAGTCCAGGAGAAAAGCTCTTTGGAGGCAGCAGTGAAACAGATAAATCTTTGTTGAGAGATGTGGCCAAGGGACTTAACCACATTCCTTGCGGTTTCAGAATGACATGCATATTCTGGGACCCATAGATAGGCAGAGATAGTTGTCATTCTCAGTAATGCCCTGACCACACCAGTTCTTTAACATAAAGAAGTAGTTCTAAATGTTATAATTTCTTAGAAGAAAGCAGCATGGCTGGTGTGCACTGAAGGCAGGAGAATGAAACTCTGCCCACTGCCTGCCTCTGGCTATGAGAAAAGGCTACTAGTCATTTAAAGCACACTTGAAGGCTGCTAGACAAATCTGTTTTATATTAACCTACTAAGGATTTTTTTCTCTCCTTTGATCTTGTGAAATAGTAATGAAGTCCTTCTGTTGGAGTTTGAATATTTTCTTGATTATTTTCACATATGGTCTCTGGAAGCAGATTCTTTGGGTTCAACATTCTGCCACCGCTATTTACTAGCTGGGTGACCTTGGGCAAGTGGTTTGACTTCTCTGTATCTTAGGTATCTCCTCTGAAATCGAGATAACAGCAGTACCTACCACATTTGGTTTTGGAGAGGATCAAATGAATGAGCACATGTGGGTGCTTGGTAGGTAGTGTCTGGCCCAGAGTCAGCGCCCCTCAAGTTGAGTAATATGGTGATTAGCTCTGCTGAGTGGAGGTCCCATCAAGCCACGTAGGCCCGAAACACAGAAGCTGAAAAACTCTGACAAAGCAGAGGAGTGGGCGTGTGGGCCCAGGGAGGGGCACTAGCTACAAAAGGACATGAGGGAACTTCTGGGAGTGACAAAAAATGCTCTATATCTTGATTGTGGTGGCGGTTACCCTGGGGTACGGTTAAAAAAAAAAACCCACTCAAACAGTTCTTTCCCTGACAAACTCTTTTTAATGTACTAGCCCAGGCCCTAATCACTCTGCATCTGGGTTAATGCGAAAGTCTCCTGGTTTTCTGTCCCTGAGCTCTTCTCTAATTCCTCCTTAACATGCCCATCCTCACCCCCTTTGGGGCCCCTTCAATACACAGGCCTAGAACGGTGTACGTTGCCATTTGTTTAATAAGGAGGGAAAGAAATGAATGTGCATATGCTAGTATGTTTACTTATTTATGCCTAAAATAGGTCTGGAAAGATATATGAGAAAGTGGTTATGTTAGTTACCCTATGAGGAGGGGAACTGGGTGGCTGGGGACAGGGTGGGAGGGATGTTTTTCATTATATAGCCTTTTGTTCCTTTTGAATTTTAAATCATGTGGATGTATTACCTAATCAAAAATAAATAAATAAAACATAGGAAATAATAAGAACCCTGCCAAATTCATCTATTCATTCAACAAATATTTACTGGGCACCTACCACTTTGCCAGGCATATAGCAGAGTTAACGTGTCCACGGCCATCATTGTGTTTCATCAGCAGGATCCTTCATAAACAGTGCGTCATAGGCCCTGTCTGCTTGGTTGGCTTTATGGCTTGCTTATAGGAGATCGAAAGTGCACCAGTTAATTACAGTGGTCACGGCTGGCATATGATTTAGGAAAAAAACAGGTCAGGGTCAATTATGCTACACAGGATCTCCTTCCACATACTGAAAAGACATAAAAAGCTGCAGAGTAGCAAGGGTATCAGATAATACCTCATAATGAACAAGTACTGGGCATTAATTTTCCATGTACAGGCATTCTTCTAAGCCTTTTACCTGTATTAACTCACTTATATCTCATAATAACTTCGGGATGAAGACACTATTATTGCCCCCATTTTACAGATGAGTAAATTGAAGTACAGAGAGAACAAATAACTTGCCCAGAATCGCAAAACAAGTAAGCAGGATGATCAGGGTTTGAACCCAGGCAATGCCTAACTCCAGAACCCCCCGTTTTAACCACTTTATTGCTTTTTGGGAAAAGGATTTATAAAATGTCCCTTTGCTCCAAAATATCTGTTTAAATTCTACCATTAATCAAAGTGTCATGGGGCGCCTGGGTGGCTCAGTCGGTTGAGCGGCCAACTCTTGGTTTCAGCTCAGGTCTTGATCTCAGGGTCCACACTCAGCAGGTAGTCTGCTTGGGATTCTTTCTGTCCCTCTCCCTCTGCTCTCCCCACCAATAAATAAATAAATCTTTTTAAAAAATAAAAGTGTCATAGAATTTTACAGGTGGAAGAGATCTCAGTATTCACTGAATTCAATGCTTATCCAAAGGGATGACATCTTGGACTACTTGGCTTGAACACCTCTAGTGATGAGGAACTCATTACAGCCAGAAGCAGTCACCGGCTGACATCTCTAATTGTTAACAAAAAATTAAAATGTTGATTGTTTTCCATGTGCCAGGCACTTTGCTAGAGCATGGGGTAGAAATTTTTCAATATGCCAAGCCCAAATGTGCCTCCCTGCAACTTCTTTGGAACAACACAGATTGTGTCTATGGTTCCCTGCATGTCATGACAGCCCCATATATATTTGAAGACAGCTACAAAGTTCTCCTTAGACTTTCTTCTTCCCTGTTTATTCAGTCTGTTCTCAGATCACATTCCCTAGGTGAGATTCATTTTTCTTGTTTAACAAGCTTCTGTTTTAAAATGCAAATGTGGGAGGGCAGCACATTAAACCTAATCTTTTTTTTTTTTTTTAAGATTTTATTTATTTGAGAGAGAACACAAGCAGGGAGGAGAAGCAGAGGGTGAGGGAGAAGCAGATCCCCCAGCTGAGCAGGGAGCCCAATGTGGGGCTGGACTCCAGGACCCTGGGATCATGACCTGAGCCGAAGGCAGCCGCTTAACCAACTGAGCCAGCCAGGCACCCCACATTAAACCTAATCTGATGTTTCCCTACCATCAAACTGTCTTGAGAGAAAGGTAGTTTTGATCTGGGGAAAGGAGCAGGAAGGGTGTTGAGAACAGAGGCAACTGGGATCCTGGTTCAACTGCTAGGACAGGATTAGATGGGGTGTTGATGCAGGATCTCCAGGTGGGCAAAAAGCAGCACAGTGATCATGAGCTCCTGAGACTAAGGAAGGGGACACGCCAAGAGGTAAAAAACAGCAAAAATGATGAACAGTTTAGCACTGGCTTTATGCATGCAGGGCAGTTGGCTTTCATCACCTTGCTTAATCCTCACAACAGGATCACTAGGTAGGTACCATCATTATCTACATGTTACAGATTGAGTAATCTGAAGGCTAGAAGGTGAAATAACTTGTCTAGGAAAAAGTAGTCTGGTTTTGAAGCCAGAAGCTTAGGCTTTTCCTATACTACTTTGAGAAAAGGAAGATGAAGACCTAACTTTGCCTGCTTACCCCAAAGCTGATCAGTAATTATCTAAATGGAACTCAGAAGCCTGAGACTTATGAAGCCTTAAGGAGTTCTGCACTACCCAAATAATGACCCCCAAAAGTCCACTCTTTCACCAGGTTTCTGTCCCTAAGTATTTCAGTCCCCAAGGAATGTTCCATGCTCCAACAGTCTGTCTTAGATGTTTCTATCTCAGGCAGCCTGCCCCCCCTCCACTCCTGCCATGAGGAAACCCCCATACTGCTGAAACTTACCGCACAGTAAGACCAGACTGACATATTTAATGAGACTTTTCCCTAGGATCCCCCACTGAGCAAGTCTCACATGCAATTTCCAGCCAGGCTGCAGGGATCAGTTTACCCACCACTTCCCACATGGTCAGCCAATAGTTCTTGTGAGCCACCACCTCTACAAAAGTCAGTCTCAACAACTGTGACACTCCCAGAAGGTAAAGCCTTATTTGCAGAGATGGAGTGCACCCAAGGGGAAGTTACATGACCAGATTAGTATCTCAAGCCTCTCCATTTCTGGATAGGATCTTGGCTTTAACACTGCATAACCCAAGAGTCCGTTAATTAAGGCCAGCAAAGGTGTCCTCATCCCCTACAGAAACTGAAAAACTGCATAGTAAGTCTCAGCCAGGGCCTCATTACACAACATACAATCATAGTTAAAATACAGCCTTTTTAAAAAAGTACAAACTAATAATTGCTATAGAGGATACATTTGGGGGGTGCCTGGGTGGTACAGTCGGTTAAGTGTCCCACTCTTTGTTTAGGCTCAGGTTGTAATCTCTGGGTTGTGAGATCTGGCCCCGTGTCAGGCTCCACACTCAGCGTAGAGTCTGCTTGGGTTTCTCTCTCCCGCTCCCTCTGCCCCTCCCACTCGTGCTCTCTCTCTAAAATAAATAAATCTTAAAAAAAAAAAAAAGGATGTGTTTGGGATAAAAAAAGTCATTTTCTCACTTGTGTAGAATCTAGATTCATACAGTGCAGAGGACCTTGCCTTAACTCTTAAAAGCAGTATGTTAAGCCTCATTTTATCTTCTGGATCTTCCTTCTGAATGGTGATGATTATAACTGAGAATTATTTGTACTATAAGAATCTGTGGAAATCTCTAAAGATCCAATATTATTGGATTTGCAACCACAGTTGACAATTCTTTTTTTTTTTTTTTTTAAGATTTTATTTATTTATTTGCCAGAGAGAGAGAGAGAGCACAAGCAGGGGGAGCAGCATGGAGAGGGAGAGGGAGAAGCAGACTCCCGGCTGAGCAGGGAGCCCGATGCGGGACTCAGTCCCAGGACCCTGGGGTCATGACCTGAGCCGAAGGCAGACGCTTAACTGACTGAGCCACCCAGGCACCCCACAATTGACAATTCAAAATACATTGAAACTGGCTCTAATAGTGTTATTTTTAAATACATACACAACTTTGAACTTGTGTGAATGCAACTTTGACACTGATGAACATTTCTAGCCTCTTCCTGGCAGAAGTGAGCTGGAGAATGAAAGAACCAGACACCAGAGGGACCTGCAAGAGGGGAAATGAAGGTGTGGTTTCAGTGCCCGGCTTCAAAGGCTAGTAGCAATCATGAGCCTAACCCCATCTCTTTCCAGCTAAACCAATTTTCTGTAAAGACAGAAAAACCCCAAACAGCCGAAATCAAATTTCCCCTGCATCACTTTTAATTTAACAATGTCCCAGTTTCCAAGCTGTCGTCATCTAGTCTTTGTAAGCGCACTGATGAACCAAGCACAGTCAGGGTGAGGGAATGGTTGGTGTGATACAGTTCAGACTTCCCAGCTCAGAGTCTAAGCTTTCATTCTTTTCACTGAAGTTCCAGCTCCTTGATGAACTTGTTTACTCATCTATTACTATCTAAGGCCAGAAATGAATAGACTAGAGAAAAGATTTTTCCTCCCAAGAAATCATTCAATAAATAGAATTGAATAGCCTCTAATCTTTATAGTTAGTTGCAAATATGAACTCTGCTGTGTACAATCGGCTAGTTCACATTTTCATGGTTCTCAGATGCTCTTTTTTTTTTTTTTTTTAAGATTTTATTTTTGGGGCACCTGGGTGGCTCAGTCATTAAGCGTATGCCTTCGGCTCAGGTCATGATCTCAGGGTCCTGGGATCAAGCCCCGCATTGGGCTCCCTGCTCAGCAGGAAGCCTGCTTCTCCCTATCCCGCTCCTCCTGCTTGTGTTCCCTCTCTCACTATATCTCTGTCAAATAAATAAATAAAATCTTTAAAAAAAAGATTTTATTTTTAAGTAATCTGTATACCCAACATGGGGCTTGAACTCACAACCCAGAGATTAAGAGTTGCTTATTCTTCTGACTGAGCCAGCCAGGTGCCCCTCAGATCCTCTTATTATAGATCTACTCTGTGTGCCTGCGCCCAGCCAAGGGCATAGCCCAGCAACTTCTATCTGCTCACACACACACACAGACACACACACACACACAGAGGATATACACATTCACCTACTGGCATCGATAAAAGACTGTTCCTTTGGGGGAGGAGGGGTGTTTATAATAGAGACAATAAAATCACTATAGAAATTTTCCAGACAAATTTAGATTCTAGAATTTGACTTGAAATACCTTAGGCTAAGTTATGAAAATTATAAATATAGATTGAGAGTCAAATTCCCCTTTTAAACAAAATGATTACTCTTGAAATCCAGATGGACTAATTACTCCATATAACTAACTTGTTTTGAGTCAACGACTCCTAGAGTCTTTGTAAAGCTCCTTTGCATTCAAACATTTATAGTGGAGGTATGCTCACTACCTCATAAGCAGCCCATTTCAAAATTCTGGCAACATGTAGAGTTAAAAAGTTCCTCTTTATACTGAGCCAGATTGACCTCCTGTAGCTTTCACCAATTTGGTCTTAGATCTACTCTCTGGAGAGACACAAAATAAACTTAATCCCTCTACTAGACAGCTAATCTCTTTATATGATTCTCTTAAAAGAAATTGTGGTGACTCAGGCTACAATTCTATCAAGGATATAATAAACCCAATACCTTTCCCTCTTCCTTGCAGTGGCAGAGTAAGCCTATGTGAGTATATTTATCATGCTGGGAGAGGGGAAAATGCTCCTCCCTGGCAGGCCCTGGATCAGTCTGGCAAAGGGTAGTGCTGGACAGGCAGGCTTTCTCAGATTTTCCTCTCTGTTATGATAACCCGCAGCCTTCTGCTGGCTAAAGTACATGTCTGGCTCCAGAGATTCTCCTTTTAGTCTGGGTCAGAGGTCCAGGGTTCTTTTGTGTGCATTAGAATCCTGGGAGTTCTCCACAGGGCCCCAGCCCCTGAGATTTTGATTTTGGAGAAATGAAACAGGCCCAGTAATCCATATTTAAATGAGCACTCCAGGTGCAGACGTCCTTATTACATTTGAAGAAACACCAAACTAAGTGAAGAAAAAAAAAAAGATGAGTAAAAAAATACCTTGTGTTTTGGTTTTATTTAACTGGAAAGCACATACATTAAATTATTAAATAATAAAAACCCTTTTAAGTCATTTATTATGTGTCTAATACTAATCATTAAGTTTATCAAAATTCTCCCAGAATAAGGAGAGAACTAATAACATCATCTGCAGGTTACAGACTGATAAACTGAAGTGTTTGTTGGGAAGCGTTCAACATGAGCCTTCAGAAGGGAGCCAGGCTCCTGCACTGCAGCCTATTGCCTGTCTCAGGTGGCCAACAGAGCAGGGCGTAGGGCCAGATTTGAGGAACTTTACAGGGAGAGTACATTTCCGTCCAACACTTAGCTGATCAATCTCGTGATTGGAGTTAACATAAAAATCACACCTGCATAAGCACCACCATACATCCTATGCAATTCTGTGGGAATTCTAATAAAGCTATAGAGGGATTCCAGTACACAGGTTACAACAAGTTACAACATTTCACAGTAGACAATACCTGGGGAGTTTAGTTATGCAAAGAAAACCCTCCTTCCTTTGAGAACAGCTTATTTCTTTGCAAAATAGCTGCTGTGCTTCTTTTACAAATAAAAAGGGTGTCTCGTCTCTAACTCAGCCTTGAAGTAATGCTATCCCAAGGCAGCCCTGGTGACCTTGTTTCCTTGTGGCAAAGTGAACCCATGTCCTACCCAGTAATTTAGCACTTAGTAAACTGACTAAAAAAGCTGAGCAACAAATTTAGTAAAAGGTTTTGGTGATAGGAACTTACTTTGCTACTTAAGACACTTCATGAATGTTTGTTGCAAAATAGAATTATTTTAGAGTAAATGCAGTGAAGGCATCTAACTTTCATTTTCTGTCAGGGATGAAGACTTTCACTGGTTCGCTGACCTTCCTCTTCTTCCTGGAGCTCTCAGAACTTTGCTGACTGTACGCAAAATTCATTCTTTGAATCTGTGAGAATCACCAGAGAGACACAATTCAGCAGAGGTTTTGACATCTGCACAAGGCATATACAAGACAGGTAGACCAAGCATTAATCCCTCTAGCTGCATAACGGATCCAAACCTGCTTTCCTGTGGGCTGGTTTGGCCCTGCTGCCAGTATCAGAGTCTGCTATTCCAAGTTTCAGGAGCTGAGGTCGCCTGGAGGCAGCCAGTTTCAGGGACAGTTTCTTGGCTCTCTTCAATGAATTCAGCACATACAACTCTTAAAGGACGAGTTGTCAAGGTGTGAGGCCAACAAGGAGCAATTAAGGGTCAGGAGAGATCTAGGGCACTGATTGCTTTAGAAGCAAATATAACTGTGGTCCCAATTTCAGTTAGCTGAAATATAGAGCCTTATCTTTATCATATGTTCAGACTGATGAATTAGGAAGGACCATGGCCCTTCTTTCTGCTTGAAGAGAACTGTATGTTATTGATTAAAGGGAAGTTAATTAGTGAATCATCATAAATATGTATTTTCCCATTGGGTTCAGCTTTGGTAAAGATTTTAAAGCTTACTTTTGTTTAACTAAGTAAGCAAATGGATGTATTGCAATCTGTCAGACAATCCCTAATGCCCAGAATTCCAAGAAACACATAGAGTTTTTATATTTTCCAGCCACTAGATGGGAGGAAAGGTTTTCCAATGTCCTCTGTTCTTTCTTCGGTAGGAAAATGGAATAAAACATATATTTTTAAACAAGACTCATCAGAATATCTAGTAGAGTTTCCAACATTATCCTTTTTTCTGTTATAGATACAGGCTATTGTTACTATTGATATGTTACTACTACAAAATAGTGGGAATGTCAATAAAACACTTAAGTACCATTTAGAACCAAAAATTGGGTCTACAAATGGCTAATTTAATCACTATCTTTTAGTTTTAGAAAGCATTTGACTTTCTGATCTCAGAAGCCACAAATTTTCTTTGGCTTAAACTAAGACACCGATTATAGAGAACAGTAAAACTCTGAGAAAATAAATAGAGCTGCTCATCAAATAACTGGTTTGCTTAGATATGTAAAAGTTTGAAATGGCCTGCTCTAAAGGAAAAGAAATAGCACCATAAAACCTAAAGCACAAAAAACAATTTCTTTATCTAGGAGATGAATTTGTTACAGTGTGGCTGAAAGAAAAAGCACCTGGTAAAATTCAGCTTTTCTAGAAATGTTGCTTGGGCATGCTTTCCATTCAAATGAAATTTCCCTCACTTCAAACAAGTCTGGGTATACTGAGAAGAAAGGAAGATGGATGTACAAATCCTCAAATGACAAGTTGGTCTGATGGTTTACTCAAAAGTAAACTGGAGTTTTATTACAAGTTTCAGAACTGTAAATTTACTGCAGTGAGTTAATCAAAACATCTTTAATAATGTATACAATCTCAAGGCAACCAGTGAGGCCTGGAAACTCTCAATGGTTTATGGGAAACTAGTGGGTTCAAAAGCAAGTATGTGATCGGTCAGGGGCCACTTTCTAACATAGATGAATAATCTATACAAACTATATAAACAAACAGATTTGGGGTGCCTGGGTGGCTCAGTCAGTTAAGCATCTGCCTTCGGCTCAGGTCCTGGGATCGAGCCCTGCATCGGGCTCCCTGCTCAGAAGGGAGCCTGCTTCTCCCTCTCCCTCTGCCTGCCTGCCTGTCTGCCTACTTGTGATCTTTCTCTCTCTTCCTCTCTGTGTCAAATAAACAAATAAAATCTTTAAAAAAAACAACAACAAACAACAGATTTATCCACACAAACATTTTTTTTGGGTGTATTCCAACTGGCTGAGTTTGCATATTTGATGCCAAAGCCAACCAGGCAAGCAAAGGGCCAGTGATCAGGCAGTCTAGACAGATTATCTGGGTGATTTGAGCAACAATGGGTGATCATCAAATGATTTCTAATGCATGTCATATTATATTTTAAACAGATAGCCTTTAAAGTGTTCCTTGTATACGGATTAACAAGAGGATACTATGATCCACTTACCAATAGAGCCTCAGGGGTATCTACATGTACGTCTGAAAAATGCCCTGAAGATATGTTTTCTGCTGTATGGTAATTCCCTACTTTCCATTTTTTGTTTGGTAATATATTCTTTTGAGAAGCCAAAGAGCAGGTTTTGCCTTAAGCACAGACAGGTTACCTAGCTGACTTGGTAGCAATATTTGAAAGCATGAGAAGGGGTCCCTTCTTCTAAATTATTCCATCTATTATGTATTCCTTTATTCATTTACTAAAAAACAAATGTTTGTTACTTGAATGTTCTCCCAGAGTTCTGTCTTTGACCATCTTTTCTCCTTCTCCACATTCTGTGTATGGCTCCTGGGAATCAGTTACCATTTATAAGTAAAGACCTCCACTTCTATATATTCAGCCTAGATCTTCCTTTTGAACTCCAGATCTGTGTGTGTAATCAACTGCCTACTAAAAGTCTCCACATGGATGTTCTAAAGAAAACTCAAATGCAATGTGTCCAAATTGGAATTTATCATCTGCCTCTCTAAGCCAGCTCCTAATCTTTGTTCTCACCCTCTGTGAGTCCCGTGGGGGTATCCACCTTAAAAGCCGGGGACTCATCCATGGTTACTGCATCGTTCTTACCCTAACATCTATCTAATCACTAATTCCTGTTGATCCTACCTCCTTAATAGCTGTCAAATCCATCCATTTTTCTTTATTGACACTGCTTCTACTTTAGCCCAGGCCAATACCATCTATCCCAAGTACTAAGTCTTGAACTCCCACTACTACTGCTTCTCCAATCCATTTTCCACTCTGGAACCTAAGTAGTCTTCTATTAAATCTGACTCTGTCACTCTTCTGATTCATAACCCATCCACTAATGATTTCCCATTGTCCCCAGGATAAAGTCCAGACTCCGTGTGGCCCTCACCCACCTCTGCTGCTTCATCTTGCCCCAGACTCCCTGAGCCACTAGCAGTTCTCCAAATGGCCCTGCACATCTCCCTCTGAACTTTGCCTTTAATGCCCACTCCCCTGCTCTGCTTTTCCCTTCCTCACCAGGCCTAGGGTCAGCCCTGGAGTTTCTTCTGCCTATTGGCCTTCCATGACACCTCTAGGGCTGCGTTCTGTTCTTACCCCTTTTGTGGCATTTACCACATAGTACTATCAGGCCTACTTACCAGTCTTCTCATCCAGAGGATAAACTCCTTTGGGTTAGTGACAATATCTTAGTTATCGTTGTATTCCCAGTTCCTGGCATCTGGTAGATGCTCTTAAATTACTGGCTGAATGAATGAATGCATTTTTGAAGCTGAATTTAAGCCAGGCACTGTGTTGGGCACTAGGACCATATCTCTAGCAATATAAAGATGAATAAGACACAGTGGTTTTCAAGGACCGAGTATTATAAGGAAGAGACATTAAATACATGAGTATAATATAATGCAATACAATAAAATAGAAATCCATTCAATAGCCACAATAGACATTCATCCATCCAGCAATTATTTCTTGAGTGCCAGCTCTGTGCATGGTACTGTTGTAGGTGCTTGGGACACATCAGTGAACAAAGGAGAGATAAAAATCCCTGCTCTGTGGATTTTACAATCTAGCCGTGTTACTTTTTGGTTTAATAATTTCCTATGGCATCTCACTGTTTTTAGGACAAAGTTCAAAGTCGATACCTTGTTTTTTCCATACACCATCAGTAATTTTTTTACATTTCTAGGGAGGGAGAGGTGTCATAGGTTGGCTCTAAGATCCTGATGAAGGCTATGTCCTTTCTCCTCAGAAGGCTCACACCTGCAACTCACACACTCATCAATAATGGCAGGCTATTTAAGGGGGCTACCAGGCCCATGAATACCTCTCAGTTAGAATCACTACCCCCCAGGGCCTAGCTCTGCCCAGCAGTACCACCCTCACCTCCTCACTTGATCCGTCACTCTCTGCCCTCTCAGTTTCTCATAGCTGACTTCTTCCTAATTCTAGACCTTTGCATATGATGTTCCTTCTATCTAAAATGCTCTTTCCCCTCAACCTCTTTGCCTAGGTAATTTGTATTCATTCTTTAGATCTCAGATGAAAAATTATTTCCTCAAAGAAACGTTCCCTACCTTCATTCCAGTTAAGTTAGTTCCCCCCATCATAAGCTCTTAATAGAGTTCCAGGAGATCAGGGACATGCCTGTCTTGGTCACAACTTGCACATAGTAGGGACTCAATAAATATTTCTCAATGAATAAATGGATGAATGAATCTTCAAAGAGTACTCTGCCTGCAGTGTAGAAAGGTACTGGAGGCATCAAGTGGACATAGGTTGATGACTCACACTACTCTAGTAGTCAGGTGATAACTTGGGTGACAGCGCAGATAAAGAGAAGTCAATAGTGAGAGAAATATTTAGAAGGCAGAGTCAGGATGGCCAACTGGATATGACAGTAAAGGACAGGTAGGTAGGTCAATAGTGACTCCAATCTTCTGGGTTAACTAAGTTCATGGATGAAGGTACTGTTCTCTCAGGTAGAGAAAAATGGGAGTTTTGAACTAGCTGAGTTTGGAGCACATGTGAAACCCCAAGTGGACATAATGGATAGGCAACTGTATATGGAAGTCTGGAGCCCAGGAGAGAGGTCTGTGATGAGGATGTAAATTTGAGAGTCATCAGCATATGGAGGCTAATTAATACCAGGGGTGTGGAAGAGTTTGCTTATTGAGAGATCAGAGCATGAGAAGGGAAAGGGGCCAGGACATAGCCTTAAGGAACTCAAACATTTAGAGATTATGTGAAACATAAGCCAACAAAGAAGATTGAGAAAGAGAGAGAAATATATCCACTTCATTTCGTCACATGGAGGTTACAAAGTGCATTGAATTTGTGGGTGCAGAAGTCACCTTGAAGTCAGTTGAAGAGTACATAAAAAGTAAAAGAAATTAAGAGCAAGTATACAAAATTTTTTTTTTAAAGATTTTATTTATTTATTTGAGAGAGAGAACAAGAGAGAGTGAGAGAGCACATGAGAGGGGGGAGGGCCAGAGGGAGAAGCAGACTCCCTGCCGAGCAGGGAGCCCAATGTGGGACTCGATCCAGGGACTCCAGGATCATGACCTGAGCCAAAGGCAGACGCTTAACCATCTGAGCCACTCAGGCGCCCGCAAGTATACAAAATTTTATAAAAGTCAAGATGGAGTGGGGCGCTTGGGTGGCTCAGTTGGTTAAGCATAGGACTCTTGATTTTGGCTCACATCATGATCTCAGGGTTGTGAGATCAAGCTCCGTGTCAGGCTCGGTGCTGGGCATGGAGCCTGCTTAAGATACTCTCTCTCCTTCTTCCTCTACCCCTCCCCCCCCCTTTAAAAAAGTCAACAGGGAGTAACCAACTCAGCCTGGGAAATTTAGAAAAGCCTTCTTAGCAAAAGAGGGACACTGAGCTGGGTCTTAAATAATGAGCAGGAGTTCACCAGACTGGAGATGGTGAGGGGGTGGGGTAAGAACAGAAGGTTCAGCATATTCAAAGACACTGAATCATGAAAAGACATGGAAGATATATGGGACAGTGAGAAATGTCCCTTTATTAGATTGGCTCTTAGAGTTAAGTGTTATTTATCCAATACACTCTTTTTAATTTTTAATTTTTTTTTTTTTTTAAGATTTCATTTATTTACTTGAGTGAGAGAGAGAGAGACAGAGCACAAGCAGGGAGGAGGGTCAGAGGGAGAGGGACAAGTAGGCTTCCCACTGAGCGGGGAGCCCAACGTGGGGTTCGATTCCAGGACCCCGAGATCATGACCTGAGCCGAAGGCAGACACTCAACCAACTGAGCCATCCAGGTGCCCTCTCCAATACACTCCTGTTAAAAATATAAATTCCCCTGGGCGCCTGGGTGGCTCAGTCGTTAAGCGTCTGCCTTCGGCTCAGGTCATGATCCTGGGGTCCTGGGATCGAGTCCCACATCGGGCTCCCTGCTCTGCAGGAAGCCTGCTTCTCCCTCTCCCACTCCCCCTGCTTGTGTTCCTGCTCTCGCTATGTCTCTCTCTGTCAAAAAAATAAATAAAATCTTTAAAAAAAAATATATATATATATATAAATTCCCCTGGAATTATTACTCAATATGATGTTAGTGTAAGTTAACTCATCAAATGGTCTCCAAGTGGCAGCCTGCAGAAACCAGGACCTCACAGGCTTTGGAAAGCAGACAGATAAGTTTCAATATAGAAAGGATACAGTACTTACTTTGCATTAGGAGGTAGATCTGTGTGGGAAGCCAAGTGGGGAAGGAGGCAGCCCCAGGCAAGCAGGAAATACTGTGAGTACTTTATGTGCCTGGGGTGAGATGAGAGTGCAGTGAATTTTGCTTACTTCAAAATTATCTGTCAGGTCAGATCTGACAAAATGTTTTCCCTTTAGAAAACCAGTCCTTACCAGTATGGATTTATAATCAATTGTTAAGCATGGAATCTTTGGATTTGGAAGTTCCCAGATCAAGAAATTCTAAGGTTCAGAGAGGGTATGTGCCCCTATAAGTAAATTATAATAGCACTGATGTTAGCTTTGATTCCTCTCCCTTAACATTTATCCTTTTTTTTTTTGCACAATGTAAGGTAAATCAACAGCGATTACAAAATAAATGCTATTAGCATAAATGTAGCTCAAGTTAACACTGAGATGAATGAACAGTAAGAAAGTGAATGCTTAAAGAGAACACTTCCCTCCAACTCCAGCAGAGCTGTGAGTTCTCTTGTATGTTGGGAAGTGTCTCATGTTTCACTGGGATTTATGAAGGGTTTGCCCATTCATTTACTTTCTTGATTTCCTGAAATCAAGGCTATCTCTATTTAGGAGGTAAATATGTATTCTCCTTAGAGTCATAACCGTGTATTTCCATTAATCTCCAAAACTTATTATATCAATTCTCCCTTTCTCTGTATGTTCTAAGGCATCATATACCTTTAAGAGCTCTAGAATTAATTCAGTTATTCAACAAACATTTTGGGGCACCTTCTCTGTGCCAGATATTGTGCTAAGCACTAACAATACAAAGCTGCTCAAGGCACACTCCCATGTGTGTGGGTCTGGTAGGGGGAAACAAACTGGTTACAGATGAAATGATAGTCATGTATAGGGTTCAGGAGAGGTTCCAAAAAGATCTTATTAGCTCTTCCTGGGGAAGCCTGGCAAGGCTTCAAAGGGGATGCAAAGCTTACACTAAGTAGTGCAACATGAGCAGACATTCACCAGCAAATGGCATTAGAAATTGAAGTTGCAGGGAGAACATTCTAGACAAAAGGAGCACAGGCACAGGGTTATAAAGCAGATTACCTCTGAAGAATTGGGAATAGTTCAGTGGGACTAATAGAAAGGGGATAGGGTGGTGGGCTGGATCAGACAATGTCCTTCTCTGAAGTTTGGACTTTCTACGGCCATACTACCCTCAACGAGCCCGATCTCATCTGATCTCAGAAGCTAAGCTGAGTCAGGCCTGATTAGTACTTGGATGGGAGATGAGTGACAAAGGATGGAGTACATGAAGCTTGGACTTTGTACTGTAATGGAATGCCACTGAAAAGTTCTAAAAGCAGATTTGTTTTAGTTTGATCCCTATGGCCGCAGTGTAAAGGGTAGACTGGACAGGAGTGAGACAAGGAGCAATGAGGCTATTTTGGAAGAGAACTGATCTGAGCAAGAAAAAGAGCAACAGTGAAGTTCCCAAGGAGAGGACTAATAAGGGAGAGGGCTGAGGAGAGAGAGAACAAATGCCTGAACCCAAACACTAACATGACTTAATCATTCATTGGAATGAACACAGGGATGGCAAATAAAGAAGTAAAAAATGACAAAAATTACCCAAGTTTCTGGTAATGGCATTGACCAAGATAAGAATTAGAGGAAGCTGAGGGGGTGAGCGGTGGGAGCATCGTGGGGATGATGGATGGAGGAATAATTAACTCTGTTTTCAAGATTCTGAATTGGAAGTGAGATATCCAAATGAAGATGTTCACCAGGGCATTGATTATGTGACCTGGAGCTCAGGATGGAGGAAACTGCATCAAGAGCACATATAGAAAGATATATTCACTTTGGACAAAAGATGGGATATTACTTGAGGATATGGAAGGAAGTAAAAGTGGATATAGATATATACACATTTTTAAATATGGAAACAGGAAGTTGAATGATTCATATTTGATGGCCATAATTATTTCTATGAAGTAGAATTTTGGTCATCCACTTAGAAAGGGAGGGAATTGGTCTTGGGTGGTGCTTAAGACACTTAAGTGGTGAAAGTTTGAACAATGAGAAAGGCAGCCAATAAACAGACATTTAAAACTAATGTTAAGGGGTGCCTGGGTGGCTCAGTCGTTAAGCGTCTGCCTTCGGCTCAGGTCATGATCCCAGGGTCCTGGGATCGAGTCCCACATCAGGCTCCCTGCTCTGCGGGAAGCCTGCTTCTCCCTCTCCCACTCCCCCTGCTTGTGTTCCTGCTCTCACTATGTCTCTCTCTGTCAAATAAATAAATAAAATCTTTAAAAAAAATAAAAAAATAAAACTAATGTTAACTGTTGCTTAGAATCTGGATAGCTATAAGATATATGACCTCAAGGGGCGCTTGGGTGGCTCAGTCATTAAGCGTCTGCCTTCGGCTCAGGTCATGATCTTAGGGTCCTCGGATCGAGCCCCTCATCGGGCTCCCTGCTCAGTGGGAAGCCTGCTTCTCCCTCTCCCACTCCCCCTGCTTGTATTCCCTCTCTCACTGTCAGATAAATAAATAAAGTCTTAAAAAAAAAGATATATGACCTCAAAATTAAAATATTTGACATATTAATAATTTTGCTTTTTTACAAACATTTAAATGCTTATAATAGACCATATACTGCACTAAGAGCATCATAAATGTGATCCTGTTTATTCCTTAGAAATAACTGTGTGAGTGCAGGGGGTGGTTATTCCTCTTTTACAGATGTGGAAATTTAAGTTCAAAGAAGTGAAATGACTTGTTCAGTTCGCACAGTTAGTAAGGGGAAGTCTTGAACCCAGGTCTCCTGATTTCGAATTTAGTGCTCCTTATAATTTATTTCTTCATCCCAAAGGGGAAAACGGAAGTCGGAAATTGCAGGAGATCTCTATGTAAGGTTCTTAGGCTTCTTCTGGGGTTGACCCTTTTTGGGCATAACCTAAGAGGACCTCAAACTAAAGACAGCCAAAACTGAGTTCATTTTTTTCCCTTGTAACCAATTTTTCCTCATGACTTTACAATCTCTATTGATCACCATTTCCCAGTCATCAAAGATGGAAAACATAGTCACCTTAGATTCTTCTCTCATCTAATGCCTACACAGAATTCTTGTAATGAGTAAATGGAATCGCACAGATACAGCACCTGGTACAGCATCACACATATACAAGTCATTCAGGGACTGACAGCTGTTACCATTCCTACTGCCACAGGCATCCTCTGCTCCAGCCAAACTGGATTGTTGTAGTAGGCTGAAAAATGAGCTGCCAAAAGATGTCCATGTCCTAATCCCTAGAACCCATGAACATTACCTTATATGGCAAAAAAGGGGAACAGATTTTTGCAGGTATGATTAATGATTTTGAGATGGAGAGGTTATCCTGGATTATCCAGGTAGACCCTACATAGAACCACATGTATCCTTATAAAAGAGAAGCAGAGGGAAACTTGAACACAGACAAAGATGACGATGTGACCACCTAATGGCCATAAGCCAAGGAATGCCAGCAGCCCTAAGAAACTGGAAGAGGCAAAGAATGGAACTTCCCCTAGAGCCTCCAGAAGAAATCTGGATCTGCCTACACCTTGATGTCACCCAATGACACTGATTTTGGATTTCTGGCCTCTCGTGAAAGAATAGATTTCTAATGTTTTAGGCCACCAAATTTGTGGTAATTTGTTACAGCAGCCCTATGAAACTAATAGTTACATTCTCCAAACACACCTCATTCTTTTCCCTCTTCATTATTTCCTTCACTTCAGGAAACAGAAATCAGATGACTTATTCTCTTTTAAATTTTGAATAATTCCTTCAAGGTTAATCTCTAAGAGTATTTCTTTTTTCTTTTCTTTTTCTTTTTTTTTGTCAGAGAGAGAGAGAGCGCATGTGCACGCACAAGCAGGGGGAGCGGCAGGCCAAGGGAGAAGCCGACTCTCCGCTGAGCAAGAAGTCCCATGCAGGACTCAGTCCCAGGACCCTGGGATCACAACCTGAGCCAAAGGCAGACACTTACCCTTAACTGACTAAGTCACTCAGGGGTCCCACTCTCTAAAAGTATTTCATCCATAAAAACTTTCCAACTCCTTTAATCTGATATGACCTTTCTTTCTTGAGCAAATCCCATCATGTTTTTGCACTTGTGTTTTTCTGACATCGTAAATGTTTGTAAACAATTAGTCCTTACATGGGTTTAAGTTCTTTAGGAATTCATTTGTATTAATATTATGGTTTTTACACTCTCTGCACTGCAATGCCTTACTCAGTGTTCTTCACCTAGTAGGTATCAAAAAAAAAAATTCTTTTGCTACTTACCTCTACTATCTACGCAAGTGCTCAATTACACAGTTATTCATGTATCCTGAAGCAGCACTATTACAGTAGCCATGAGCCACATGTGACCATTTGAATTTAAATTAATCAAAATTAAATAAAATTTAAAATTCAGTTCCTCAGTTGTAGTAGCCACATTTCAAGTGTTCAGTGCCCACATATTAGACATCACAGATATAAAACATTTTCCTCATCACAGCAAGTTCTATAGGACAGAACTGCTTTACAATGGCAATCAGGATATAACCCAAGTAAACAGGAAGTTTCCTAGGGCCCATGGTAACAATAGGAATACAGAAACTAGAAATAATTTTTCTTCAAAATGTAAAAATGTCAATTTTCCTAAGATTATTTTATCAAGTCAGTGTAATCCCAATCAAAATTCCAATAGTATGTCTGTTGGAACTTAGTAAGCTGATTCTAATAGTCACCTAGAAGAGAAAATGTACAGGAAAATCTTTAAAAAAATAAAAATAAAAGAACTATGAGGGGAAAGGAGTTGCCCTTCCAGATAGCAAAACATAATACATAGTTAGAGTAATTAACACATGGCAGCAGTAATACAGAAGTAGACATACAGATCAGTGAAATAGAATAGCAAGTCTGAAAACAAACCTATGTATGTATGGGGCTTTAATTTATGATAAAAGTGGCATTTAAATTAGCAGGAAAGGGCAGAAAATTCAAGTAGTACCAACACAACAGGAAAACACTCTCAAACCAGAAAAAAAAAAAAAGATCCCAGTTAATTTGAGAAGACAAATGTAAAAAGCAAAACTATAAATTTATTAGAAGAAAATATAGAAAATTTTGCTTATAACTTCAGCATTGAAAAGATCTTCTCAAGCAAGACATAAAATGATAAAACCATGGAGAGACATCCCGTGTTCCTAAATTGGAAGATTTAATATTGTTAAGATGTCAATACTACCCAAAGATATCTATAGATGGGGTACAATCACTGTGAAAATCCTAGTGACTTTTTTTGGAGCAGAAATAGAAAATCCATTCATAAATTCACACGGAATTTCAAAGGCTCCCCAAATGCCAAAATAATCTTGAAAAAGAAAGACAGATTTGGAGGCCTTTGGATACTCACACTTTGGATTTCAAAACTTATTACAAAGCTACAGCAATCAAAGCATATTGTACTGGTATAAAGACAGACATATAGGCCAAGGAATAGAATGGAGTGCCCAGAAATATTCACCAATATGACCAAGTGATTTTCAACAAGGGTGTCCAGAGCATTCATGGAGAAAAGAAAATCTTTCAACAAATGGGTGTTGAAAAAACTGAATATCCGCATATAAAAGAATGAGGTTGGATCCTTACACCACATACAAAAATTACTCAAAATGGATTGAAGAGGGGCAGCTGGCTGGCTCAGTCAGTAGAGCATGCAGCTCTTGATCTCAGGGTTGTTGAGTTCAAACCCCATGATCAGGGTAGAGTTTACTTAAAAAATAAATAAATAAATAAGAAAATAAAAAAGAAAAGCTAAAAAAAAAAAAAAAAAGGATTGAAGACCTAAACATAAGAGCTAAAACCACAAAACTCACAGAAGAAAACATAGGGGGAAGCTCATGACATTGGATTTGGCAAGAATTTCTTGGATATGACATCAAAACAGAGGCAACAGAAGAAAAAATAAATTGGACTTTATCAAAACTAAAATTGTGCATCAAAGAATACTACCAAGAGAGTGAATAAACAACCCATGAAATAAGAGAAAATATTTGCAAGTCATTATATCTGATAAGAGATTAATATCTGGAATATATAAAGAACTTCTACAATTCAACAACAACAAAACAAACAACCTGATTAAAAACTGGGCGAAGGACTTGAATAGGCATTTCTCCAAAGAATATACACAAATGGCCAAATAAGCAAATGAAAAGATTCTCAACATCACTAATTATTAAGGAAATGCAAATCAAAAACACAATGAGATATTACTTCACACCCATTAGGATGGCTATTATTTTTTTAAAAACCAAACAGAAAATAAAAGTATTGGAGGGGTACCTGGGTGTCTCAGTCGGTTAAATGTCTACCTTTGGCTCAGGTCATGATCACAGGTCCTGGGATCGAGCCCTGCTTTGGGCTCCCTGCACAGCAGGGAGTCTGCTTTCCCCTATCCCTCTGACCCTCCACCCCCGCCCTCATGCTCTCTCTCAAATAAATAAATAAAATCTTAAAAGAAAGAAAGAAAGAAAGAAAAAATGGAAAAGTCCAGGGGATGACATGGAGAAATTGGAACTCTCAGCATTACTGGTGGGAATGTAGAATGGTACAGCTGCTATGGAAAATAGTATGGGGGCACCTGGGTGGCTCAGTCAGTTAAACATCTGACGTTGGCTCAGGTCATGATCTCAGGGTCCTGGGATAGCCCTGTGTCCATCAGGCTCTGCTCGAGTCTGCTTGTCTCTCTCCCTCTGCCCCTCCCCCTGCTTGTGGTCTCCCTCTCTCTCTCATATAAATAAATAAAATCTTTTAAAAGAAGAAAATAGTATGGCAGTTCCTCATAAAATTAAAGATAGAATAACCATATGATCCAGCAATTCCACTTCTAGGTATATACCCGAAAGAACTGAAAGCAGAAACTAGAACAGATATTTGTACACCCATGTCAATAGCAGTATAATTCACAATAGCCAAAAGGTAGAAGCAACCCAAATGTCCATTAATGGATGAATGGATAAACAAATGTAACATACACAATGTAATATTATTTAGTCATTATAGGAAGGAAATTCTGACACATGCTACAACATGTATGAACCTTGAGGACACTATGCTAAGTGAATTAAAGCCCAGTCACAAAAGAGTAACTACTGTATGATTTCACTTATATGAGGTACTTAGTCAAAGTTATAGAGGCAAAAAGTAGGATGGTGGTTACCAGGGGCTAGGGAGAGAGATGAGGAGTTATTTAAAAGATATGAAGCTTCAGTTTGGGAAAATGAAAAAGTTCTGGAGATTGATGGTGGTGATGGTTGTACAATGGGAGTGAACTTAATGCTACTGAACTGTAGATTAAAAATAGTTAAAATGATAAATAACTTTTATGTTATATATATTTTACCACAATTTAAAAATTGTGGCATTTTTCTTAAAGTGACATTTTTTCTTAAAGATAATTTTCTTTTCTTTTTTTTTAAAGATTTTATTTATTTGACAGAGAGACACAGCGAGAGAAGGAACACAAGCAGGGGGAGTGGGAGAGGGAGAAGCAGGCTTCCCGCGGAGCAGGGAGCCTGATGCGGGGCTCGATCCCAGGACCCTGGGATCATGACCTGAGCCGAAGGCAGACGCTTAACTGACTAAGCCACCCAGGCACCCCAAAGATAATTTTCTTAAAGATAATTTTTAAAAAGATGATTTGGTGGTGCCTGGGTGGCTCAGTCAGTTGAGTGTCCGGCTTTTGGTTTTGGCATAGGTTATGATCTCATGGGTTGTGAGATCAAGTCCCATGTCAGGCTCCATGCTCAGTGGGGAGTCTGCTTGAGATTCTCTCTCTCCATCTCCCTTTGTCCTACCCACCCTGTCCTCACTCTCTCTCATTCTGATAAATAAAAATAAATCTTTTTAAAAAATTAATAAATAAACTTAAAAAACAAAAAAGGAAAAGAATGTAAGACACAACTACAAGCCACATACATAACTTTAAATTTTCTAGTAGATATATTTTAAAAAGTAAAAAGAAAAAAACAAAGTAAAAAGAAACATGAAATTAAGAATTGTAATCATTGCTTTTATTTAATTCAACATATCAAAAATATTATTTCAATATGTAATCAATGTAAAAATTATTGGGATATTTTACATTCTTTTCATTTTATACTATATCTTCACAATCTAGTGTATATTTTACACTTACAGGACATCTCAACTCAAATTAGCCACATTTTAAGTGCTTAATAGCCATGTGTATTTAGTGGCTACCATATCAGACAGCCTATCTTGTGTGTGTGTGTGTGTGTGTGTGCACGTGCATGTGTGTATTTTAAATGCAAAGTCAAAGGTATGGAACATCTTTATGGGTAGTTTTTGAATTATCTATGAGAATGTACTCATGTGTAACTTATATAAAGTTATATTAAAAATATGAAGTTCCATATTAATTTGCTTATTAATTCTGTTAAAATTTGTCTTTTTTATTACTTGATATGTTTATAAACAACATGCTTATCATTTCTTCTTTTTGCTTTCCTTTATTTCAATATGATGAAAGTTTCATTATGAAACTATTTTTGTAAACTACAAAGGTAACATAAAACAGACTGCATACAAAATAAAGAATGTAAACATAACCTTCATAATTTTTCATATTTATTACATGGTAGAATTATAATATTTTGGATATATTAATAAGTAATGGGTATTATTAAAATTTTAAAAAGAACATTTAAAAACTTCAAGTTTATTTGGCTTACCTTTATAAATTATAATATTCTAAAATATTATTAGATACTTTTCAATAGAAGAATATTAGGTGCTCTCCTACTTTCAAATGCCTTAGTAATTAACTATTAATTCTGTGGTAGCTAAAGACAGACATACATAACACACATGAACAGGGGCGCCTTGCTGGCTCAGTCAGTAGAGCATGTGACTCTTGATTTCAGGGTCATGAGTTCAAGCCCCAAGTTGGGGGTAGAGTTTACTTAAAAAAACACATGCATATAAACACACTCAAGCACATACTTGAAGTAATTATAAAAATGAAAAAGTTGGGGGCACCTGGGTGGCTCAGTCAGTTAAGCAACTGCCTTCAGCTCAGGTCATGATCCCAGGGACCTGGGATGGAGCCCTGCATCAGGCTCTCTGCTCAGCAGGGAGTTTGCCTCTCCCTCTCCCTCTGCCTGACGCTCCCCCTGCTTGTTCGCTCTCTCTCTCTCTCTTTCTCTGTCAAATAAATAAATAAAATCTTCTAAAAAAATGAAAAAGTTGTTTTTTGGTTTGTGGCATGTAGGAGGAAACCTACAGGCATGATGGTGTTATTAGATGTACTAAATTTGACATGGGTTTGCTGATTCTTCAAAAAAGAGATGAAGAGATAATAGATACAGAATTGGAAATGTGATACCTTGCTTCTTAAAGATTTGCTATGTAGGTCAGTTGCTTGAATCTGAGTCTCTATAAAGTGCTTTAGCAGGTGTCAAAAGGAATCTAGTATAACTGTAAGTACAGAGATGACTATAGAGATAGGTCCCATAAAACGAACAGAAAAAGTCCACTCTGGTATGAAGAGTGTCTCACATGGAAGGTCTCTATAGGTGTGATTTCCAAATCTCAGTCCATAACTGCCTAATTTCACTAGCAGGAAGGACAGGGTGAAGTAGACAGCACTTAGGGGCTCTGCTCCCAACCCCCAATAGCTCTTCCATACAAGGTGAAGGCAGAATGGCAAAGATACATTCACTCAGAAGACAGATTTTCACTTTAAATTGGCCCTGAGTTCACTTGAGGAGAAAAAGAAAAAAGAAAACGAAAACCTCAAAGGAGAACTAGTTGGATGTTGAGAGGACGGATAAGTTTTATATTAGGGGCAGACACCTGAACTTAATTTTTAAAAAAATTTTTAAGTAACTTCTACACCCAGCATGGGGCTCAAACGTACAACCCCAAGATCAAGAGTCACATGCTTCACCAACTGAGCCAGCCAGGCACTCCCTAAAATTAATTTTTATTTTACTTTTCCAGCAAATGGTGAAACATTTTCAGTTTCTAACACAAAATAAAAATAACCATACCTCTATTTCTGATCTACTTTTATTTTTTAATATATTTGAATCCTTTCAGAATTTTCTATGGCATCAGTTTAGTTCACATCTAGTTATTTAATTGCCTGCTTCCATGTATTGGGTTTAATTTATCTAATTTTTTTAAAGATTTCATTTATTTATTTGACAGAGAGAGACACAGCGAGAGAGGGAACACAAGCAGGGGGAGTGGGAGAGGGAGAAGCAGGCTTCCCGCGGAGCAGGGAGCCCGATGTGGGATTCGATCCCAGAACCCCGGGATCATAGGGGCGCCTGGGTGGCTCAGTTGGTTAAGCGACTGCCTTCAGCTCAGGTCATGATCCTGGAGTCCCGGGATCGAGTCCCGCATTGGGCTCCCTGCTCAGCGGGGGGTCTGCTTCTCCCTCTGACCCTCCCCCTCTCATGCTCTCTGTCTCCCATTCTCTCTCTCAGATAAATAAATAAAAAAAAAAATCTTAAAAAAAAAAAAAAGAACCTCGGGATCATGACCTGAGCTGAAGGCAGATGCTTAATGACTGAGCCACCCAGGCACCCCTACTTTATCTATTTTAATAACTATCCCCCCTAGAAGGCAACCATTGTTATCAGTTTCTTGTACACCCTTCCAGAAACTGTTTTCCTTTTGAAATCTACTGCACCACAAACTGTTCTAAAATTCCCAATATCATTCTCTTCTAATTGTTTTACTAAAACTGGACCAGGCCTGTCCACAGTAAGAGTACGAGGAAGTGGAGGGCTGTGACCAAGTAACAGACCTATCTGCAGGGTCACTCCTGGTCTCATATCATATGAAGGTGGGCTTTCTTCCCATTGCCTCCAGTTATCTTCCCCCATCTAGACGCCACATGTTTTCCTCCTGACTAAAGGAAATGAGAGAGAACGAGGAAAGCAGAGCTTCAAGGGACCATGGTTAAGTGCTGCGCTGGTGATGGGAGCACTAGGAAGGCACGACAGGGATGGACAAGGTAGTAAAGAACACAGATGTGTAAACAATGAACACTAACCAACATCTAACACAGGTAGATGAAGTAAGGGCTAAATAAATGTACAAGCAGTATGCTCTAGGAATGTGGAGGGAAAAGAAGAATAGGGGGAAGGACTTCATAAATTAGCCCATGGCTGGTTGAGCATGTCTGACAAGCTTCTTCTCAAACTGCACATGTTTTCCCTGACTCATGACAACCCAGGGCTGGGAGAATGCCAGACCAGTGTGCTGCAGCTCAGTCAGTAGGAAGTCTTTCAGAACCAATATGGAGAGGAAAAACTAAGTTTAGAACTTTGCACACATGCAAAAATGTAAGGAACAATAATAAAAGTCCCACTGAAGCTTACAACTGGTTTTCAGTTGTGAATCAGAGAAAAACACATGAGCATTTTCAAAAGCTTTACTAACCAGGGGTGCCAAAAATTGCTCACCTCCAGGGGTTGCCATTTACAGTGTTGTCTATGTTTTAGGTAACCCTGGAATTCTGCAGTGCACAATCAACATAATTATGCATGGCAACCCTGCTAGGGCAAACATCAGTTTTTTGACTACCACTTTCTAAGTTTCCCCATCACTAAATTTTTATGAGTTACAGGGTATTCCTTTTGGCTAACATTTCCTATGACAAGAAAAAACAAACATTTAAAATGTTATGAACATATTTTCTTAAAAACCCAAGGTTGTTGAGTATAAACTGCAGTGTAGCTATGCTACAGAATATGGCTAAATTATATACCTAAAGTATGACATACTGTACATTTTTTCCAACCTATAAAGATTTTCCATGATGGGGTAAGGGCTGCTCAGTTTCAAATTAAACACCATTTCTTTAGAATATTATTTAGAGTGGAATAGTATTATTGTTGCAGGGCATCTGGCACATTTTTACTCTGAGGCTTTCAGAATTTAATGAGTAAAAGTTGAAAGTTTCTCCTTATTTTAGAAGAATTTTTCTGATTTTTCCCCAGTATCTCTCTTTTCACGGCCATTTCTAATTCAGCAATGTACAGACAACCACCAGTTTGGAAAACAACATGACAGTGGGTCATATAAAAGATGAGATGTGAAACTGATTTTTGTGAGTGTTTAAAGTTATGCCACTATTGTTCCTAACTCCTGATTCTAATATTCCTGATTAGGAAGTATCTAGGTGAAATCAAGAAATATTTATCATCAGTAGATATGGCTGTGTTTTGTTCTTTTTGTGCTTTGCATTAATTGTTGAGGATGCAGGAACCAATTTTTAAAGTTTTTTTTTTTTTAAGTTCGTGGGTATTGAGCTAATTCCTGGTGGTTTTTAGAATTTAGCCACATGTTCCCTTTTTGTGGAAATATTTACGCTGGGGATTTCCACTAAGGGAATCAGAGTTAATTGAGCTCTTTTCTGGGGGATAAAGCAGCTGAGGCCATATTTCTATTAGCGTCTTTTTTTTTCTTGCCCTACTCTAAGAGAGTGTTTCCATACACATAAGACTTAATCTAACAGGTTCTCATGGAATATTACATATATAAAATAAGATCATGTATTTGAAAATGTTTGGCACCATATCTGGTACATGTTAATCACTCATTACAAATTGGTTGTATCTAGTTGAACGTTACCTGATTTTGGTGAATATGTGGTTGCTATAAATGAAGTGTGCCCTGAGCTGGCCAAGGGATTTTTAAAAAAATCTAACTTATCTTGGGGTATGAAAAGTATAAAGTACTCTCAAAGATAAGCCAGGTTACATATTTGATAACAAAGCCTTTCATTTCAAATTTCAGCTACAAACGTCTGGTGTTCCTGTAAATGTAACAGTGGAAGATGAACTACATATGCTTGAAAATGCTTGACTTAAAATGAAGAAGGAAAAGAGGAACACAGAACCTAGAGACACTCTAAATTGAAATGCATACAGACATCCTCTCAAATCCCACCCAAGAAGCAATGAATAAGCTTGAAAAATTATTCATCTGGTTTTTCATGGTATAGTGCAAAGACTCAGAACTTGGGTGCTGGGTTCCATCACTGACTTGCAAGTTTCCATCACAGTAAAAAAAAAAAAAAAAAAAAGGGAGGGGGATAATATTTGTCATGTACCAAACAGTGATGCTTTGAGGATTAATGACATAATGTCTGTAAAGAGGTTGGAGCTCCTTGGAAAAAAGACACTACATAAATATAAAGTAGTATTAATATTTAGGCTTAGTCCACAATGTAAGACCTGCTTTCTTTGGCTCATGAGGTCATCAGCAGTTTTGTAAGGTGTACTCAAACACCCACAGAGGAGCCTTGTTAGCTTCCTCGTAAGTGGACTGTAAAGCTAATCTGACCCACCTGGTCAGAGCAGTCACAGAGGCTGGGTTCCCTTTTCATGGCCTCCGAGAAGCTACAGATGGAGAGTGCTTGGCTCTCTAAAGGAATGAAACATGGCCATGAGAGCACTTCAACAGCATTTAGGGCTTCTCAGGAATGCAGTGGGAGTTTGGGAATGTTTTGACTTAGAATTAAACAAAAGCGCAGTCATATCATATCTTGATTTAGAAGAAAGTCTAAATTCGCCTTTCTCAGACAACGAAAATTTGGAATAAGAGTAGGAATGAGAAAGCTACTTCTTGGAATGGTTAGTTTATATCTTTAAAGGATTTGGAGGCAAACTTGGGTTTTTTTGTCCTGGGAACATTTTAGTCTCCAGGGGTTGTAGTCTCTTTGATGGCTATATCCTGACTCCTCATCACGGCTTCATCTCTGTGAAACGGTTATCAAGGGCAATCTTGCAGAAGTTTCAGTTCTAAAGTTTCAAAGGACAATCAATTCAATGTAGACATTGCCTTGCAAAGTCTTGTGGTATAACTGAATGACATCAATGTAATTGTGATGAAACATTTGCATTTCTCAGTTTTAAAAGATTTTTTATTTATTTATTTGAGAGAGAGAGAATGAGAGAGAGAGCACATGAGAGGGGGGAGGGTCAGAGGGAGAAGCAGACTCCCCGCCGAGCAGCGAGCCCGATGCGGGACTCGATCCAGGGACTCCGGGATCATGACCTGAGCCGAAGGCAGTCGCTTAACCAACTGAGCCACCCAGGCACCCAAGTGACCAAAATAAACATCCATCAGTAACGGACAGATAAAATCATGAGCCATTTGACAGGAAGCAATAAATATGTAACACCACTTCTGTGGTATTCTTGAAAAAGATGCATACCCTGAATCTAAGCATGAGGAAACATCAGACAAACCCAAACTGAAGGACTGGCCCAGTCTATAAAAACATGTCAAGTTGCACAATGTATAAACTTGTTGAATTATTATGTTGTACACCTGAAATTAATATAACATTGTGTGCCAACTATACTTTAATAAAAACAAATACACATACGCAAAAACATGTCAAGGTCATGAAAATCAAGGAAAGACTGAGGAACAGCTCAAAGCTAAAGGAAGCTAAAGAAATTTAATAACTAAATATAACATGTGATGTAACTTGGATCCTTTTGCTATCGTTGACATTATTAGGACAATTGACAAAACTTGAATAGACTTTGAGGGTTGGATAATAGTAATGTACCAGAATTAATTTCCTGATTTTCATGGTTGTATTGTGATTATGTAGGAGACTGTCCATGTTTCTAGGAATTGCATACTACAGTATTTCAGAAGTGATAAAGCAACTGGTTAGGAAATCATTTGTGTTGTACCTAACAGTTTTTCCGTGAGTTACAGGTTGTTTCAACATAAAATAAATTATACGAAAGACTATTTTAGAGAAAAGACTGTATATTTTCTTGTTTTTCCTGTTGATATGTTTTCCATATAAAAATATAATTATTTATATAAATTATATAGAGACAAATATTGTGGAAACTGAAGACATTTATTCTGTTCAACTTATCTAGTAATTATTTTTAAATGTGTCCATATGTAAGTGAGGTGTCAGTAAGCTTGGCTTGTTCTCAAAACAGAAAGAAATCTAGAGAAGCTGGAGACAAAGGAGTGAGGGGAAACTGGCAGGAGCTGAAGCTGGTGCCTTAGGCTAGAGCAGATCAGGAATCACCTTGAAGACTATGGAAAGTGAAGTGACATAAACAGATTCATATCTTTAAAAGAAGATTTTGGAGGCTTTTTGTCAAACTATGCAAGGGCAAAAATGAAAACAGGGAGACACTGCATGGGTACTATTTACTTGAGCTAGAATGGTAGCAATGAGTGAGAAGTGGTCAGATTTGAAATATATTTTGAAAGGAGAGCTCACTGGACTTGCTGATGGACTAGATGTGGTTATAAAGGAGAAGAGCCAAGGATGGCTGCTAGGATCTTAGAACAACTGGGTAATGATGGTTTCATTTACTGAGATGGGAAAGACCGAGGACGTGACTAGTAACAGAAAAATAATATGAACTGAGGAATAGTGGGGAAGAATGACTGGTTAAAGCATGTTAAAGAGAACAGATAACAGGGAAGTGGACAGAGCAAACATGGACAGTTCTCTTGTGAGATGGGTATGATTTGTGTCAATGGAAAGAAGAAAGGCATTCCAGGCAAGAGAAAAGTATATTTGTTAAGATATGGAGGCAGAAATGAACTTGGCTTGTTCCTGACAGTGAGAAAACTGACCTAACTCAAGGAAGGGGAACATGTTGGGTAATAGTGAGAAATAGGACAGGTAACACGGAGCCAGATCATGAGTAACCTGAAAGCCAGGTTGAGGTGTTTAAACTTGATGTAGTAGGAATAGAAGTCATGAGATATTTTAATGATGAAGGTTATAAAGAAGATCAGATTGGTAGTGGTATGAGGGATAGTGCAGGAGGCTGTGGGAGAGCCTGGAGGCTGTGGCAGCAATTCAAACGCCAGAGAAAGAAGGCCTGGACTCAAGTTTTGGCAGCAAAATCAGACTGAAAGGGAAAGCTTGGGGGAACTTTCAATACCTGACTAAATAAGGAGAATGATTTCAAGATTCTGAACTTAAGACATTGAGAGAATAAAGTTGATGCTGGAAGGCAGGGAAACTGGGTAGGAAAACTCATTCTGGGTGTGAAAAGAGGAAGGCAGTGGTGATTAAAAAGATGAGCACATTGGACTTGACAAATTGGGACATCAAAGCGGAAATTCCCATTAGAAAGTGATAGATATAGAACTGGAGCTCTGAGGCAAGAGTCCTCAAGATAAGCCATTTGGGAGTGGATGTGATGCGTGAAGCCCATAGATGGGATGATCTATGGGCTTTCCTCCAAAGGAAAGTATGTAGAGCTTGAAGTGTATATGGTCAAAGACAGTGGAGATGTTGGATTTTGCCTGCAATTGGGGGGGGGGGAGGAACAAAAGTGACAGAGAAGTGGGTGACAGGTCAGATAGATGGAAAAAGAATGAGAACAGAATAGTATCATAGAAATAAGAAGGAACGGGTGGCTGGGTGGCTCAGTCATTAAGCATCTGCCTTCGGCTCAGGTCATGATCCCAGGGTCCTGGGATCGAGCCCTACGTCGGGCTCCCTGCTCTGCGGGAAGCCTGCTTCTCTCTCTCCCACTCCCCCTGCTTGTGTTCCCTCTCTCACCGTGTCTCTCTCCCTCAAATAAATAAATAAAAATCTTAAAAAAAAAAGAAATAAGAAGGAACATTAAAAAAATAGTATATAGTTAACATCATAAAATAGGTCAAGAAGAATGAAAAAAGTAGTAAAGATTGTGAGATCTATTCATTAAAAAGTCATTGTTTATTCTGAAAAGAATAGCTAGGAAAGTGAAGATGAGTGAAGGGACCAGCTTTCTGAGCCAAAGAACAAGTGAGGAAAGTGCAGTAAATGGAAAGCATCTTGTGAGGTACGCCTGGCTGGCTCAGTTGGTTAAGCATCCAACTCTTGATTTCAGCTGAGGTCATGATCTCAGGGTTGTGAGATTGGGCTCCATGCTCAGCATAGAATCTGCTTGAGACTCTCTCTCTTCATCTCCCTCTGCCCCTCCCCTGTGCTCACTTACTCTCTCTAAATAAGTAAAATCTTAAAAAAAGAAAGAAAGAAAACTTCTTGTGAGAAATTTGGCAAGGAAAGGAAGGAAACAGCATATTAACTAGGGGGGTAATCAGGATCATGTAAAGGCTTTTTTTATGTAATGTCTAGAACAACTTCACTTAAATTTTCTTCCTGTCCTGACTCAGAACTTCAAAGTCTTCCTTTTGAACAAATTCAGGGATTATGACACAAAGCATCCAAAACCAAGTGGAGGAATTTGATCTCTCTGTGCATTCTTATAAATTAATAGGAAATATCTTTCTGGACTTTCAGACTATCTTCTACCAATACTTTAATCCCTATATTGAGACTACAGTGTTCTGACAAGCTCTGAAAAGATACAGTAAGAGTGAGAAGTTTTAAAACATGAAAATATTTTCAGATATCATTATATCCAGTGGCCTTCTACCCAGCTGAGGTAGTGCTCGCTTCGGCAGCACATATACTACCTAGCTGAGGTATTTATTTCCAAGTGGAAGACTAGGAGTTTATGTTCTCTTCCTGAGACAGTTTAGACTTAAATTCTTTAAATATAATTTTTTAGTATTTTTATAGTATTATAAAGTGTTTTTCATGTTTAAATTGTTAAGCAATACTTTACCAATTCTTAGAATTCCTATATAAAGCAAGTAATATTATATTTATTCTTCAGACAAAAATACTTAAAGAAAAAATGCATTGCATGTCCTTTAAATTAATTCTTGACATCTATTTTTTAGAAACATATTTACTGACTTCTGGGTAGAGATGGTAGATTGACATACACATTTATTTAGTTTCCTAAACTCCAAATGAGCAGAAACCCCAAATGACAGGAAGAATAAGAGGGAAGAAAAAAAGCATTGAAATTTTGGAAGCTGGAAAGCAGATACATGAGAGGTAACTAAGAGCTGGTAACTTAAACCAGCAGTGGAGCAAACCAAGGACCACCCAAATGAACATTAGTCTAAGGAATTTCCAGCATCATATACTTTTGGAAGTAGGGATTAAGAGGATGGGTAGAGCAGCTAAAATAAGATCAACTTAAAGACATTTATGAAGCAGCTGAAACCTTCAGATCCCTTCTTCAACTTTGTAGAACCAAAGAGTTGCTCCTTGCCCACCAGGGTACAAAATCATAAGTTTATTCTCTGGAGATGGTGATAGTCTTTGGATAGTGGGATACAAAGCACCGTTGAGGAAAGGTTATGAGGAATTAAGTAAAAGTATGCATACTGAATGCAGAGACCCTCAGGCCTCCATCTCTATTTGGCTCCCAAAATACTTGTGGCCAAACAAAGATTCTGAGGAAACTGACCAAGAGGAAAAATTTTTATTCTTATTTTTTTAATGATTTTATTTGTTTATTTATTTATTTGAGAGAGAGAGTGCATGAGCAAGAGAGAGCATGAGCAAGAGAGAGCATAAGTGAGGGAGAGCATGAGCAAGAGGAGCAGAGGGAGAGGAAGAAGCAGACACAGGGCTCCATCCCACGACCCTGGGACCATGACCCCACCCAAAGGCACTTAACTGACTAAGACAACCAGGTGCCCAAAGAGGAAAAAATTTTATTTATTTATTTATTTTTTAAAGAATATTTAATTTTTTTTATTTTTTTATTTTTATTTATTTGCGAGAGAGAGAATGAGAGACAGAGAGCATGAGAGGGAGGAGGGTCAGAGGGAGAAGCAGACTCCCCGCCGAGCAGAGAGCCCGATGCGGGACTCGATCCCGGGACTCCAGGATCGTGACCTGAGCTGAAGGCAGTCGCTTAACCAACTGAGCCACCCAGGCGCCCCGAGAGGAAAAAATTTTAAATACAGATATTGAGAATTCCCCTGAAGGCCTGACCAGATCATTCTACAGTGAAGGCCACAATCACAATCATCTCTAATAAGCTCAGGGCTTTCTAGTCCCTCCACTCTTAAATTTGAGCAGACAACCAAGGAACTAGGACTACCAGCCATCTTCAGACTTCTGAGGAAAGAGAGAGAGAGGAGATGGACTGGAGTAGAGGAGGAAATGGGAAACAAACGGACATACAGAGAGAAGAAATCTATTTAGAGATAATCAGTATCCTCTGAGACAAGACACAATTCTTTGAGCACAAACAAGAATAGGAGAGTATAAAAAGGAATATTCAGAAAATGACAACAAAAGGCTCTTGGAAACAAACAGTAATATAAATGAAAACTCAATAAAAGAGTAGGATTATATTGAGGAGTTATCCATAAGAGTAAAACAAAAGCAAAAAAATACACAAAATTAGAGAGAAAACACTTTTTTAAATAGAGTAGTTGTATAGGAGGTCCACTACCTAAATATTAAGAGATCCATAAAGAACAGAGAAATTTGAGGAGACATAATTTTTTTTTTTTAAAGATTTTATTTATTTATTTGACAGAGAGAGACACAGCGAAAGAGGGAACACAAGCAGAGGGAGTGGGAGAGGGAGAAGCAGGCTTCCCGCAGAGCAGGGAGCCCGATGCGGGACTCAATCCCAGGACCCTGGGATCATGACCTGAGCCGAAGGCAGACACTTAACGATGAGCCACTCAGGTGCCCCGAGGAGACATAATTTTCATCAAGGAAATAATTCAAGAAAATTTCCCCAAACTGAAGGTGTACCCAAGTTACCAGATTCAAGTGGGCCACTGAGTGATAAGAACAAATAATGAATGAAAATAGACCTACATCAGGGTACATTATAAAATTCCAGAAACCTGAGGAAAAATCTTCCAGATAGGAGAAAACAGATGCTATACAAAAAGTCAGAATCAGAATGGCTTGGAAATTCTTAACAGCAACACCAGAACTAGAAGACAAAGGAACAATGCCTCAAAATTCTTATTAAAAATAAACGTCTTCCTAGATTTTTATTGCCAGCCAAGCCCTCAATCAAATATAAGGGTAGAATAATGATATTTTTAGGGCATGTATGATCTCAAAAACTTACTTCCCATCACCCCTCTCTGAGAAAGTTACCAGAGGATACACTCCACAAAAATGAGGGAGCACACCAAGAAAGAAACAGGAGTCCTGGGACACCTGGCTGCCTCAGTAGGTACAGCATGCAACTCTTGATCTCAGGGTAGTGAGTTTAAGACCCACATTGGGCATACAGATTACTTAAAAACAAACAAACAGATCTAACACAGGAAAGGCAAAGAATTCTCCAGAAATTGGTGAAGGGAGATTCCAGGATGAGAGCAAGTTACCAGCCAGAGAACAATCATCCAAATTTGGTCAAAGATGAAGAGCTCCAGAAGAAATTTCTCAGTGAGGATAAAATTATTTCTTCTGAATATCTGAGCGGAGATTTAGACCAGCACTGCACATTAGCTCTTTCTGTGGTGATGGAAATATTCTATATCTGTACTAATATACTAATCAGAGAACTTGAAATGTGGCTAGTGTTTTTGAGGAAACAAATTTATTGTTTTATTTAATTTAAATTAATGTAAATTTTCTTTTTTTCTTTTTTTTTTAAAGATTTTATTTATTTATTTGACAGAGAGAGACACAGCGAGAGAGGGAACACAAGCGGGGGAGTGGGAGAGGGAGAAGCAGGCTTCCCGCGGAGCAGGGAGCCTGATGTGGGACTTGATCCCAGGACCCTGGGATCATGACCTGAGCTGAAGGCAGTCACTTAACCGACTGAGCCACCCAGGCGCCCTAAATTAATGTAAATTTTAATAGCCACATGTGGTTAGTGACTACCATATTGGACAGTGCAGTTTAGATAATCAGCAGAAAGTTTGGAGTTCAATTAGAAATAAGTATAGAGAAAACTAAGTAAATGAAAAATAATTATTAACTGCAAGGAAAACAAAAACTTATGCAAGAAAGGAAAAGCAACCATGCCTTACTACATAACTCAGCTCTGTATAGAATTACATAGTTACAATAACATAAACACAAATTACTGACATTACCCAAATTATATACCTCCCAAAGGTGTCTTGTTTTATTTTACCTTCATTTACCAAAAAAGTACGGATATTTTCTCCAGATCAATAATTTTATTTCTCTAATATGTTCTTAATGGCTACATAGTGCTTCATTTTATTGGTTTACAAAAATTTATTGACTCCTTCATGAAGGGACATTTAGGTTATTTCCAACTTGGGACAATTATCAATAGAACTTTAATGATTAACACTGTGATCACTGCTTTTTGAAATTCAACTGTAATGAAGCAAAATTTACATACTATTATACACATTATTGCATCTATATCAAGTGTACATTTTTATGAGCTTTGATAAATGTATATATCTTTGCAACCACCACCACGATCAAGATGGAGAATGTTTCATTATCTTAAAGTTTCCTTATGCCTCTTTTTTTTTTAAAAGATTTTATTTATTTATTTGAGAGAGAAAAGGAGAGAGAGAGAGAGAGAGAGAGCGCACATGAGAGGGGGAAGGGTCAGAGGGAGAAGCAGACTCCCTGCTGAGCAGGGAGCCCAATGCGGGACTCGATCCCGGGACTCCAGGATCATGACTTGATCCGAAGGCAGTCGCTTAACCAACTGAGCCAACCAGGTGCCCTCCTTATGCCTCTTTGCATTAAATCCCCACCCAACTCTGACCCTTAGGCAAACACCAATTTGTTTCCTATCATTTTAGATTAGTTTTGCTTCTAAAATTTCATGTAAATGAAATTATACAGTATATACTCTTACCTGACTTTTCTGATTTTTAAAAATTCATTCACAGTTTTACAAGTACCCATTGTTTGTTCCTTTTTGTTGCTAATAATAATTCATTATACAAAGGTACCACAATTTGCTGATCCTTTGATCTGAAGATGAGCATTTGGGTTGTTTCCAGTTTGGAGCAATCATGAATAAAGCTGTTATGAACATTTGTGTATAAGTCTTTTTGTGATTACATGTTTTCATTTCTCTTGGGTAAATAGCTAGGAATGAAACTGCTGCTCCATATAGTTAAGTATTGGCTTAACTTTATAGGAAAGTGACAAAATATTCTCCAAAGTGTTTGTACCATTTTACACCCATCAGCAATATATGAAAATTCCAAAAGCTTTACATCCTTGACAACACTTAGTATTGTCAATTTTTAATCATTTTAATGAATGTGTGCTAGTATCTCATTCTGGTTTTAATTTGCATCTTTTCATGCATTTATTTGGCCATTGGTACATACTTCTTGTAAGGTGTCTGTTCAAAATCTTGGGACATTTTTTTAAATAGGGTTGTCTTCTTATTACTGAGTTGAAAATAATCTGTATGTATAAAAGTTATATATTCTGAATACAAGTTCTTTGTAAGAGGTATGTATTCAGACTATTTTCTCTCAGTATTGGCTTGCATTATTATTTGTTAACCATGTCTTTGGAAGAAAAGTTTTTAATTTTGATAAAGTCCAATTTATCAACACTTTTATGATTAGTGATTTTAGGGAACTAAGAAATTTTTTGCCGAAAATTTTTTTCCTTCTCTAATTTTTATAGTTATAGCTCTTACATTTAGGTCTATTTTGAATTACTCTTGTGTGTGGTAAGAGGTAAGGATTAAGGTTCATTTTTCCTACATGGATATCTAGTGTTCTAGTGTCATTTGTTAAAAGACTATCTTTTACCTTAGTGCTTTCATAAACATATCAACTGATAAAATATATGTGGGTATACTTCTGAACTCTGCATTCTGGTCCATATGTTTATCTTCACCACAATGTCACCCTATCTTGTTTAATGTACTTTTACAGTCTTGATATCTGATAGAGTAAGTTCTTCAACTTTGTTCTTTTTCATAAGTTTTATAGAGTTTCTCGGTCCTTTGCATTTCCATTTAAATTTTAGAAGTAGCTTGTCAATTTCTACAAAAGTGGCCTGTGGAATTTTGACTGGGATTTCATTGACTATATAGATCAATTTGGGGAAAAGTGACCTCTTAATCAAGTTTTCCAGTCCACCAACATGATAAATTTCTGCATTTATTTAGCCCTTCTTTAATTTATCTCAGCAATGTTTTATAGTTTTTATTATACAGGTCTTGGCATTTGTCTTGTTAATTTAGCTCTAAATATTGTGAATTTTTATGCTACTGTAAATGGTATTTTAAAATTTCACTTTCCAATTTATCATTGATAGTATAGAGAAATAAAATAGATTTTTATGTATTGACCCTATATCCTGTCACCTTGCTAAATTCATGTTTTTAATCCTGGTAGTGTGTTTCTTGTCTATTTCTTAGGATTTTCTATGTATGCAATCATGTCATTTTCAAAGAAATTCAGTTTTATATCTTCCTTTCCAATCTCTATGCCTTTTATTTCTTATTCTTACCTTAATTCACTGACTAGGACCTCTACTATAATGTACAACAGAAGTAGTAAGAGTTGATATCCTGTTTTATGGTCTATCTTAGGTGCAAAGTGTTTAATCTTTCACTATTAAGTATGATGTTACATTTAGGTTCTTCGTAAATGTCTTTTATAAGGTCAAGGAAGTTCCCTTCTATTCCTTATTTTCTAGAAGTTTCTTTTTTTTTTTTAAGATTTTATTTATTTATTTGATAGACAGCGAGAGAGGGAACACAAGCAGGGGGAGTGGGAGAGGGAGAAGCAGGCTTCCTGCTGAGCAGGGAGCCCGATGTGGGACTTGATCCCAGGGTCCTGGTATCGAGCCCCACATCCGGCTTCCTGCTCGGCGGGAAACCTGCTTCTCCCACTGCCCCGCTGGTGTTCCCTCTCTCGCTGTGTCTCTCCCTGTCAAATAAATAAATAAAATCTTTAAAAAAAATAATAAAAAAAATTAAATAAATAAATAAATAAATAAATAAAAATTAGAAATGACTACTCAATTTTGTTAAATACTTTTTCTGCATCTATAGAGGTTATCACATAGTTTTTCTCCTCTATTATGTTAATATGGTGAATTACATTGATTCTTAAATCTTAAACCAACCTTGTATTCCCGGGATAAACCCCATTTAGTTATGATACATTATCTTCTCCACATATTGCTTGATTTGACTTGCTAATATTTTGCTAAGGACATTTGCATCAACAGTCATGAGGGATAATAGTTAGTCCACAGTTTTCTATTCTTATAATGTATTTGTCTGGTTTTAGTATTAGGATAATGCTGGACTCATAAGAGGAGTTTGAAGACTTCTCCTTTATGCTCTTATTGAGTTTAAGATTAGCATTATTTCTTCCTTAATTGTTTAACAGAATTCACCAATGAAACCCGCTAGCCTAGAGTTTCCTTATATGAACGGTTTTGGTAATGACTTCAATTTCTTTAAGCAATATAAGTTTATTAAGTTTATCTATTTCTCCATGCATCAGCTTGGTAATCTGTGTCTTTCAACAAATGTGTTTATTTTATCTAAGGTGAAAAATTTATCAAAATACAGTTTTCATAATATTTCTTTATTATGTTTTTAATGTCTGTGGGATTGGTAACAATATCTAGCCCTCATGCCTGATATTGGTAATTTGTGTCTTCTCTCTATTTCTTAGTCAGTCTAGTTAGAGGTTTATCAAATGTATTGATATTTTCAGTATTTTCCAAATTTTAGAATATTTTCTAGATTTTGTGTTATTGATTTTTAATATAACTCCACTGTGGTCAGAGAAATACTTTATTACTATAATCCTTTCAAATTTGCTGAAACATGTTTTATGACCCAGACTATGGTCTAATTTGGTTCTACAAACACTTGAAAAGAATATGTATTCTGTAGTTATGTATGTATTCTGTAGCTCTGGTCATGATCCCAGGGTCCTGGGATTAAGCCCCACATCAGGCTCCCTGCTCAGTGGGGAGCCTGCTTCTCCCTCTCCCTCTGCCTGCTGCTCCCCCTGCTTGTGCTCTCTCTCTCTCAAATAAATAGGTAAAATCTTAAAAAAAAAACCCACAAAAACAGTAGTCTTTGTATGGTATATCCTTTTCCATCACTTTTAAGTTATCTGGTTCTTTATATACAAAGTATGTTTCTTATAAATAGCATTTGTCTATTCATTTGACAGCCTCTGCCTTTTAATTGAAGTGCTCAGATATCTTACTTTTAATTAAACTATCTATGTGACTGGGTTTAAGTCTACCACTTTTCTATTTGTTTCTATTTGTCTCATCTCTTCTTAGTTCCTTTTCTCTTGCCATTTTTTTGGATTCAGCATTTAAAAGAATATTTCATTTAAAAAAGTTTTCATTTTATCTCATCCACTGACTTATTAATTATACTACTTATTACTTTAAGAGTTTATAAAATGCATATCTGATTTACAGAATTAACCTTCAAATAACATTATGCCACATCAAGCAAAAAACTTACAATGTACTCCCATTTCAGCCTCTTGTCCTCTTATTGTCATATATTTTTCTTCTACATATTATAAATCCAATAATATATTGTTTTTATTTTTGCTTTAAGCTGTCTTTAAAGAAATTCAAAAATAAGATACAAGCTCTTAATTTAACCACATATTAACATAGGTCCAAGTATCCATCTCATATAATTTTCCTCCAATTTGAAGTTCTTTTTTTTTTTTAAGATTTATTTATTGAGACACCTGGGTGGCTCAGGTGGTTAAGCGTCTGCCTTCGGCTCAGGTCATGATCCCAGGGTCCTGGGATTGAGCCCTGTGTCAGGCACTCTGCTCAGCGGGGAGTCTGCTTCTCCCTCTCCCTCTAACCCTCCCCTCTGCTTGTGCTTTTGCTTGCTCTCTCTCAAATGAATTTTTAAAAAAATTAAAGATTTATTTATTTATTTGAGAGAAGGGTAGGGAGAGGCAGAGGAAGAGGGAGAGAGAATCTCTAAGCAGATTCTGTGCTCAGCATGGAGCCCAATGAGGGGCTTGATCTCAAGATCCAGAGATCGCAACCTGAGCCAAAAGCAAGAGTCAGATGCTTAACTGACTGCAGCACCCAGGTGCCCCTTGAAGTTCTTTCATATTTCTTATATTACTGGTCTATTGACAACAAATTCTGTCTTTTTTTTTTTTTGCCTAAAAATGTCTTTTTTTTCACTTTGATTTTTAAAGGATATTTTTGTTGGGTATAGATTCAAGGTGGAAAGTTTTTGCCTTTCATGAAGTTAAAAGATGTTATTCCATTGTCTTATGGCTTGTATTCTTTCTGCTAAAAATGTGTTTATAATTTTCATCAAATTTGTAGAATTTATGGTCACTATATTTTCAAACCTCCACTTAACTTTTGGGGATTCCAATGACACATATAGATTAGACTGATTAATATTGTTCCACAAGTCACTGAGGCACTATTTTGTTTGGGTTTTTTTTCCCTCTATGCTTCAGTTTTGTTTTGTTTTGTTTTTTTAAAGATTTTATTTATTTGACAGAGTGAGACACAGCAAGAGAGGGAAAACAAGCAGGGGGAGCAGGAGAGGGAGAAGCAGGCTTCCCAGGGAGCAGAGAGCCCGATGCGGGGCTCGATCCCAGGACTCTGGGATCATGCCCTGAGCTGAAGGCAGACGCTTAATGACTGAGCCACCCAGGTGTCCCTATGCTTCAGTTTAGATATTTTCTATTGCCTCTATCTTCAAGTTCACTGATCTATTCTTTTGTAGATTCTAATCTGCTGTTAAACCCACTAATGATATTTTTAAATTTCAGATATAGTATTCTTAAACTCTACAGTCTATTTTCCCCCACTTTTATTATTTATTTTTTAGATTTTATTTATTTAATTGACAGAGAGAGAGAGAGCACAAGCAGGGGGAGCAGCAGGCAGAGGGAAAGGGAGAAGCAGGCTTCCCGCTGAGCAGGGAGCCCAACATGGGGATAGATTCTAGGACCCTGGGATCATGACTTGAGCTGAAGGCAGATGCTTAACCAAGCCACCAGGTGCCCCTGTCCCCACTTTTAAAACACTTTTTCATTTTTCTCATTATATTCATGTTTTTCTTTAAATCACTGAGCATATTTTTCATAGCTTTTCCTGATTTGGTTTATTGAGGTATAACTTACATACAGTAAAAACTATCCCTTTTAGTGTATAGTTCTCTAAATTTTAACAAACGTATGCACAGTAAAATTATAAAATAGCCCGATTACCCCCAAAACTCCACTATGCCCCTTTGTAGCCAAACTTCACACCCAGCTCTGGAACTTACTAATCTATTTTCTTTGGCCAGAGCAAACAATTATATATATTATATATAATTATACATATATTTTAAAATTAAATTTTTTGCCTTTGTAAGAATGTTTTAAGAGAGATCAACTTCTACCACATCAGTATGAGGAGCTCCACAGACCTGCTTCTGAGAAAAACTGATAAAACTAAAAAGAAATTAAAGCCTCTGGGGGTACCTGGGTAGCTCAGTCAGTTGAGCATCCAACTCTTGGTTTCAGCTCAGGTCATGATCTCAGGGTCCTGGGGTTGAGCCCTGCATTGGGTTCCATGCTCAGCATGGAGTCTGCCTGAGATTCTCTCTCCCTCTCCCTCTGCCCCTCCCACCTGTGCTCTCTCTCTCTCTTTCTCTCGAAAATAAATAAATAAATAAATATTTTTAAAAAATTAAAGTCTCAGGGCGCCTGGGTGGCTCAGTCGGTTGGGCGACTACCTTCGGCTCAGGTCATGATCCCGGAGTCCCGGGATCGAGTCCCACATCGGGCTCCCTGCTCGGCGGGGAGTCTGCTTCTCCCTCTGACCCTCCTCCCTCTCATGCTCTCTCTCTCTCATTCTCGCTCTCAAATAAATAAATAAAATCTTTAAAAAAAAAAAAAATTAAAGTCTCAGAATGGTCCCAAAGACGTACAGCAAATGAAGAAACCTCTATTCAAGAAAATTTACTAAAATTTGGTAAGAACAACAAGTCTGTGGTATTTGAACCAAAACCACTCCCTCCACCCTCCCAGTTCAGTGACACTCCACTCCACTCCAGACTGGTATAGCCAAGTCCACATGGTTCCCTCTCCCTTACATCTTCAATGAGAGGGTCTGAACATTCACATTTCTCATCCTGGCCCTACCTATAAATTGCTGAGACTAAATTCTATGTCAGTATGACCAAAAGTTGAGAGCTCCTTTCTTCTACTCAGCCCCCACTGGGGGGGTCAGAGGTTCTAATTTGGGTACAGTACTGCTGAGATTGCCAAGGACCCAATCACTCTTGCCCTGGCTCATAAGACAGTGGTCCCACACTGGGAGAGACAAATTGAGAAGACCTGAGTCTAATGCCTCACCTCCACCTAGCACTCAGCTCCTAAAGCAGGACTGTCACTCAGAGAGATATAAGCCATTGTCCCCACTCCCAGCTCCAGAGCTGTGGCTTAGAGATTTTACTAGGGGGTAGAAGCAGGAAGTAAAACAGATATGTCCTAACTTTTCCCAAGGAAAGTGACTATTTGCAACAGAATGTGGAGAAATGCAAGGCAAAGGGCACTCTTAAATACAATAGAGGTTGTGTTGAAAGGAAATTGAAAGGGTATTGGTAGATTCATTGGAGATACAGGCTAAACTGTATGCCAATTAGTTTGCAAGAGAAAATCAAAATAAGAGGTGGGAGGAGCCCTCCTGAAATAAGAACAAATCTCAAACACTGAGCTCAGGAACTCCTTTCAAAGGAGCCTAAATTTGATTGGACTAGTCTCTAGAGCAGTTTATGCCTGGAACACTGTTGAAAATAATCACCAGCAATTAGTTGAGTTTAATAGCTGGTGAGGTCAGGGAAAGAGAGCAAGAAAGCCCTGACAAAACCATCAAGGTAATTGTGGGTATCCACAAGGCTACACTATCTGAATAGCAACATCAGAGGCTTAATACTACAAGGAAGAAGTAGATTTCACTAAAATAAATCAGCCAGTTACTAAACAAAGAAATAGCAGTAACAAGAGCCAGGAGGCAAGGGAAGGTCCAAAAGCAGAGTTGCTACATTATCTAAAATGTCAGTTAAAAAAAAAAAAATTATGGGACATTCAGAGAAACAGGAAGGTATGACCCATACACTGGGGGAAAAAAGCAAGTAACAGATAATGCCTGTGAAAGCAATCATATATCAAATTTAACAGACAAGGACTTCAAAATATCCATTATATATATAATCAAAGAATTAAAGGAAACCATCATTAAAGAAATAAAGAAAGGTGTGATGACAATGTCACATCCAATAGAGAATATCAATAAAGAGATAGAAATTACAGAAAGTACTGAATGGAAATTCTGGATTTGAAAAGAACTGAAATGGAAAATTCACTAGAGAGGTTCAACAATAGATCTGAGTTGACAGAAGAAAGATTTATCAAACTTAGATAGATAAAAATTATGGATTCCAAAAGCCAGAGAGAAAAAAGAATAAAGAAAGATGACAAGAGGGGCTCCTGGGGGGCTCAGTTGGTTAAGCATCTGCCTTTGGCTGAGGTCATGATCTCAGGATTCTGGGATTGAGACCTGCGTCTGCCTCTGTGCAGCAAGGAGTCTGCTTCCCCACTCCCTCTCCCTCTTCCCCTCTGCCCACTTGTGCTTGCTCTCTCTCTCTTTCTCTCTCAAATAAATAAAGTCTTAAAAAAAAAAAAAACAGGAAAATCCCCTCTGGGAATCTACCCCTATAAAAAAATAAGAAAGAAAAAAAGAAAATGACAAGGGCCTCAAAGAAATGTGGGAGACCTTTAAGTGCACCAACATACACATAATGAAAGGACCAGAAGGAGAGAAGAGAAATAAATATTTAAAGAAATAATGACTGAAAACTTGTCCAAATTTATTGAAAAACACTAATGTATACATTCAGAAAGTTCAACAAACTACAAGTAAGAAAAGTGCAGAGAGAACCACAAACAGAAAAATCAAAATAAAAATGCTAAAAGCCAAAGACACGGCAAAAATCTTAACAACAACAAAAGAAAACTCATCACTTACAAGGGAACCCCAATAAGGTTAACAGCTGACTTCTCAGCAGAAACAATGGAGGCCAGTTAGACAATAGGATAACATAATCAAAGTGTTCAAAGAAAAACTGTCAACCAAGAATCCTATATCAAGCAAAGCCATCTTTTAAAATATATATTTATATGTATATATAAATATAAATAAAAACATTCCCAGATTAACAAAAACCGAGGGAATTTGTTGTCAGCAGACTCATCTTACAAGAAATACTATAGAAAATGCTTCAGGTTGAAAGCAAATGACTCCAGATGGTAATTTAAGTTGCCATGAAAAGGGGTGCCTGGGTGGCTCAGTCGTTAAGCATCTGCCTTCAGCTCAGGTCATGATCCCAGGGTCCTGGGATCAAGTCCCACATTAGGCTCCCTGCTCCACAGGAAGCCTGCTTCTCCCTCTCCCCCACCCCCCCCCCGCTTGAGTTCCCTCTCTCACTGTGTCTCTCTCTGTCAAATAAATAAATAAAATCTTTTTAAAAAATTGCCATGAAAAAACAAAGGACAATTAAATGGTATTGGTAATTATATAATTATAAAAGGCAGTATAAGGGCGCCTGGCTTACTCATTCAGTGGAGCATGCAGCTCTTGATCCTGGGGTTGTGGGTTTGAGCCCCATGTTGGGTTGAGAGATTACTTAAAAAAATAAAATAAAATAAAATAAATAAATAAATAAATAAATAAATAAATAGCAGTATAAAAAATAATAAATTAAAAGCATATTTTTCTCCTCTTAAATGATTTAAAAGCCAATTGTATAAAATATGTATGTAATGTATTCTTCAACCTATAATATAAAGAAATGTAATATATTTGACAATATCAACACAAAGCAGGTGAGTGGGAGCAAAGCTGTATTGGGCTAAGGAAATGACTACAATGATAAAGTAATAATTATAGCAATGTATTGTTGGGTTTGTAACATTAATAAATGTAATATGTATAACAATAATAGCACATAAATGGGGCCGGTGGGGGAGAATAGAGCTATATAGAAATAACATTGCTACACCTCCCTGGAATTAAACTAGCATAAACCTGAAACTTATTTTGATGAGTTAAGATGTATATGATAAGCCCCAAAGCAACCTATAAAATATACATACAAATAGTAAAAAAAAAAAAAAAACCAAAAAAAATTAAAAAGCCACAAAAAAAAAATAAACCAAAAAAAAAAAAAAAAAAAAAAGAAGAAAAAAAGAAACAAAAACACTGAAACACATGGAAAACAAAAAGTAAAATGGCGGTCATAAACCCAACTCTATCAATAACAGCATTAATGTGAATGCATTAAACTTTTTAATGGAGATAAGGGACATTTTATAATGATAAAAGGGCCAATCCATCAAGGAGATAAAATAATTATAAACATATAAAAATAGAACACAAAATTATATGAAGCAAAAACTGATAGAAATGAAGGGAAGAAAAGGCAATTCAACAACAACAGTTGGAGACTTCAACACCCCAATTTCAATAACGAAGAGGACAGCTAGGCAGAAGATTAACAAGGAAATAAAAGATCTGAACAATAGTATAAACCAACTAGACCTAATATATCTATAAAACACTATACCCAATAACAGCAGAATATACATTCTTCCCAAGTGCACATGGAACATTCTCCAGCATAGACCATACATTAAAGCATAAAACAAACCTCAATATATTTAAAAGAATAATAGAAAGTATGTTCTCTGTCCATAACGGAATAAAATCAGAAATCAAGAATAGAACAGAATTGAGGAAACTCATAAATATGTAGAAATTAAACAACATGCTCCTAAATAACCAATGGGTCAAAGAAGAAATCAAAAGAGAAATCAGAAAATACTTCAAGATGAATAAAAATGAAAACACAACATAAAAAAAACACTGCTAGAGCAGTGCTTAGAAGGAATTTTATAAGTGTAAATGCCTACATTAAGAAAGAAGAAAGATCTCAAATAATCTAAATTTCCACCTTAAGACACTAGAAAAAGTGTAAACTAAATCTAAAATAGGCAGAAGAAAGGAAATAATAAAGATTATATTGGAAACTTATGAAATGGAGAATACAAAAACAATAGAGAAAATTGATGAAGCCATAAGCTGGTTCTTTGAAAGATCAGCAGATTTGATAAACCATTATCCAGATTGACCAAGAAAACAAAACAGAAGACACAAATTACTAGAGTCTGAAACAAAAGAGGAAACATTACTACAGACTTTATCAAAATATAAAAAGCATAAAGGAATACTAGGAACAGTTATACATCAATAAATTAGATAACATAGATTAAATGGAAAATTCCTAGAAAGACACAAACCACCAAAATTGACTCAAGAAGAAACAGAAAATCTGAGTAAGTCTATAACAAGTGAAGAGATTGAATTAATAGCAAAAAAAAAAAAAAAAGACAAGAAGGAAAGAATGAAAAAAAGAAGGAAAAGAAACCTACTCACAAAGAAAAGCCCAGCCCCAGATAGCCACTGAATTCTACCAAACATTTAAAGAATTAATACCAGCTCTTCACCAACTCCTCCAAAAAGTAGACGAGGAGTGAACACTTCCAAACTCATTTTATGAGGCCAGTGTTACCCTGATACCAAAACAGAAAAAGACATCACAAGAAAAGAAAGCTATAGATTAATATCCCTTATCATATGAACATAAAAGTCCTCAACAAAATATTAGCACACCAAATTCAGGAACATAAAAAATATATATATACATACATATATTTATTTATATATATTATATATATAAATTTATATACCTATATTTATTTATATATATAATATATATATTATATATATATATCCTGTGACCAAGTAGAATTTTTCCCAGAAATGTAAGCTTAGTTTAATATCTGAAAATCAATTAAAGCAATACATCATATCAAAAGAATAAAAAACAAAAATCACATGATGTCAATAGATGCAGAAAAAGCACTTAACAAAATCCAACAGCTTTTCATGATTAAAAAAAACACTCAAGAAACTAAGAATAGAAAGGAACTAATGCAACATAGGGCATCTACAAAAAAATCATACTCAATAACATATCTATTGGTGAAAGACTTGATGCTTCACCCTTAAGATAAGGAACAAAACAAGCATGTCCACTCTGACCATTTCTGTTCAAGATTGTAATGGAAATTCTAGCCAGGGCAATTAGATAACTAAAAGATATAAAAGGCATCCAGATTAGAAAGGAAGAAGTAGGGGTGCCTGGGTGGCTGGGTGAGTTAAGCATCTGACTCTTGATTTCAGCTCAGGTCATGATCTTTGGGTCGTGGGATCAAGCCCCACATCAGGCTCTGTGCTCAGCACAGAGTCTGCCTGAGAATCTCTCTCTCTCTCTCTCCCTTTGCCCCTCCCCCCCCCCGAGCTCTCTCTCTCTCTCTCTCTAATAAAATTAATAAAATCTTAAAAAAAAAAAGGAAGAAGTAAAAGTGTATCTATTTCTATGACACGGTCTTATATATAGAAAATCCTAAGGAATCCATTACTATTAGAACTAATAAGTTCAGTGAGTATATTAGTTGGGAGTTCTCCAAAGAAACAGAATAGGATGTGTGTATGTATATAGAGAGATTTATTATAAGGAGTTGACTCAGACGATTATGGAGTCTGGCAAATCTAGAATCTGCCCTATGGGCTGGCAGTCTTGAGACCCAGAACAACCAATGAAGCAAGCCTAGTCAGAAGGCTAGCAACCTGCAGACTCAGGAGAGCCTATGGTATAGATGAAGTCTGAAGGCAGTCTGCAGAGAATTACCTCTTGCTTGGGTGTGTGGTCTTTTTGTTCTATTCAGGCCTTCAATTGATTGGTTGAGGCAAACTCACATTATAAAGGCCAATCTGCTTTACTCAAAGTTCACCTATTTAAATGTTAACCTCATCAAAAAACATCCTCCAAATATCCTTGACATATAAAATTAACCATCATAGCAAGGTTACAGGATACAAAATCAACATACAAAATTCAATTGCATTTCTATACACTTGCAATGCACAATCCAAAAATGAAATGAAGAAAAACCAATTACATGCACTATAGCATCAAAAGAATAAAAGACAGGAAAAAATTTAACAAAACAAATGTACAACTTATACTCTGAAAACTATAAAACATTGCTGAAAAATTGAGGAAAATCTAAATAAATGGGAAAATATCCCATGTTCATGGAACAAGAATCTCTTAGTATTGTTAAGATGTCAATAATCCCTAAACTCATCTAGAGATTCAATGCATTCTATGAATTCCAGTTGACTTCTTTGTAGAAAATGACAAATTTCTGATTTGAAAATTTAAACAATTCTAAAATTCATATGAAATTGCAAAGGACTCAACAGCCAAAACAATCTTGAAAAAGAATGAAGTAGGAGGACTCATACCTGATTGAAAACTTATTACAAAACAATGGTAATTGGGGCACTTGGGTGGCTCAGTCATTTAAGTGTCTGCCTTCAGCTCAGGGCATGATCCCAGGGTCCTGGGGTGGAGCCCCACATCCAGCTCCCTGCTCAGCAGGGAGCCTGCTTCTCCCTCTCCCTCTGCCATTTCCCCTGCTTGTGCTCTCTGGTTCTCTCCCTCTCTCTCTGTCAAATAAATAAATAAAATCTTTAAAAAAAAAAAACCAACGTGGGCGCCTGGGTGGCTCAGTCATTAAGTGTCTGTCTTCGGCTTGGGTCATGGTCCCAGGGTCCTGGGATCGAGTCCCACATTGGGCTCCCTGCTCTGCGGGAAGCCTGCTTCTCCCTCTCCCACTCCCCCTGCTTGTTTTCCTTCTCTCGCTGTGTCTCTCTCTATCAAATAAATAAAATCTTTAAAAAGAAAAACAAAAAAAAAACAATGGTAATCAAGACAGTGTGGTAATGGCACAAAGACAGCCATTTAGACTAATGGAATATAACTGGGAGTCCAGAAATAAAGCCATGCATCTATGGTCAAACTGATTTTTGACAAGAGCAGTAGGGCCATTTTAGAAGGAAAGAATCGTCTTTTGAATAAATGGTGTTGGGACAACTGGATATCCACATACAAAAAAAATGTCAGATCATTACTTCATACCATATGTAAAAATTCACTTGAAATGAATCAAAGATCTAAATATAAGAACTAAAACCATAAAACTCTAACAAGAAAATAGAGGGATATAAATCTTCATGACCTTGGATTTGGCAAATAATTCTTAGATATGACACACACTCACACACACAAAGCATAGGCAACAAAAGAAAAATGGATAATGGATCCAAACTAAATGGATCCATTAAGTGGATCAAAATTAAAAGCCATTTATGCTTCAAAGGACACCATCAAGAAAGTGAAAATACAACCCTTAGAATGGGAGAAAATATTTGCAAATCATATACCTGATAATTAGACCCAGAAAAAATAAAGAATTCTTAACCTCAACAATAAAAAAACAATCTAACTTTAAGGTGGGCAAAAGATCCGAATAAACATTTCTCCATGGAAGATATATAAATGGACAATAAGCACATGAAAAAATGCTTGACATCTGTCATTAGAAAAATGCAAATCAAAACCACCATAATATACTACTTACTTCATACCCATTAGAATGGCTAGAATCAAAAAGTAAGATGATAAGTGTTGGTAAAAATACAGGGAAAACTGGAACTCTTATACACTGCTGGTGGGAATGTAAAATGATACAGCCACTTTAGAAAACAGTTCTGGAGTTTTCCAAATATTTAAATATAGAGTTACCATATGACCTAACAATGGCATTCTTAGGTATATACCCAAGAGAATTGAAAATAGGTGTTCAAAAATAACTTGTATATGAATGTTATAGCAGCATTATTCATAACAGTCAAAAGGTAGAAACAACTCAAATGTCCATTACTGATGAATGGGCACAATATGTGGTATTTCCATACAATGGAATATTATTCACTGCAAAAAAGTAATGAAGTACTTATACAGGCCACAACATGGATGAACTTTGAAGACATAATCCTAAGTGAAAGAAGCCAGTCACAAAAAAAACTACACATTGTATGACTCCATTTATATGAAATATCCAGAATAGGCTAATCTACAGAGTCAGAAAATAGATTAATGATTGCTTAGGACTTGGGGGAGAGGAGAAATGGGGAAATATGGAAGTGATAACTAAAGGGTTTGGGGTTTCTTTTTGAGATGATGAAAATGTTCTAAGACTGTGGCAATGGTTGCACAAGTCTGTGTATATACTAACAACCACTCAATTGTACACTTTAAATGGACAAATTGCATAATACATTAATTATATCTCGGGGCGCCTGGGTGGCTCAGTCGTTAAACGTCTGCCTTCGGCTCAGGTCATGATCCCGGGGTCCGGGATCGAGCCCCGCATCGGGCTCCCTGCTCCGCGGGAAGCCTGCTTCTCCCTCTCCCACTCCCCCTGCTTGTGTTCCTGCTCTCACTGTGTCTCTCTCTATCAAATAAATAAACAAAATCTTAAAAAAAAATTATATCTCAATAAAGCTGTTAAAGAAAGAAAAATGTATAAATAGAATCATACAGTATGTAGTCTTTTGATTCTGGCTTCTTTCATTTAGCATAATGTATTTGCAATTGACCCACGTCATTGCATGTATTAACAGCTTGTTTCTTTGTAAGTTTATCCATTCCTCCATTAAAGAACATGCAATGTCCAGTTTTTGGAAATTACAAATAAAGCATTTGGTATAATAGCTGTTTTAAAGTCCTTATCTACTAATTTTTTATTTATTTTTTATTTTTTTAAAGATTATTTATTTATTTGACAGAGAGACACAGCGAGAGAGGGAACACAAGCAGGGGGAGTGGGAGAGGGAGAAGCAGGCTTCCCGCTGAGCAGGGAGCCCGATGCGGGGCTCGATCCCAGGACCCCGGGATCATGACCTGAGCCGAAGGCAGACGCTTAACGACTGAGCCACCCAGGTGCCCCTATCTACTAATTTTTTAAAAAAATATTTTATTTATTTATTTGACAGAGAGAGACACAGCGAGAGAGGGAACACAAGCAGGGGTAGTGGGAGAGGGAGAAGCAGGCTTCCTACAGAGCAGGGAGCCCGATGTGGGGCTTGATCCCAGGACCCTTGGACCATGACCTGAGCTGAAGGCAGATGCTTAACGACTGAGCCACCCAGGTGCCCCTAAAGTCCTTATCTACTAATTTTATCACTGCTGACATTTCTGGGTCTTCTTCTAACTGACTGATTTTCTTTGGTTATAGGTCAATTTTCTCGGGCACCTGGCTGGCTCAGTCAGAAAAGCTTGCAATGCTTAACCTTGGCAGCATGAGTTCAAGTCCCACATTGGGCATAGATGTTACTTTTAAAAAGAATGTTTCTTTCTGCTTTACATGTCAATAAAGTTTTACTGGATTCTGGACAGTAAGAATTTTACATAGTTGAGTGTTTGGATTTAGTTGTCTTCCTCTAAAAAGTGTTGAATTTTGGGGGCGCCTGGGTGGCACAGTCAGTTAAGCATCCAACTCTTGGTTTCAGCTCAGGTCGTGGTCTCAGGGGTCATGAGATTGGGGTCCGAACTCAGTGGGGAGTCTACTTGAAGATTCTCTCCCTCTGCCCCTCCCCCCACTCACACCTCTCTCAAATATATAAATAAATCTTTTTTAAAAAGTGTTGAATTTCATTTTGGCAGGCAAATAAGTTTGATCCTTTCAAGGCTTATTTTTAAGCTTTAAAATTAATTTTGGAGGCCTTCATTAAAGGGTTGGTTTAGTTCTACTGCTAAGGCATACCCTTCTCGAGTCCCTACTGAATGCTCCAGGTGTTCAACAAGGTCTTTCCATGTAACTGGTAGTTTTACGAACATTTCCCAGCCCTCTGACAGCTCTAGGAATTGTCTAGTTTACACCTGGGGAGAAAACTCCCCAACAGTTTTCTTTGTCCAACCTTATAGAATTTCTAACCACACTTGAGCTGAATATTCAACCAAAGACTCAGGGGATCCTTATGCCAATTTCTAGAGCTCTTTCTCTTTATAGGTCCCATCCTTCTGAGAGTTTGTTCCCAACTGCTTCAGCTTCCTCAAACTCCAATCTCTGTTTCAACTCAGCAAGACTGCCCTTTCTGCTTGGGTTCTTCCCTCTCTGTGGAGGTGGTCCTAAAAGTACCTCCTGACAGAAAGCCAGGCCAATTTCAAGGCTCATCCTGTTTTTCTCTCAGGGATCACAGTTCTACACTTTCTGTTGTCTGAAAACAGTTGCTTCATAATATTTTCCCAGTTTCCTAGTTGTTTACACTAGGATAAGTCTATTAACTTTATTCCTTCATGACTAAAAGTGGAATTTGATCATTCTACTGGATTTTTGCTGTCCTGTGGGATTTTTCACATTCTCTCTTTTATGAATGAATGTAAGATTTAATGGATTGAGGGGCACCTGGATGACAGTCAATTGAACGCTGACTCTTTGTTTTGGCTCAGGGTTGTGAGATTGAGCCCCACATCGGGCTCCACCCTCAGCAGGGACTCTGCTTGAGATTCTCTCCCTCTCCCTCTGTCTCTCCCCCTGCTCTCTTTCTCTCTAAAATAATCTTAAAAAAAAAAAAAGGTTTAATGGATTGAATATGAGCTTTGAAGCCAGAGAAACCCAGATTCAAATACTGATTCTGATGGTTTGTAGTTAGGCAACTTTGGACATCCTAATTAATGTCTATGCACTTCCATTTCTTCAGCTATAAAATGTTATGCTAAGTTATTGTTGGGATTAGTTGAAACTATGTATATTTAGCCCTCTGTAGGCACTTAATAAATGATGATATTATTATGTATATAACAGCTATTTGTTTACGTGTTATTTTTCCCAAGCAGTTTTGAATCAGGGATTTGGCCTATTTGTGTACACCACCTATGTACAATGACTCATGCATGATAAGCTTCCATATAAATTTGTTGACTGAATTAAATGTTGATAACTTACAATTAGAATATTTTAGAGTATTATTTTAAGCTTTCTTCACAATGAGCTTCATGTAGACTTGTTTAAATATCAAAATAGTGCCATTAGCTATAAAGTTTCTTCTTGTTCTAAATTTGATTATCAAAGGAGGATCCCTCCATCATGCAGGAAGAAGCAAATTTGAGGTCATGGCTTCACAAAATATATACATATAACTTCGTTTCTAGTTCTTTTTTTTCTTTTAAAGATTTATTCATTTGAGAGAGAGAGAGCATTGAGTGGGAGGGGTAGAGGGAGAGGGAGAGGGAGAGAGAATCTGAAGAAGACTCTGCACCAAGCAGGGGATGCCGGGCTCAATCTCAACAACCCTGAGATCACGACCTGAGCCGAAACCAAGAGTTGGGTGCTCAACCGACTGCACCACCCAGGTGCCCCTATTTCTAGTTCTTCTTTACCACTGTCTGAAGTACCAGGCTTCTGAAGTCTTAAGATCTCAGTTTTGAGACCCTAATATAAATGCTAAAAATTACTCACCCTACAATGCCTGGATGTGTTACAAACCATAATCTCATCTGTTTATCAATAGACAATTTAGCCTCAAATGGAAAACTAGAAGCACGTATAACAAGTATTAGAAAAATTGGCCAACTGAATATCATTCTAGATAATTAAGTAACATTATCATTATATTTTTCAATGTACAATTGACTAAATCTCAACAAAGTCTTCACTTTGAAAAAAAATTTTTTTTTTTTTTTTTTACTTTTACTTGCATTTATTTTATGTAGAATTTACTCCTGAGCTATATTGTTTCTTCAGTTTCTTCTGGGATATCTTTTTCTTCTTTGCAACCTCCTCTCTGGTTTAGAAACAATCTGCTCTTTTTCAGTAAGGATCATTTCAATGTGGCAGGGAGAGCTCATGTATGTGTTAATCTGACCAGGAGCCCTGTAAATTCTATGCCACATCTTGGGGGCTTTGTTCTCCTGGATGTGCTCAATGACCAGGGAATCTACATCTAAACCCTTTAAGTTCAGAATTACTCTTTGCATTTTTAAGCATGTGCAGCAAAAATTTAGCACTTTTTGGGTTACCAACCCTGTGTCCAGCTCCACTGTTTGACCTGGGCACACGTACCAACTCTACCATGGTAGTGAAGGAATGGCACATATTGCTTCTGTAAAGAGACATCTTTCAGATACTTGGTGGCTTTTTGGATATGCATACCCTTGATGGCCTGGGCAGTTTCACTTGTGTTCTTAAAGTGAACACAAAGATTTGAACCTCTTGATTTGCATGATTTTGTAGGGTTTTCTGGGTCAAGTGAATAATGAACTATTTTAGAGATCACCTGAGGCCACTTACGGGAAGAGAAAAAAAATCCTAATTTAAATAGAACCTAATATTAGTTTTAGTTTAATGGTTTTAGTATAATGATAACATTGTATTATTTCAGACTATTAGGAGTATCTTTTTTTTAAACAAACAGAACATTCTCAGTCTTACTCTGGTTTTTCTTTTTCTTTTTTTAACAAAACACTTCTTTTAATGCTAGGATTTAATAATAGTACATCCAAAATATTCCTACCTAAGGCTACTCACTATGCTCAACTTTTCTTCTGCTATAATAAATACCAATATACTCTTTATTTCTTTATATAAATGAAACATACACAGATCTTCAGTGTGTTTCTTCCCACTAGAAATAACTCTCTGATGTGTTATAGAATGATCCATATTAAAAAAAAAAAGAAATGACTTAAAGGACTGTGGGAAATTCAGCCAACTTTCATTCCTCTTTGCATGGTTAGCAGAGGATAAGAATTACATTCTATAATGCAAAACAAAAATTAATTGAAAAAATTTTCCTATTTGACAAAGAGAAACTTTGTGGAAAGGACTAACCCCATGATAGAGAATGATGTGTGGTTTTTAAGTCTGAATATTTTCTGTAGATAATGTGTCTTCTCCAATGTTTTCAATAATCAACTCCACTTCCAAGAATCTAAGATATCCTTGCCAACACTACATTGTATCAAACAAAGCATATATGCTTCATGAGATGTGATGCTATGAAAATCATCAGACTATACTTCAAAATGCAAAACTTCAGTTCAGAGTTTAGAAGGAGAATATAGGTTCTGAATGAAAAGTCTCTAGTTTCAATCCATTGGCTGGAATACAAAGCAATTCTAAGGAATTCAGAAAGTATCTTTCTAGCCCACACTTAAATGGTAAATTAGAATATAAAGTACAATTAGTGCCAAAGTAAATGTGGCACTAATTGTACTTTATATTCTAATTTCTCAAAAACGAATCATTTGCACTAATCAAATGTGTCAGCACAAAAGGGTGAAAAATGGGCTTCACACAGGAAAAAAAAAATGCATCCAAAAATGTTCATTGTACCTAGACAAAATGTTAAACTATTGAACTGGTTTTTAAGAAAAACTGGTGGCTGGGGGCACCTGGGCTGCTTGATCGGTTAAGCATCCAACACTTGGTTTTGGCTCAGGTCATGGTCTCAAGGTCCTGGGATCAAGCCCCGAGTCAGGCTCCACACTCAGCAGTTTGCCTGAGGATTCTCTCCCTCTCTCTCTGCCTCTGCCCCTCCCCCTGCTCACGTGCATAATCTCTCTCTCTCTCTCAAATGAATGAATAAACCTTTAAAAGAAAAAAAAAGAAATACTTATGGCTGTTATATTAAAAAAGTTTTCTGCCTTTAGCTCATTCTCAAAAAACATCATTTGTATGAATTATTTATGCATCAGTTAAATTAATGTGTTGCAGATGAGAAAATATACCATGCTGGATCAAGATTACTAGGTACAAAGGAAGGACTAGAAGAGATGTGTACAGAATATCTAGGAACTCTTTCTAACATGGAGGTACAGACTCATAAGGAGCTCAGAAAATTGGAAAATTATGGCATATGAACCCCTATCAAAAAAGCTGATAAAAATTTGAATTCCAAAACAGCTATAATGGTTTAATAAACTAGGACCATCAGTCTCTAAAGTAGATGTGGGCAACATTAGCCCTCCATTTTTTATAGCTATCTGTATATGTCAGTAATTACTGGTCTTTTAAGGAGCCGGGGTTAATTATCTCTATTAGAAAGAAGTACTTTTCCCTCAGCCTTTAAACTTAGCATAAAATTTAAATAAGATTCCACATCTGGGGCACCTGGGTGGCTCAGTCGTTAAGCGTCTGCCTTCGGCTCAGGTCATGGTCCCAGGGTCCTGGGATCCAGCCCCGAGTCCGGCTCCCTGCTCCGTGGGAAGCCTGCTTCTCCCTCTCCCGCTCCCCCTGCTTGTGTCCCCTCTAGCTGTGTCTCTCTCTGTCAAATAAATAAAATCTTAAAAAAAAAAAAAAGATTCCACATCCAATTCCAGAATATGTGTTGACTGTCACCATACAGTGAGTTCTTTAAAGAAGCCTGTCCAGGAGTCTCTCTCTAGTATATATGTCTATTGCTATCCATCCAGTTGACCACAACAGAGAAAACAGGCCCAACATCCCAGAATACTGGTGCCATTGTGTTTGTGTGGCCTTACGAGCTAGATCTTAAGCCCAAACCATCCCTATTAGGAATGAAGACCTGTCCTGAAGGTGTTGCAGAGGTAGATAAAATGATAAGGACACATTTAGGTTAGGGTTTTCCAGACAGTTCTACGTAACTCTGTTTTGTCCTAGGATTCCTTGGTCTCCTACTGGGGTTCTGTGTCCAAGTGGAGTTAGGTTTTAAGAGTTCTCATAACTTAAGAATTTTTAAATTTCAAATCTGTGTGCTTTTATAGTTTCTGAACTTATTGTCAAATTATGATCTCACTTTTACATCATTCCTTGGATCATTTTTTTTTAATTTTAAAGATTTTATTTATTTATTTGACAGAGAAAGAGACAGCGAGAGAGGGAACATAAGCAGGGGGAGTGGGAGAGGGAGAAGCAGGCCTCCCACTGATCAAGGAGTCCAATGCGGGGCTCGATCCCAGGACCCTGGGATCATGACCCGAGCCGAAGGCAGACGCTTAACGACTGAACCACCCAGGTGCCCCAATTCCTTGGATCTTAAGGATCATACCAGAAAATAGTACAAATACTGAATAATTTCAACTATGGGTGAAATTTTTTGTATTTGTCTTTCTGTGACTGAGATAAGGAATAACCTGAAAAAGAAAATTGGATTAAAATCTTTTTTTTTTTTCAATCTTACAATAGTCTCACAACAATATGATATGTTAAATTTCTTCTTTACTACAGATCACTAGTGAAAAAGCAGTATAAGTTGTTTGGTCAAGATTTTGTAGACTTTCTATTTTTTTTTTTTATTCTTTTTATTTATTTGACAGAGAGACAGCAAGAGAGGGAACACAAGCAGGGGGGGTGGGAGAGGGAGAAGCAGGCTCCCCACCAAGCAGGGAGCCCGATGTGGGGCTCGATTCCAGGACCCTGGGATCATGACCTGAGCCAAAGGCAGACGCTTAACGACTGAGCCACCCAGGTGCCCCTAGACTTTCTATTTTAATAGAAAATTTTATGATTTAAAAAAGTTTTAAGAAATCTTTGAGTTAGAGGTTACCAAACGTAGAGATTGCAGCAAAGCCATAGAATACAGGGAAAGGTATGGAAAGTTCAGTATTGGAATTACAAGTCATAGAGACAGAAGTTCTATACTATACTATACTTTCCAACTTGCTTGGAACATCCTCTGCCTTGATTTCTGCCAATCAAAATATAATTCATCCATAAAGTCAGTGCCAACTTATCCTATTTCTGTATCGTAATAACACAGGCTTTGAAGTCCAACCACCTCAATCCGAATCCTGGCCCTGCTACTTATTCACTGTGTAGGTAGCCTTTGGCTAATTTCTCTAAGTCTGTGTTCCTCATTTATAAAATCAGGATAATAATAGAATCTACTTCATAAAATAGCTGGGAAGATTAAAAGTGATAATACGTGTAAAACCCTGAGAACAATGCTCTGCTGTTAGTTAATATTATTTCTATCATTCATACACTCTCCACTATTATTTCTCATTACATTATGTAAGTATTTGCTCTTCAGCCAGAGTTTCCAAATGAAGAAACTATATTTTGTATGTCTTTGTTCTCCTCACAGTGCTTAGCAAGGCATTACTCTCAATAGGAATTTTGAAAATATCCCAGAGAACCTTAGCATGGAAGGGATCTCGGAGGTCAAACTAGTTTAACTTTTCTCCTAAATCATTATTTTCTCTTGCAACACCCTGAAGATAACCATCTATACCCTATCTTGAACACAATATATACCTATACTTGAACACAGCTGGTGACAAGTAGTTCACTTTTCTCAAGACAGCCAGATTTTTTAACAGTTGTCATTGTCAGAAAATCCATCCTAAAGAGGTAGAGAAGCTGGCAAACTTCTGGAAAATGATTTGGTAATACTCATTCAAGAGCTATACAAATTTCCAGGTTCTGTACATTTCACTTCTGATACTATATCCTTTAGAAAACAAAGAAAATTCTGCCATACATAGAAAAGTATTTATTATAACACTATGTATAATAGCAAAATCAGGAATTAGCCTAAATGTTTTTTTAAGATTTTTATTTATTTATTTATTTATTTTAGAGAGAGAGAGCATGTAAAATGTTTAAAAGTACACAAAGGCAGAGTAAGTGCCTAAATGAAACAAAAGGTCACTAAAATTAGAAATGTGAACATTAAGGTGGGCCATATTTATAAAGTTAATGTTAAGTATAAAAGCAAAACAAATGGATATATAAACTATGATTAAAGCCATATACAAATATGTATATCTGTGGAAAAAGACAGGAGGTAATGGAACATACAAAAATGAAAACAGTATCAATAGGATGGTAGGAAAGTTGGAAGATTTGCATTGCTTTTTAAATTACTTTAATGTCATTATAATATTGCTTTCAAATTTTTTAAGAGAAAGTTCTTCCTTCTATTGAGCCAAAATCAACCTCCTCTCACTCCCTGTGAGTTTCATTTCCTCTCTCCTTCTGTCCTTTAAAATTATACAAAATAAATGAACTTGAAATATGTGAAAATGGTTATCATAGTTTTAGTACCTTCATTCTCTGGTACTCCAGAAGACAGATTAGAGAGGCAATGCTGATATCAGGGAGACTCAGTAAGGAGACTTAGCTGTCATTCACAAAGAAAGCAATGATGACAGACTGAACCAGCACAATGGCAGTAGGGCCAAACTTGAGAAATATTTCAAAGGTAAAACAGATGGAAAAGGTAACCAAAGGGATGTGAGAGGTGAGAACACAGAAGTTGAACACATTCCTCATCAGGCTGTTTGATAAAATCATGGTTACACCACCAACATGATGAACCTGAGAGAAGGAAGAGCGTATCTGGTCAGAAGTTGAAATTCTATTTAGAGATGTTGAATTTGAGGTACTTGTAGGATATATATGTCTATATATTGATGGAAAGATCAAGTTGAAGTCAGGGAGACAAAACCAAACCAGAGAAATAGGAGACAAAGATAAAAGCAAAACATGAAAGAAACAGAAAACAAACAAACAAAAGCCATAGAAGTGATCAGGACAGGGACATCTGGGTGGCTCAGTTATTTAAGTGTCTGACTCTTGGTTTTGGCTCAGGTCATGCTCTCATGGTCATGAGATCAAGCCCCACATGGGGCTCTGCACAAAGTGCAGAGTCTGCTTCAGGTTCCCTCTCCCTCCCCCTCGGCTCCTCTCCCCATGTGTGCTTGCACTTGCATGTGCGCTCTCTCTCTCAAATAAATAAAGTAAATGAAATCTTAAAAAAAAAAAAAAGAAGTGATCAGGACAACCAAAAGATGACTTTGAAAGGATAATAAAAAATATTGATTTTTAGCAAATATAACCAAGAAAAACTAATGGGGCACAAATAAACAGCAAACAGATACAAAAACAGGGAAATAGCTATAGAACAAAGAGATTTTTTTAAATTGTAAGAGACCTCCATGAATAACTTCATATCACAATTTATGAACATTTGAATTGGGAGAGAAAAGTAAGGTATTTATATTTTTTGGTATAAAGTTATTCATGGAGGTCTTTTATAATTTAAAAAATTTCTTCTGTTTCTGTCATTATTTCCCCTTTTTAGAGAAAAACACAGAGCATATCTCTGTGAATTTCAGATTAGACAAAAAAATTTTTTTTTGAAAGAGAGAGAGAGAAAGCATAAGCAGGGGTTGGGGGCAGAGGGAGAGGGAGAGAGAGTTTTAAGCACACTCCAGGCTCGGGGTGTGGAGCCCTATACGTGGCTGGATCTCATGACCCCAAGATCATGACCTGAGCCAAAATCAAGAGTCAGACACTTAACTGACTGAGCCACACAGGCACCCTTAGAAGAGACAAAAAAAAAATTTTAAGATTTATTTATTTGAGAGAGAGAGGGGAATCAGGGGAGGGTCAAGGGGAGAGGGAAAGAAAGAATCTGAGGCAGACTCCCCACCAAGTGTGGAGCCCAAAGTGGGGCTTGATCCCATGACCTGAGCCAAAACCATAAATCAGACACTCAATTGACTGAGCCACCCCGGCACCCCAACAGACAAAAATTTTTAAATAAAAACTGCCAAATATAGCTGAAAAGATTGATAAATTAGACTACATTAAAATTAACATAATTAGTATTCTGTTCACAAATACTATTAGTGTTCACAAAATACTATTATGAGACTAAAAAGGCAACTCATAAAGTCAAAGAGATACTCACAATACATATATCTGACAAAGGACTTTTACGTAGGATATATATGCAGAACTCTACAAATCAATAAGAATGAAAGACAATCCAATAGAGCCCAATAGAGAAAAAAATGACAACTTGAAAAGACACTTCACAAAAAAGTATATCCAACAAGGCCAATAAACACATGAAAAGATGCTCATCTTCATTAGTCATCAGGCAACTGCAAATTAAAACCACAGTGACCTAACATTACACACCCACCGTGATGGCTAAAATTAAAAAGATAGAAAATGCCAAGGGTTGGTGAGGATGTGGAGCAACCACAACTCTCATACATTGCTGATGGGAGTATAAATTGGCACAACCACTTTGGAAATTGTTTTGTAGTATCTATTAAAATTAATGTAGGGCGCCTGGGTGGCTCAGTTGGTTAAGCGACTGCCTTCGGCTCAGGTCATGATCCTGGAGTCCCGGGATCGAGTCCCGCATCGGGCTCCCTGCTCGGCAGGGAGCCTGCTTCTCCCTCTGACCCTCCCCCCTCTCATGTGCTCTCTGTCTCTCTCATTCTCTCTGTCTCAAATAAATAAATAAAATCTTTAAAAAAAAAAAAAAAACCTAAATGTACACATATCCTTGACCTAGCAAATCTACCCCTAACAGTTCTATTCCCACCAGAAATGTGTACATATTTCATTGAAAAACATGTTCAGAATGTTCAGAGCAGTACTATTCATAATAGTCAAAACTGGAAAGTTATCCAAATGCCCACCAACGCTAATGGAATGAATAGCGAGAATGGTCTACAACAACAAGCAAGAATATGGATAAATCTCACAACATAATGTTGAGTGAACAAATGGCTCACACTCTATGACTCTATATCTATAAAATAAAAAACAAGAGAAACTAATCTATGCTAACAGAAGTCAGGATAGAAATATTCTTATTGACTGACTTCAAAGTAAGACTTAGTTTTCTGAGGAACTGGTAGTATTTTGTTTCTTCATCTGGGTGTTGACTTCATGTGTTTATTCAGTAGGCTGGGACAAAGGTGAGACAAACAAGTTAGCTAAAAAGCAAAATTTAAGAACCCACTTACTCTCACCTTGCTTGCCTCACCCTCATCCCAGCCCTGATGTTCAAGTTTGTGAATATTTACTGAGCTGTATCATTATGATGTGTTTTTCAATATGTAAGTTATACTTGAGTTTAAAAATTTTAAAGGGGTCTGGTTTACCTCATAGCACAAATAAAAATAAACTTGAAATGGAATAAAAACCTAAATGTAAAAAGAAAAGCCTTAACATTCTTAGAATAAAATATTGGAGAATACAGTAGTCCCCCTTATCTGCAGGGGATATATTCCAAGACCTCCAGTGGGTGCCAGAAACCATAAATAGTACCAAACCCTATATATACTATGTTTTTTCCTATATTTACATGCCTATAATGAAGTTTAATTTATAAGTTAGGCACAGTAAGAGATTAGCAATAACTATTAATAAAATAGAACAATTACAGCAATGTAATGTAATAAAAGTAATGTGAGTATGGTCGCTCTCCCTTTCAAAATATCTTACTTTATACTCAAATTCTTCTTGTGATGATGTGAGGTGATAAAATGCTTATGTGGTGGGCGCCTGGGTGACTCAGTCGTTAAGCGGCTGCCTTCGGCTCAGGTCATGATCCCAGGGTCCTGGGATCGAGTCCCACATCAGGCTCCCTGCTCAGTGGGAAGCCTGCTTCTCCCTCTCCCACTCCCGCTGCTTGTGTTCCTGCTCTCACTATCTCTGTCTCTGTCAAATAAATAAATAAAATCTTAAAAAAAAATGCCTATGTGGTAAAATAAAGTGAGGCGAGTGATGCAGGCATTGTGACATAGTGTTAGGCTACTACTGACCTTCTGACAATATGTCAGAAGGAGGATTATCTACTACCAGACTGCAGCTGACTGAGGATAACTGAACTGCAGAAAGCCAAACCACAGATAAGGCAGTACTACTGTATTATAAACAACCTCAGGTAAAGAAAAACTTCTTAAGAATATTCAAAAGCACATGTTAGAGGAAAATATTTGATTACATTAAAACTAAGAACTTCTCTTTACCAGAAAAAAAAAAAAAAAAAAGAACTTCTCTTTACCAAAGACATCTTTTAAAAAGTGAAACAATATGCCACAAACCTGGAAAAAATATTACAACATAAATAAGTGAAGGAGAATTATTAATCAGAACATATTTTTTAAATCAATGAGGAAAAGATAAATAATCCAATAGAAAAAGAAATGAAAGACTTGAACAGTTACTTTATATATAAGAAAACCAGAATGGCCAATACACATGAAAAGATGCTCAAACTTACAAATAACCAGGGAAATGCAAATAAAAATCATGAAGTATTACCATTTCACATCCAGTAGATAGACAGAAAACATAAACTCAAATAATATTAAGTGTTGGCAAGAATGTAGAGCACTCTCCTCCACTGTTGGTAGAGTACAAATTGGTACAACCACTTTGGAAAACAGTTCTACATTACTAATAAAGTTGAAAATGTATAAGCCCTAGGATTCTTTGGTATATTCTCTAGAGATACTCTTGTAAATATATATCAGGAGATTTGTACACGAATGCTTATAACAATTAAAAAGAAAGAAACTCTATCAAGAGTAGAATATTCTACAGCAGTGAAAATGAATGAACAACCACACACAAATGGATAAATCTCATTTTTGATGGTCAAGCAAAAGAAGCAAATCATAGAAGAATAACAAGGGTATGATTACATTTATATAAAAGTTTTAAACAAGTGGATATACTCATGGATGGTAAAATTATAAAGAAGAGTAATAGAAGGATTATCATAGGAGTGTGGTTACATTTGGAGGAGAAGGAAGGGGTGCAATGGGGAAGGGGCACATGGTGGCTTCCAAGGTAGTGACAATGTTCTACTTCTTAACCTGAATGGAGGCTATACGGATGTTCTCATTATTCTTTAAACTGTACATACTATTTTATATACTCTGCTGTATGCGTGATATTTTCAAAATAAAATGATTTTTAAAAGAATAAAATGTTCTATATATGTATACCTGTGTATGAATGTGTATGTGTGTGTGGGTGTGTGTTCCATAAAGGAAAACAACAGAATTTTCAGTGACAAAGTGTCAGAAAGCTGTTCACTAGACTTACTAGATTATTTCATATAATTGGCAAGTTGAATTGAATGAGTTTACCACAAAGTCCTGATTTTTGTATATATAGTTCCTACTAAACATATGCTTGGAAAGTGTTACCACGTGTCTTATTTAATCTATCAATTGAATTATTCATTCTCAAGTTGTCCACTTTCATTTCATTTCATTTGGTAAAAGATAAATTCTTAATTTTAAAAGATAAAAATCCAGTTGAAACATGCCCATTCTTTTCTTAACCTTTATTTTTTTTTAAAACCAGCCTATGTTAACTATATCTTTCTGGAACAGGATCAGAAGAAAATTGCATCAAACTCTAAAGCCATTAGCATGTGTGACATTGTGAAAATACTAAAGATGAAAAAAAAACCTGTTTGTTTGGTTATATTATTTATATTAATTAAGACCTCTTTTCAATATATTAAATATAACACAGATTTAAAGAATCAGAAAGAACCTTCAAAAGTTATTTACTATAGTCATCTCTTTAAGTAGGACTCAAATTATCTCAAGCAAATAAATTAGCATCCTAATTTGAAAATAGCTCCTGAAAAGATTTTATAGCATCACCTCCCATTAAGCAGTCTGAAAAATTTTTATGTCTAACTCAGAACCCTTTTAATACAATATTGACATACAGTAAACTTTGTTACCCAGATGACAGGGTGTGGATTTACCTAGGACAGTGGGGCCGTAGCAAGTACTCAACTCCAAGTCTCTACTGGAGGAAGTAGGAAAGTAAAGGGCTCAGAGCCCTACCCATTTGGCTCCAGTGGTTCCAAACACCCCAGACCCCTGGCTTTCCCCAGAGACCTAGCCCCAAAGCTTGTCTCTCTCTACATAACCAATAGTTGACTATCATTTTGTTTTCACTCTGACTTGAGTTTATCTATAACTTTTTTCTCCCCCAACCTCCCTCCACTCAATTATCCCAGTAATCAAGAACTTTATATTTCCAGTGAGAATGAATACCTAGAATATTTTTTAAATCCTAAAAATGTTACCTATAAATGAAAAAAAGAAAATCCCAAATTTTCTAAGTTTATGGGTACCTTTTCTAAAAGAAGTATATTGGAAGGTCTTTTTTTTTTTTTCTTATAATCATGGACAATTTCAAAGTATATTCCCTTTTTTTACAGTACAGTACTTTTTTTTACAATAAAGACTCCCTGAGGTCAGAGGCTAATTTTGTTTTAGTTTTTATACCTGACATACTCCATTGGACTATTACTGTGATATAACCTATGAGGGAATTAAAAATGTTAGCTGTGTTTAACTGAAACAATGGAGGCTCGATAAAGTTTTGCCTTACATGATTGTTGCATTCCTCTTCTTCTTCATCGAAGTCTAGACCCTGATGAACAATCTCAGTAGTGCTGTTCTCCTGAAAGAGATTGTTCTCCAAATCAGATACTCTGGTGGCCTCAGTTGTGACTTTTACTTTCATACTATGAAAGCCAGTGGAGACCAATCCCACTTGCAGGTTTACAGGCTCCCCCTCGAACAGCAGGAAGTGTGAGTTTACCCCTTCTTTAAAACCAGGGGGTTGGTAATCATGTGGAGTCACTGCAAAATGAAAAGGGCAGAAAACCAAGAAAACTGTGAGTTTCAATAAAAGTCAAATTAATCTTTCATGTGTAGCAACAGGTATCTTTCAGATGCTTGCAAAATCTCTCTATGTAAAATATTACTTTGTCACTTAAGAAGGAATTTAACTAGAGGTCTCCACCTACCCGCATTATAGTAGTGGAGTTTCATAGTAAGTATAACATCATTAGGAAGGGGTCCAAGGTTCTGCATCAGTATATATAATTTACGGATCAGTAGAACACTGGCTTTCTTAATATCTTCACTGTTTGTCCCACTTTCGAAGCTTGTACTACTGCTATAACCATATAGAAAAACAGCATACTTTTCAATCATATGTAATACTGAAACTCTATTTTAAAAAGAACAAAACTCTTACCCATATGATCAAATAAATATAAATATCAGGACACTTGAGACCATTTTTAGAATGTAAATTAGAGCAGTGATTGTACTTTCTGCAATGTATATACAATGGATTTCTTAAGTAGCAAGTTCCCTTAAATATGACCTGATTTTTTAAAAATTTGAGTTACAAATAACCACATGCCATAATAGTGAGAACAATGGATTTGGAATTAGGAGACTTGACATCTAATATTGGGTCTGCTGCTAACTAACTGAATGAGCTGTGTCAAGTCATTTAGACACTCTAGATCAGTTAGCTCACTTTGCAGGATAAGCTTATACACATTTCTACACCTTTCCAGATTTTCTATTTGAAAATTGGTCATCAGTTCTGGGCCCTTCCTCCATCTGGTTATCTGTCAGAGATGTCCCTTCCTCTTACATGGATTCCAACAATGGCTATCTATTCTGCTCGCTTTTCTTCTTGTCTACACTGCAATAACATTCTCTATGCTACTGCTGCAATAATATACCTAATAGGAAAATCTCCTCATGTCACTCTCTTGCTTAAAATTCTTCTATTACACTCATCACCTTTCAATCAAATTCAAGAATGGTATGTGTACAATGCCTTTCATGAGCAGCCACGCCCTCACCTACAACCTCATCTGCATTTACTACCCAGTTTCTTCTCACCCACGTGCATTTGCATATGCCATTTACTTTACTTGTATTGTGTTTTTCCCACTTCTTTTCCTGACTCTCCTCAATTCATCCTTTAATAGCTAGCTCATGTGTCACCTCTTCAAGGAAGTTTTCCCTGATAATTCTTATACATTACTCCTATGTATAATTGTTTGTACGCCCCCCTCTAGATTATGTGTGGCTCTATCTTTCATGTCCACAGTACTGTTTGGTGCCAGCTAGAGTAAATACTCAGTAAACATTTGTGGAATGAATGAATGAATGTACAAGTGGAACCAAATTACCTTCTAACTCTAAATATTTTTTTATTTCTCTCCAAAATTTTCTTCCCAAATTGGTTTCATATTTGAATAGCTTCTAGGAAGGACTATCAACTGCAATATATTTGCACAATGTCTTTCACATAGTAAGCACTCAATAGTGAATAATAATCCTAAGTAATTGAGCTACTGGAGGAAGTGTGGATTCATAAAACAGACATTATTAAGTGAATACATCTGCTCCTTTTTTGATTTTGAACAACAAAGTTTTGTCTACTAAGATTTAACCAATTTGAAATAGGTAACTCAAGTGAAGGGCTATAGCATTTAGCTCATGGGATCTTTCAGTATACATCATATTCATAAAATCATATCCATGTAAAATCTCAAGACTCCCTTGTACTCTTTTAAAAGGGAAATTATCTTTACTATGGAAGAGGTGATAAGGTAATTTTGTATGACTGATCATTTAAATAAATGTCTACCTTTGGTTTCTAGGAGATTACTAATATGCATTACCTTCTCTCCTCCTTAATAGCCAAAAGATTTGGCCATTTCTGTTTTACTGCTCACCACTTGGCATATGTGCCTTCATAACAAAAGAGATTAATCCGGTTGCCAGTAGTACTTATATTTAAATTTTGTAGAGTAAAAGGCAACTGTTTAATGTGGGAGAATATGTACAGAAAGTGCTGTACAATCTGTACAATGCTATATAAATGCTAGCCTATGATGATTAATATTTTAATTCTCATTCCTAAAACTTACTTCCTCTGCACATCCTACTGCTGTCTGCAAGTTTTACAAATGAGAGGATAATTAAGGAAGTGAATTTCAGAGAGAAATCTTCAAACTGCAGTAAATGACAAGACAGAGCTAACAGCAGAAAATTGAGTATTAGGCCACGTTTCTCTTCAGAGTTGCTCCTTTCATGGGCACTCATTCCCCTGACTTGGAGCCCTCTACCACCCAGGCCTTTTCACCACCACCCACCCCCTCCACTTCTATTCCATCTCATCAGCAAAACTGAGATCTTTCTGAATCCAAAAGCTACCGGGATGGGAATAAATATTGCTCTTCAATAAAACATCTCCACCTACACCAGGGATCTTTTTAAGCAAATACCCATGTCTTTGCTCTTTAACCCACTAGTATGTCTAAAACTTGGCATTTTAAACTTGATAGGAAAAAGTAGTGCTTTCCAGTCTTTTCCATACTGGGACAAACATAAAAAATTACATTTGTATGACAGATTGGGAGAAGTAGATGAGAATGTTTGTATCTATAGGCAAATAGTTCAGGGGTTTCATTTACTCCAGATCCAGTCTGGCTATATTAAGGGCAAAAAAGATTAATATCTTGGCATAGCAACTGAGAAACTTCAGGTTAGTGTCTAAATAGAATCTTATGGAGTTCTTCAATCAACACCATGTAGACAGCCTCATTAATATAATTTCTACTGCTATGCCACCCACCAACCACCACTGCCTCCAAGGACCACTACCATCACTACCACTACCACCAGGTACCATTTACTGGCCTTTTAACATATGCCAGGTATGGGCAAAGCTTTGTATATGTATTATAATTTAATAGTCACAGCAACCATATGATGTAAATATTATTAATTCCACTGTGCAGATGAGAATACTAATATTTAGGGAGGTTAAGTAATATGTCCAAAGTTAGACCAATAATGGAGTGTTCCAAGCTAGGTCTCTAGGAATTGGAACTCTTAACCACCAAACTTAACTTCCTTTAAACCCCACTAACATCACCTATGAGGAGAAGAGGAAAAGAAGCAAAGGAAGACTCTACTCCCACCAACTTCATCCATGGATTTCAGAAATTTGAACAATTATTACTATTATTAATGGAGGGTTTTTATAGGATTAGTGGGGAAGTTACAAAGGAAATACAAGGCCTATCTATGGCTTCAAGAAGCTTATGTTTACCTCAGTCCTATTTCTCATGTTCATTAAACAATTAGATTCTACCTGTCAAAATCCATAGTGGCTCCTTCTTTTGTGTATTTGAATTTGAACTGGTATATCTCAGTCACTTTCTAGAAATATCAAAGGGAATAGAGAAAGAAATTACTTACAAAAAAGAAATCCAGAACCTTATCTGGTAATAGGTGAGGAATATTTTTATTGTATACCTATTATACTACTTACATACCTCTTTGTTTCACAGCATAACATTATTCAGGAGTAGTATTTCCAAATGTAAAGATAACTTAATTTTTCTCCTCCATGCTAAAAATGAGTTAGATGGCAAATTCTATTGTTACTGTTTCAAAGCTGGAGAAACTAAGAGGCAGAGTTAAATATCTGACCTGGCATAATGACAGTGAAACCAGTTGAGAAATCATTCATTCATGTAACAGATATTTATCAAATGTCTACGTTGTGTTAGGCGCTGCAGTCAAAGTGGTGCACATGACAAAAAAGGTCCCTGTTTTTCTGGAATAGACAGACTGGTGAGACAGTCAATAAATAAGTAAACAAAATAATTTCAGATAGTAATAAGTACTGTGAACAATACGAAGCACAAGCTATGATAGAGAATAGAAGGGAGAGGTGCTAATTTGGTTTGGAAGGCCAAGGATGGCCGCCTTTAAGGGATGATGCTTGAGCTGAGCCTCAATGACAAAAGGGGATCACGTGCAGATCTGGGGGAGGGCGGAGTATCCTGGGCAGAGGGAACAGCAGTGCAAAGTTCTAGAGCAGGAAAGTAAGCCTCTTTCAGGGCCAAAGAGGAAGCCAAGTGGCTGGCAATGAGTAAGCAAGTAAGAGAGTGTAGGAGATGAGGATATGGAGCTTTATTGGCCATGATAAGGGGTTTGGATTTTATTCTAGGTAAACCAGAAATACACTGAAGTGTTTTAAGCATGGGTGTAATTTGCATGTTTTTAAGATCACCCTGGCTATTTTAATAGTGCAGAAGGAAGAAGTGGAAATCATGAGAGCAATTAAGAGGCTACTACAGTAATTCAGGGAAGACCAGAATGGCAACAAGAAAACTAGAAAAATTCAAAAAGGAACCAGGATCTATGACATCAGGTCTTGTTTTTTTGATCCTGCACTAAAAACTCAGATACCACTGCTATTTGCTCTCCTCACTGTTAAGAAAGCTAGAAACAAAGAGGGAAACATATCCTCATAAGAGACATACTCCATGTAAAATAACATGATTATCTGGTAGTTGAAGCAAACGTTTGGCCCAGATACATTGTACAGCTTGTCCACAGATCTGGAGAAAGTCCGAAAGAGAGGTAAAGTGTGTAAGTGTAAGCAGAACACAAAAAAATGCCCTTCATTCATCTGTTTCAATTTTTGGTCTTGATATTGTGGGAATGAGGATGTTGGATTGATCAGAAAGTCTCAATGTTTCTGTTACTTTACTCTAAGACTTGTTCCCCCAGCTCTACTGATCTTAAAACCTTAGCAAACAACTTAATCACAGGTTATCAGGTCCTGGAGAAATTGGCTCATGCTGCTTAAACTCTAAGACAACTGATTTGTAGTGGACTTAATTTAAAAGATAAAATATTTTTCTAGCAAGACAGTCTACTTGGGAAATCAAACAAAATTTTGAAGGCTGCTTTGTGAGTACAGTAGGAGAGGTATGTGACACTGGTGTTGCCTACCACAACAGGTTCACCCCAGACAGGCAAGATACACAGCATCCTCTTTGTTCATGCTGGTGTAATTGCCCTGCCAAGCAAACCATGTCTATTCTTCCTGCCTGCCCAAGTTTCACAACAAACTCTAGCTTTTCAATGCTCTGAGCTATCTTTTATTTTTTTAATTATAACAAGAGTAGATCCTTTAGCAGCTGATAATTTTATTAACATGTTATTTGGCCCCTGAAGCAATTCATAAGAGTTATGTTTACAATGGTTTTATACAAGATGCTAATCCCTTATAACTTCAATCTGACTCTGATTATGACAGAAGATATATTGACAGCAAGCATTGGTCTCTTCTTAACATTGCATAAAACATTTTCCTACTTTTCAGATTAATGTGTCGCCTAATAAAGATGGGCCTTTAAACCACTCAACGATGGTTTCTGTTAATCATACTGAATATATTCAGATACCAAAGCAATAGCAACATATATAGCCTTTTTTCCTCCCTTCACATTCCAATCCATTGGCAAGACTTTCAAGACTATCTCCAAAGCATATCCCAAGTCCATCCATTATTATCACCCTGTCCAAACCACTACTATCTCTCTTCATCTGATCTCCTTGCTTGCAAAGTATTCCTCCAGTAATTCATTCTCTGTTCTATAGCCAAAAAGGGTTTTTGAAAATATAAATCAGACCATGTTACTCCTTTGCTTAAAACACCCCAATGGTTTCCCGTTGCCCTTAGAATAAAATCCAAAAACTACTTTATCCCACAAGATCTTACACATCTGTCCCTTGTCTACCTCTCTGACCTTATCTTCTGCTTCTTTCTCTCCTACCCACTAAGCTCCAGGCTCAGGGCATGAACTCACAAGATGCCTTGTAGCTTAGGGCCTTTGCCCAGCGATACTCTGGAACATGCTGTCTCCAGTAGATGATGATAATATTTGGGCACTGCCCTAAATGCTCTACATGTATTCATTCTTATGCAGTCAGTACTCTGAGGTAGGTATTATTATCCTCATTATACATGAAGCTAGTAAATGTTAGAGCTGGGATTTGACTCCAGCACCTACAATGTTAACCACTGTGCTATTCTGCCAATCACGTGCCATTGCCTCTCACAGACCTGCATAGGCTGACTTCTCTGGCCCTTCAGGCTTAGCTCCACAGGCCTTCCACAGACTATACTCCAATCCCTCCTTCTCCATTCCCTGCCTCAGCACTCTCCAGCACACTACCTTTCTTTTATTTTCTTCATAGCATTAGGACTATCTGAAACTGTTTTGCTCATTTTTGTTTGTTTATTGTTTATTCTCCCTCAAGGATATAAGAATGTAAGCTTCCAGAGAGCAGGGACCTTGTCTATCCCATTAACTCCTGTGTTTTTATACCTTGAACAGTGCTAGGAACATAAAGGGAACCCAATTAATATTTGTGGAATAAACATTCAGCCAGGATAGAGTTCACCCTCAATTAGGATTTTATCCTACAAGGATTTTTTTTAAAACAAAGTTTCTAAAACCAAACTGTGGCTAGAAACAGAGACCATGTATAGTTCAGTTCTTGAAATAATCTATTAAAAATGGATGCTGACCACCTCCAATAGGCACAAAGGAATAGATGGTGAAACAATAAGATTTTTGTCCTCACAGTATTGATACATAGCTATTCTTTTTTTTTAAAGTAGGCTCCATGTCCAGGGTGGAGCCCAACACCAGGATTGAACTCACCACCCTGATATCAAGATCTAAGTTGAAATCAAGACTCAGATGCTTAACCGACTGAGCACCCAGGCGCCCCCACAGCCATTCTTTATAGTTCTATCATGCATTACGTTGTGTAAAACTTTCCTTAACATATTTACATTTTGGTTTACACAACTTAATACCCTCCACACATTTTATAGTGTTTAACTGTAGGAAAGCTACACTATCCCTCTTCACTACTTTACTTTTGTCAATTCACCTCTGTCATGAAATGGAGCAACCAGAACAAAACTTCTACTACAGAAATACTGCAACTTTGTGCAATGTCCAAAACTCCACTGGCCCCTGGACTGGGTAAGCACACTTAAGACAGAGGTTTGCAACTATTGTACTATGACAGACTCTGCACAAGATTGCTACAAATTTTAATCCATGTGTAAAATATATTTTTGTTTCAGGTATATGTTAATATTGCTATTGTTTCTTCAGTTTTGTTTAGAGAAGGAAATACTTCTACAGGTAAGAGTCAAGAAACATGGCACAATATTAGATAAACACCAAAAGACTATGTCTACATGAGAATGTTGTTTTGTGAGTATATAAAAGAATGAGAAGGGTGCCTGGGTGGGTCAGTCAGTTAAGCGTCTGCCTTCGGGTCAGGTCATGATCCCAGGGTGCTGGGATCAAGCCCCACATTGGGCTCCCTGCTCAGTGCAGTCTGCTTCTCCCTCTCCCCCTGCCACTCTCCCCTGCTTGTGCTCCCTTCTCGCTCACTCGCTCTCTCTCAAAATAAATAAATAAAATCTTCAACAACAAAAAAAGAATGAGATTAGGGAGGTAAGTGGTTGTATCAGTAACTTGATGCTAAATATAAACTATAAAATAGTGCAATCCCATGGATACTTTTAGGCATTATGAACATTACTATTCCATAGTTATACTGTACTTATTGCTGACTTGTTTGGTGTTCTTTTGAGTCTTTTAATACCCTCAAACATGACACTAAAACTTTTATCAATCAAAAGTGTACCATGGACACACAGGGGTTGGGGATCACTGTTATATGGAACGATCTGTAAGCATTCAAAATATTTTTTTCTAGGTTATAAATGATAGCTCAGCACTTCGCATTATAAGCTTTTGTTTTCGAACTTTATTATTTGCCGGCATCAAGCTCATTTTAACAGCACGCCCCCCCCCCACATACACCCTCCACCCTAAGTTTTCTGTAGTTAAATTTGCTCAGCATTTCACTGAGCAAAAGCACTGGTTTCAGATTAAGAGTTTTATATGCACAAGAAAACAAAATAATTCATTGCATTAAGAAAATGAGCACTTTATTAACAATTTATCAGAAGGTTTTTGTTTGGGAAGCTTCCCCTCAAACCTACAAGGGAAAAAAAAGCATTTTGAAACTAAACAAGAGACAAAGATAAAAAGGGGTAGTTCAGGCATTGAGGAATTGTTACCTACCTGTATGTACCAGTTTTCCTCCACCTTGTTTAAACAGTTATTTATAATCTTCCAAAGAAAGGATATTAAAGGCTAAAAATGCTTAATTTAGTCTTGAATGCTACCAATTACGCTAAATCCATAGGCTTAAGAAGGAAAATTGAAAGCAAGGAAAAAGGAAAGAGAAGAAGGAAAGAAAATTAGGAGGAAAATACAGAGAATAGAAGAAGAAAGAACAGAGGGCTTCTCCCTCCATCTCTATGCCATTGCCACAGAGTAGTACAAGTAACTATTACATGTCCAGGACTATGATATTCACTCTGGGAGACAGAAAACAAGACAAGACACTTGTCCTCAAGAATTCAGAATCTGGTTGAAGAGATAAAGTAATCTACATGAATCAACTGAGAGTGTTAAATTGTGGGGTCCCATTAGAAAAGGAATTTGGAGAAGGAGGAAATTAGTGTGAACAGCATAGGCCAAGAGGCTTTCATGGGAGATTTGAACATAAGTTGGCCTTGAAGATGAGTAGGATTCAATAGGGAAGAAATTATGAGAGAAAGAAGAAGTAAAGATCTGAAAAATCTATGAACAGGTCAAATAGGGGAGAATTTAGTTGGCAAAAAAAGGAAAAGTTTAGAATTATGCTGTATTTTCCAAAAGGCCACAAACAGAAAGGATTCAGAATTGGTTAAAATAAATAATAAAACGTGGTTTTATACATGCAGAGATTTTTAATTTTAACATGTTAGGGAATAGGCTCCTCTACGCTTTTTTTTTTTTTAACACCCCTAAGTAGTTTTTAAAATCTCATAATAAAGAATTGGTGAAGTTTATAATAAAACACACTGGAAGAGCTTATGGTGAGTTACTTTGCTCATATAGTAATCTAGTAACATAATCAATAGCCTCAACTCAGGTAAACATATTTAAATATAATCCCTTCTCAATGTGTGTCCTTACCTCTGGTTCCTTGGGATTTGTATAAAGCTGTTTAAGGAGAAATAAATAACATTTAATTTCTGAAACTTATTAGGTTACTCCTCACAGAATACATTTTCTATGTGAAGAGTTCAAATTGTGCTCTATTAATTGAGGACTGAGATATACATATCTCAAGATAATTTGTTATGGTTTAAAAATATAAATCAAATATCTAAGACTTTCTATATTATCTTCTCATTTGCTTTCTATTCTTAACCATACATAGCATGTTATACTCAGAAGGGCACAAAACTTCAAAAAAGTCTACACAACCATAAAAACAAACACTCCAAGTCTATAAGGTAATTAAAAAAAATGAAATCCTGATAGCCAATATGTGAAGCAGATAGTATGTCCTATATACTTTCCCATGTATTGTAATATACCTAAGAAATACATAATTTGTGATCTTTCATTAAAACTCTGGTAGATTCTATTTTTTTAATTCCAAAATGTCATAGGACAGATAAAGAAATTCAGGAAGAAGTGGGGATAGTACTGTTTTAATGTTTTACTTGCCAAAAAAACAACATAGTAGAAACATGGGTTTGGTCTTTAAGTGTGTACTTACTGTAAGTACTGCCATGTGTAGCTTCAAGAGAAAAGAAAACTATTGTTATTATATACTTGTGCTGATATTATTGTTATTTTCAATAAAGGCTAATTAAAATTATTTCAGAGAGATTCCAAAGACTTGGGTAGAAGATCTAAAAAAGAGATACTAATTCACTCATTCATTCAAGTGAGTATAAATTTACATATATAGGGTTCTGCTGGAGAGGAGGGATGCAAAAAAAAAAGATAACTATCTATACTATCTAAAAGTTATATTTTAGTTTGGGAGGCAAAAGATATACAAAATAATTCATTTTTACTAAATATTAAATATGCCACCAGTATCTCCAAAATATTGTCTTTTGAAACTAATCTACTAAAGTAAAAATTTTAAAGTCTGATAGGTCTATAAAACCCTTGCCCTACCTACATATATATTACTATAAACAGATTCTCTCTGCTTGAAAGAGTAAGCCAATATATAGAGATATAATCTAGTCTCTGATAAAAATTTAAAAACTGGAATACAAATTAGAAAATTTCTGGACCAGGGCTGGCTCAGTTGTTAGAGCATGTGACTCTTAATCTCAGGGTTGTGAGTTTAAGCCCCACGATGGTCACGGAACCTAGTTAAAATTGAAAAAAAAAAAATTTTTTTTTAAAGAAAATTTCCCAACCATAATTTCATATCAAACTATTCACCTATTTCACCCAAAGGACTAAAACTTTAGTGACACTGTGTGGTTATTTTGGTTACTGCATACAATTGATTTTGAGACTACATAGTGAAACTCTCTATTAATTATTTGATTAATAGTTCATTCATTCAAAAAGAGACATGGCCCCTGATCTCAGGGAACATGCAGACCAACAGGAGAGAAAACATTAAACAAAAAAGCAAACAGGTACATCATTACAATTGTGTTAACTGCTATGACAATGTAGCACAGGGTGCTTGAGAACATTAAACAAAAGGACAATCTAGGCTGGGGTGGGGGGGTATGTGCCAGGGAAGACCCCTCTAAGAAAGTAAATATTTAGGGTGAGACCTAAAGGATAAATTGGATTTAGCCAGGTAAAAGGTATGGGTAGGGAAGAGAATTTTGCAGGCAAAAGCAACAATACATACAAAGGGAAAAGGCACTTGGCATGTTCTAGAATCCTTGTGTGGCTTGAACATGGTTAGCAATGGTGAGAGTGATGACTTCTGGAAAGGCAGGTGGAGACTAGATCATACAGGTTCTCTGTGAAGGACTCTAAATTTTATTTTAAAAGCCATGGAAGATTTTCAGGCAAGAGATTGATATGATAAGACTTAGATTTCTGAGGGACGCCTGGGTGGCTCAGTTGGTTAAGCAACTGCCTTTGGCTCAGGTCATGATCCCAGGGTCCTGGGATCGAGTTCCGCATCGGGCTCCCTGCTCAGCAGGGAGTCTGCTTCTCCCTCTGACCCTCTCCCCTCTCATGCTCTCTCTCTCTCATTCTCTCGCTCTCAAATAAATAAATAAAATATTAAAAAAAAAAAGACTTAGATTTCTGAAAGAATGTAATGTGGATAGTGAGTTGGAATGGTAGGGGATTGAAAATGGGAATAAGGAGACAGATTAGGAGGCTATGTACAATATAGTCTCTTCTTTATAATAATTATCTAAAAATACCTACATACTTACTTTAAAGAATTTGAGCATAATATGAACTACAAAAAAATGGTAAAATCACCCAAAATTTCACAACTAGAAATAATCATCATCTTCAACAGAAGAACATCTTTCAAGATCTCTAGATACTCAAACTTGACTTTACTCAAACTATTTTTAACACATTAATTATTTCCTAGTAGGAAATTAAGATACTAACAATGAGTCTAAGTCATCCATCTAAGGTATTGTCTTTTAATCTCCCAAAACAGTAAATTTAATCGATTCAGTCATACAGGTAGTCATTTAAGTAAAATAAATCCATCAAACGAGGTAGATAATCTTTTTACATCACACTGCTCTTTTAGTACATGTAACATTGTAATTATTTAACAAGTGACGCTATTAGAGTGTGACCTCCTTGAATGGAGGAATCACATCTTTCTCTCATTTTTGTCTCATCCAGTATTTAGATACAATGTCTGGCACAGATTAAATAGATAAGAAAGGAAGGGAGGAGGGGAGGAAATGAAGGAAGGAGAGAAGAAAGGAGGGAAAGAACAAGAGAAGGTAGAGAGGGAGGAAGGAAGGAGAGATAAAGGAAAGGAGAAGAGGGAGGGAATGAGGGAGGAAAGAGAAAAAGAGTTAACACATAGTGCTTATTATGTGCCAGGCATTGTTCTAAACATTTTAGATCAGTGGTTCTCAAACTATGGTCCCTAGACCAGCAGTGTCAACAAACCTGAAATTTATCTGAAATGCAAATTCTCACATCAGAAATTTTGGGATGGAGCCTGGCAATGCTTTAACAAGTCCTCCAGGTGATTCCAATGCAAGCTAACATTTGAAAACCAGTGCTTTAGATTAGTTCATTATCTCAAACAACCCTAAGAGGTTCTGTTATTATCCGCCATTTTGTATATAAAGAAACTAAGGTACCAAAAGGTAGGTACTTGCCCAAGATCACACAGGTGTTAAGTGCAGAACTGGGATTCCCTTTAGACTGATTACAAAACTTGTGTTCTTAACTATATTGCACTGCCTCTCAATGATGGATGCTCAAGAAATGTTGCTAAATGAACGGATGGTGGAGAATGAATGAATAGTGTTCAGTATGCTGGTGATGACCCTTTCCATTTAAACCTGTCCAAATACTAAGGGCCTTCAAAGTTCAAAAGCCATTTTCTCCAAAAGATTTCCTTCATGCTCCTTACTAGATAGATACAACCCCTCCTTTTCCATATTCCTATTGTACACAAGCAGTATCTTTCCTTTAGCATGCATTAATTTCTAATGAATATTATGGGTACTTATATCTGATATTTTTACACAAAAATATCAAGCTGATGTGAAAAAAAAAATCAATATTTACTAGCCTAATAGGACACAGGTACTGGCCAATCAGAATGGATGCCAACTTAGCCCAGAATCAGAAAGGATGCCAATTTAGTCTTAGCTGGGTTCCTGGAAGCGCCCCGTGGGCCAGATGTTAACCCTTTAGTTGCTAGATTATGGATAGGTCTGGAGAGATCCCAAAAGAGACAATGGTGAAGTGAGGGGGAGATAATGGTGGGGGTCACTCAGGGTCTCAGCAAAACAGCTATTTACCACCCATTACAGAGTATTTCAATATTTTAACAATAGGCACAGCTGGGCCAATGTATAATAGCTAATCATCAGCCACGCATATGAGTATCATTTCTCTTCTGCCATGCTCTAGAAGATCTTTGTGTGCACAAGCCCGTATCTGTTTTAATTTTGTATCCCTCAGTCCCCCAGGTCAGTGTTGAATAAATCATAAAAAATAACTGTTCACTGAAAAAGGAAATGTATGAGTGCAACTAAATAATCTATTATAAGGCTATTCACCTCAAAATTCCTTATAAAGGAATAGGAATTGAGAAGGAGTTAAAAGAAGATATAGATGGGGAAAAGGAGGGGAAGCAGTGGTAGAAGGTTCATTTATATACATCTTGTCTCTTCAACTAGGACTAGAGCCTCTAATTTTTATACCTTCATAGCAGTCTTGGGTAGCAAGAAAGATCTGATATACTTAAAATTCAAGCTGCATTTTTAAAAATCCAAGGTATAATACTAGCTATTTGAGGAAACAGGTTATATACATGCACCAAACATAGTTAACAAAATAACTATCATAGAATAAAAACTAATTATTCAAGTCTGTTTTTTCCTTTCATATCTGTGAATTGAATCACAACTATTTTGAACATGTTTAATGTGCTAAATGCCAGATTCTTGTCTCCCCTGTCCCACATCCTCTGGATCTCTTCCAGTGACTTCAGAGGAAATTCTATGGTCAAAAAGATATGCGTATGTAAAAGAGAAAAATGAAGGTTTCCTTTCTAATTGATGAAAACAAGACATCAACAGGACAACAAAGACATAAAAAGAAACTTTCATAAATGCAAATGTAGGCACTAGTGCACTGTTAATACACAACAACAAAATAAAAGCTAAACTTTTTTTAAGGTATAAAAGATAAGTCTTTAATCCTGGTATAAATTTAAAAACATTCTTACGTATCTCTTTTCCAAAGCATCAAAACAACCTTGGATCCTGTCAAGAAATAAATATTTGATGTCAATTTGGACCAGATGCGAAAGCCAAAAAAATTCCAAGATATAGAACTGATTTATATATTTTGCTTTTAAGTACATTAAATTGGTAATCATTTTACCTTTCCCATTTGAACTCTTTTTTAAAACAGTGTCATTTAATATGTTGATAGATCTTTATAATAGGTAAGCAATTTAAAGGTAGAGAACCACATCTTATTCTTCTTTTTGCCTCCCATAATGTTTAGAATACTAACACACATATGATGAGTAATCAAATTTTGATTGATATTTTTCTCTTTTTAAAATTTTTGTTATTGAAGTTGACATACAGTGTTATATTTGTTTCAGGCATACAATATTTTTCTTTCTTTATACAAGTCCATTTTTTTTAAAAACAAAATTAAATCAGGATATTAAAATTATATTGAATATTGATGTAAATTTCCAGGAAATTGTGAAAAAAAAGGAAAGAAGGAAGGAAGGAAAAAAAGAAAGGAAGAAAAGGTTTTAAGGAAATGATCTTACCAAATAAAGTCTTATGGGTAATTTCAGCCATGATAAAAATAATGTTCAACTTTTGTGGAATTTCAATTACTTACCATTTGATAATATGCAGTGACCCAGGACATTTTTTATCTTCTCGAAGGATTTTTAAACTGAGGTCTACAAAAACAGAAACACAGTGTATTTTCCTTTACTGAATGATTACTGTACTAAATTTGTCCATGCTAAATAAGGGTATTTCCTTTAACTATTTTATTTATATAACTTAGTTTTATAGCTTATAAAAACATTTTGAATCTCTAAATATCTACTCTAAAAATAAATCCTATGTTGAAAACTAGCTTAGTTCCAATTTTGATTATAGTTTAGCAGTCTTCCCTTCTACAGTGCAGCACAACTGAGTTGATTGCACATTCAATTTGTGTCACTTCTTTGCTTCTGTTGAATTCCGAGTAATCATAAGGGACTATTGAGACCATATCCATTAACCAATTTAAAACATGTACCTCAATCTCAAGTCAGTTCTCTCATATTTGTCTCCCCCAAATGAAAATAAAGATGAAAAATTTTCCCATGGATTATTCTCAAATATTAATTTCCATCTGAAATTCAACTACCTTACTACAGTTAGAGAAGAGGAAAATCGTATTAAAAGAGTTTTGGGTTAGGGGCGCCTGGGTGGCTCAGTCAGCTAAGTGTCTGCCTTCAGCTCAGGTCATGATCCCAGGGTCCTGGGATGGAGCCCTGCGTCGGGTTCCCTGCTTGGCGGAGAGACTGCTTCTCCCTCTCCCTCTGCCTGCCACTCTGCCTGCTTGTATTCTATCTCTCTGTCAAATAAATAAATGGATAAAATCTTAAAAAAAAAAAAAGTTTTGGCTTAGATTAATCCAAAATCAATCACTGATTCATGTATGACTTTGCATGTCACTTCACCTTTTCATATTGTTTTCCTATCCTAAAACTGATGTTCCCTCTACCTCTACTGAGGTACATGAAAATTATTCCATGTTGGCATAATATTTAGAGATTACCAAAAAGAGAGTGACATAGGAGTACTGAGCATTTTTATGATGTATGTTACTTTAAGAACGAACACTGAGAGGGAGACATACAACTTCTACTAAAACTACCACAAAAAATAAAGCTATAAGTAATAGTATTACCTCTGTAGGAAGGAAGGAAGGAAGGAAGGAAGGAAGGAAGGAAGGAAGGAAGGAAGGAAGGAAGGAAGGAAGGAAAGAAGGGAGGGAGGGAGGGAGGAAGGAAGGAAGGAAGGAAAGAAGGAAAGGAGGAGAGAAGGAAGAAAAAGTGAGCCTAAAATGGAGTCACTTGCCCCCCATGAGGAGCAAACCAAGACTTAATTGCAAGAATGTAACCTTTAACCAGTCAGTCTGGAATTTCCTGATCAACACTTGTGAGGTAATCTGCATGGCAGACCCCCACCCTCCCCCCTCCCAAGGAAGGTGACCTTGCCTGAAATAAACCTTTCTTTTCTTTCACTAATGACTTCCTTGTCCTGCCCTGTTTCTGCCTATAACAGTCTAACAATTTGTACTGCTCCTCAGAGCTCCTATTTGCTAGATTGGATGCTGCACTATTCATGAATCATTGAATAAAACCAATTAGATCCTCAAATGTACTCAGCTGAATTTTGTTTTTTAACATCCGCCCCCCATGCCTAGGGCAGTGATTGGCACACAATAAGCCCTTAATTAATCACCCCAAACATGCCTTTTTCCAGTTTTTTCCAATTCTGTTCCAAACAAGGAGAAATGCCACCATGTGCTACATATAAACACATTCACTATTACAGATTTATATTCTATAGACCAAAAGAAGATATGATACAAATGAAGTTGTCATGATTGCAAGTGTCATGCTTTTGTACTTACAGCACACATGCATTTCAATGATGCTAGCTAGTATAGAGGATGAAATGTTAAGAAAATTCAATTGGAATGAGGCCAAGGTATATCGTTAAATACAGATGCAAAGAATTTAAAGTTAGATCTTGAAAAATAAGATCATACAAGGAAACTTATAGCTCTCTACATTTATTTTCCCAAATGATAGTTCCCATTTTAGTGACAAATCAGCAAGATTTTCTGAATTGTTATCACAATCCAGCTTTTTAAGCTAATAATAAGATTTTTAAAAATTGAAGAGTCCTAGGTACATTTATTTTCTTTCAATACAAGACAAGGAAAGGAGCCAGAAACAGCTTGTAATATAAGGAAATGAGATCATCAATTTAAGACACAATAAATAAAAGGGAGTAAAGTAGGAGACCTGGCAATTGAGAAAAGAAAAGTGCTGATTAGACTAGTAATTGTCTATCCATGCTAATCAACAAATGGGTTTGGCATGAATATGCTTTTCTTCCAGTATATTTATATGTGTTAACAGGAAGAAGAGTTTTTCACCTGGCTCCATTAAATTGCCTCAATGCCAAAGTATACCTCAAAGAACAAACTCAACTGAGGCAAAAAACAGTGCAAATCTACAACACCCGAATAGATTTTGATCGGCTGTTGCTTTTATAGGTATGGTTTAGAATTACCGGGCTTATCTATAGAGATTTCTTTTCTTCTCAGTCTGTCATTTGGTATCTAGCCAGGAACTAATGATTCCTATAAGTAAAACCACTAAACATACTGAAATTAAAATGGAAAATGAATTAGCAAATTGATCTTGAAGAACAATCCCATGACTTGGAATTAGCACACTGTGAGAATTGAAAGATTTACCCCTGCCAAGTACAGGAAAGAGCTACAACAGCCAAGGTAACTACTTAGTTAAACTTTACCATCCAAATGGCGTTCTCCATATGAGCTCTCTGGAAACAGGCCTCTTAGATATGTTATACATGAGATAGAAGTAGCAAAAAGTTTCTTCACCATTATCAATGACTCATGCTCATTAGTGATTTGGGATGGAAAAACAGTTTCCTGGGTGAAAAAGATGAAAAAGATTAGTATTCTTTAATATATTCAGCCATCATGCCATTACCACAAATATGATGGGAAGATTTTTCAGGATTTCAACTCTGATACGTTTATAGGTAATCAAAAGGAAACAGGGCTTTGAAAATTGCATTAAATTTGATCTCCATAGGCAAGGCAGAGCAGAAAGGCAGAGTTACCCAAGTAATTCAAGACTAGTATAATTTATTTCACAATGATCCATGGGTTTGAGGCAAAATTGGAGTTTTACTATGATTACATAATCTCCTTCCCTTTCACACACTCCTCAGAATGCAATGCAATCTGTCTTTTATTACCTCCATTCTATACTATTCTCTCCAAAGTCATCAGGTATATCCTATCGTTGACCTCTTCTGTCCTTTGTACTATGTAACTTCTCTGCAGTGTTTGACACTTTTTTTTAAAGATTTTATTTATTTCTTTGAGAGAGAGAGAGAGAGCATGAGAGGGGAGAGGGTCAGAGGGAGAAGCAGACTCCCTGCTGAGTTGGGAGCCCGATGCGGGATTTGATCCTGGAACTCCGGGATCATGACCTGAGCCGCAGGCAGTCGCTTAACCAACTGAGCCACCCAGGTGCCCAGTGTTTGACACTTTTGCCCACTTTCCCTCTTCTCTTTCAGCTGCCATAACACTGTTTTCTTTTGATTTTTCACCCATCCCCCATATCTATCTCAATCTCTTATTTTTTCCAGTTTTTCTGCCCTTTAAACATCTAAATTCTTTTTTTTTTTAAAGATTTTATTTATTTATTTGAGAGAGAGAGAATGAGAGACAGAGAGCATGAGAGGGAAGAGGGTCAGAGGGAGCAGCAGACTCCCTGCCGAGCAGGGAGCCCGATGCGGGACTCGATCCCGGGACTCCAGGATCATGACCTGAGCCGAAGGCAGTCGCTTAACCAACTGAGCCACCCAGGCGCCCCTAAACATTTAAATTCTATCTTCAGTCCTTTTCTCTTCTTGGGTAATCTCATCTAGTCTCACTGCTTCAGCTATAGTCTATACAGGGTGTTCTGAGCCCCACTTCTATGTTTCTGTTCTGTGAACCTCTGCACCTAGACCACTTTGTAGACCCCTCAAACACAGCTTATCTCTATCACCTTTAATTGAAACCTGATCCTAAATTTCATTGTCAGACAAATGAATCAGCCTCCACGCCAATCATTCAGGCTAGAAGTAGAGTTGTCTTTGGCTTCCCTTTTATTTTATATCCCATTTCCAATCACTAAACCCTATAATTCTCTCTAAAGGAGTTCTCAAATGTATTTTCTCCTTTCCCTTCTCACTGTCACTGCCATACTCACTTCTCCCCTTTATTACTGCTGTAGCCCCTGATCTGCTTGCCAACAGTTCCTTTCATTCACTCTGTCCTTCATATTACCATCACTATTAACTTTAAAGAATACAAATCTTATTATGACATGACTATTGTTCATGTAGGATAGACTTCAAGTACCTTAGTGTGGCATTTGAGAACTATCAAAGTCTTATCCTTGCCTAACTCCACTGCCTCATCTGCCACACAACACCCCCCCCCCCCGCCCCTATTCCCTATCAGCTCCTATGTACCTTACTCTAGTTATGTGGAGCTACTATTCATTTACTATTCTTCTACCATGTATCTCCATACTTTTGTGCTTTGCTTAAGCTAGAGTTCTGCAGAATATTAAGGTTCTATAAAACGTCAGATAGCCTTCCACAAAATGTATCAACGTTAACAATAGTTTCCTTCTAAATTTTATACATGTGTATGTATGATATATTGAAAATGTATGCAATTATTCTTAAATGACTGGATAGTCTGCCCTAAGAAATGGTGTGCCATATTAGGAATGTTGAAGACAGTGACGGATGCATGAATTTTACTTCAGTGTATAAAAATTGTCTAGGGGCACCTGGGTGGCACGGTCAGGTGAGCGTCCAACTCTTGGTTTTGGCTTGGGTTGTGGTTTCGGGGTTGTGGGATCGAGCCCCACACTGGGCTCCACATGAATCCTCTTGGGATTCTCTCTTCTTCTCCCTCTGCCCCTCCTCACCCTGCTCTCTCTCTAAAATGAATAAATAAGGGGCGCCTGGGTGGCTCAGTCGTTAAGCGTCTGCCTTCGGCTCGGGTCATGATCCCAGGGTCCTGGGATCGGGGCCCGCGTTGGGCTCCAGCCCCGCGTCGGGCTCCCTGCTCCACGGGAGGCCTGCTTCTCCCTCTCCCACTCCCCCTGCTTGTGTTCCCTCTCTCGCTGTGTCTCTCTCTGTGAAATAAATAAATAAAATCTTAAAAAATAATAATAATAAAATGAATAAATAAATCTTAAAAAAAAGAATTGTCTACCAAATAAAATACAGAATATTTGCTGATAGTTTATTTTGCATCTTGAGTTATCATTTCAACATATGTTTGTCATATTCAGTATTTACTGGGTACATGTATAAAAATAAAAATAAAAATTTGATCATTTTTGTCACAATTAGTCTGAGACTGCTTTTTGCTCTCTTATTTAATCCAAGCACAAAATATGTCTCATGAACTCCAGCTGGTATTGTGTCAATACATTTTAATTTTAAAGTATTTTCCAAATATTGATGAATTAGATTGTATTAAACTTAAGAACTTCTGTTCAAATCAGGCAACTTGCATGGGAGAAGATAGTCTCAATAATATATCTGCAAAGGACTCATATTCAGGATATATGAAGAACTCCTAAAATTCACTAAGAAAAAGACAGACAACCAAAAAGAAAAACAGAGACAAAAGACTTGAATAGACACTTCACAAAACAGGATATCCAAATGTCCAATAAATAGTACTCAAATGGGGCACCAGTGTAGCTCTTGATTAAGCGTCCGACTCTTGATTTCAGCTCAGGTCCTGATCTCAGGGTTGTGAGATCAAGCCCCATATCGGTCTCTGTGCTGGGTATAGAGCCTGCTTAGGATTCTTTCTCTCCCTCTCTCTACCCCTCCCCAACCCTAAAAAAAATAGTGCTCAAACTTCATCAGGGACATGCCCATTAAAACCACAATGAGGGGTGCCTGGGTGGCTCAGTCAGTTAGGCGTCTGCCTTCGGCTCAGGTCGTGATCCCAGAGTCCTGGGATCAAGCTCCACGTCAGGCTCCCTGCTCAGCAGAGAGCCTGCTTCTCCCTCTCCCTCTGCCTGCCGCTCTGCCTATCTGCGCTCTCTTTCTGTGTCTGTCAAACAAATAAATAAAATGTTTAAAAAAAAAACAAAACCACAATGAAATAATACTACACACCTAACAAAATGGCTAAAATTTTTAAAAATGAGAAAATACCAAATGTTGCTAAAGATGTGAATCAGTCAAAACTTTTAAACACTGGTTATAGGAGCATAATAAGGGGGTACAACCTCTTTGGAAAATTTCCTCAGTGGTATCTACTAAAGCTAAATATATACATATTCTATGACCCATATTTCACTCATAGGTATACACGTGACAGATATGCATACATATGCTCACCAAAAGAACATTCATAACAGCATTATTTGTAATGGACCCAAAATGGAAACTACTCAAATGCCCATCAACAAAAAAATGGATAAAAAATTGTAATATATTCCCACAATGGAACACTATATAGAAATGAGAATGAATGATCTATAACTATACTTAACAATACTGATGATTCTCATACATAAATCTTAACAGTACTGATGATTCTCATATATTAAAGAGACCAGATACAAATGACTACTACTGACTTCATTTATAGAAAATACAAAAGTAGGTGAAACTACTACTTCTATGCTGTCAGAAGTCAGGATGGTTAAGTCTGATTATCTTAATCAAATTCAGAGGTCTTTTTACTATACTACACAGTTTCAGCCGTTGAAGTTTTAATAATTCTGTTACTTAGAGGCAGGTACTACCCACAAATATGCTTTTGATGAAGAAGAACTCCCAAAAAGTTTTTCTTTCTTTCTTTTTTTTAATGTATTTAAGTAATCTTTACACCCAATGTGGGGCTCGAACTCATGACCCCAAGACCAAGAGTCACATGCTCTTCTAACTGAGCCAGTCATGTAACCCCCCAAAAGCTTTTCTTTTTCTTTTTTTAAGATTTATTTATTTATTTATGGGGGGGGAGGGGCAGAGGAAGAGGGAGAGAGAGAATCCCAAGCAGACCCGACACAGGGCTCAATCTCACAACCCTGAGATCATGACCTGAGCCGAAACTGAGTCATATGCTTAACCAAGTGAACCACCCAGGCACCCCTCAAAAGAGCTTTCTATATCTATACCCCAAAGACATTCTAGATCTTTGCTAGATTTTGCTATATAAGCTTTGTTCTTCTTTGGTATACCAAATAGTGGCAATGAATGATCAAACTATATTATATTCAGTTGTTAAAAATATATAATAAAATTATTACTCTTACATGTATGAAAGGAACTTTGGAGACAAATCAGTATGGATCTGAAAAGCCAGGTTAAGGAATTTATGCTTTATTCTGCAATCAATGGAAAGTCAGTGGATTTGATCAGGAGAGTGAATAAAATAATTGTTTTAGGAATATTAAGCTATAGTAGAAGTAGGAAAAACTGAAGCTGAAGGAGCATTAGGTGTGTATGTGGTGTGCATGTTGTGTATCACATGCATTTAAAATCTTACAGAAAATTGTTTTTTGTACCCACAGATCCTGAGAAATTAAGGTTCTTTTGAGTAATTGGGTAATAGCTGGCATGGCATGCATATATAGTAACTTACTGAAAACTTGCTGAAACTTAGAGGCAATACTTGAATAATAACCATTTGTAAAATTAAATAACCTAAAGTATAAAGACGTTTATTTTATTTTATTTTTTTAAAGATTTTATTTATTTATTTGAGACGGAGAGAATGAGAGAGAGAGAGAGCACATGAGAGGGGGGAGGGTCAGAGGCAGAAGCAGGCTCCCTGCCGAGCAGGGAGCCCGATGCGGGACTTGATCCAGGGACTCCAGGATCATGACCTGAGCCGAAGGCAGTCGCTTAACCAACTGAGCCACCCAGGCGCCCCTAAAGACGTTTATTTTTAATACAGGATCTAAAAGGCCATTTGTAGTAATGAAGATCAATAGTTGGAAAAGCCCTCTAGAGTTCTGTTATTTCCCTATACTCCAGGGATTTTTTTTTTTCTTAGCTCAACTGATCTAATACTTTAAGGGTCATCATTGATGTTTTTATTAATGTCTAATAAATGAAAATACTATGACTTGATAATGGAAACCCTATTATAAATTATTTTAACAAGATAGGGTCCTAATGACATAAGTGATGTTTGACAGCTTGGCTGTCAAGTTACATGACCCAAGACAAGTTACTTTACTTCTCTGCACTTCAGTTTCCTCCTTAATGTGAGGTTTAATTGAAATAATAATATAAAGCCCTTGGCACAGTGCCCAGTACATGGTAAGTGCTGAATAAATGTTAGCTTCTATAATTGTTATTATTGTTGTTTTAAGTATTAAATAGCAAAATCATACAGTCACTTAAAATTTCCTGGGAAAAGTAGTTCATATAATCCAAACTACAAAGATCTGTTTACATCAAAAAATCAATTTGTTAATTTGCAGTGAGAAAAATAACTACCAAACTGATTGCAATTCATATACCCAGCTCAGCATTCCGTACCCCCGCCCTCCCACAAAGAAGGAAGCCCACTTAGGAAACCAAATGAGAACAGGAATCCAGTGAGTATACTGAATTTGAGCCAGAAAGATGACTGCTTTCTCTCTGCCCTAATTCTCCTTCAACCTGAATCTTGCCCCTGTTTTTGCTACAGCTTAATATTCCTAAAACAATCATTTTATTCACTCTCCTGATCAAGCCTGCTGTCTACTGATTAAAGAATAAAGCATAAATTCCTTAGCTTGGCTTTTAAGATCCATATTAATTTGTTCCCAAAGCTCCCATTCAACTTTATTTCCTACTTCTGTCCAACATGATGTCTCTCAACTCCAATAAGGATAGGTTCTTCATTATTTTCTAAAACATGCCACGTTCATTTCTCATTTTGAGCCAAGGCACATTGGTAGGTTTTCCTCATAGAATTCTCTTCTCTTTCTTCTACTCAAATCCTTTGTATTATTCAAAGTCCACCTTAAGTCACATTTCCTTCATGAGTAATACACAAACCATTCCAGTCAATACAAAATCTCTAAATTCCTATAATTTGTATTGCTTTACTCTTTTTCACATATATGTAATACATATACTGCTTTGTATATTGGCTTAACTCCTCTAAATTATATTTCCCTTATCAGATTCTAAACTTCTAGAAGATAAAGATTTTTTTTTCTCAGAGAATAACACCATATCATATATATAGACACACACATATATGTAAATATATATTATACAATATTAAGCTCTCAATTAATACGATTCATTAATGAATGTCTTGGGGCAAGATAAACCTGCCCTTGCGAACCCAGAAAGATTACTTGGCTCCGGCATGCTCCCCTAGGGGCCCAGCCTCCAAGTTCCTCTCTGTGTTCTCTCCTCAGTTCTTATAATTACATCACAGTGCCTATCAGAAATTTCCTAATTGCTTCATAGTAAATGTCTAACAAAAAAAACCATTCTCTTTAAACATCTTTTTTGTTTCTGATTTCTTTCACTCTAGAAACTCTAAATATATTTAAACATGAAATAAGCACCTATTAAGTTACTCTGTAGGAATATATTCTAATTTCTTGAACATCCCTGGCCCATTAGGCAGTTAAAATGTAGATATACTCTGACAAAATATTATGTGCCAATTAACTGATAAAACTGCTGTTTTAAAAAAACACCAAAGATTAAAGTCATGATTCTGAAGTAACTCACTAAATAGCCATTGATTTTCTTTTAATTCTTAGTAATTACCTTAGATGCTTTGTGAATTTTGATAGAGTGAGAGAGCTGAGCAGTGGCCATTGTAGTAATGTATCAGAATTCTTTTCACAGGTCAAACCTGTGGGGGTGAAAAAAAAATTAGAGGCTTTGCCTGACATAATCCTTTTTGTGAATTTTCCAAAGAAGAACTACATAATTAGCATTTGATTGTATTCTTTGGAAAATTAGTTTAATTAACATTTTTATCTCCACTACCCATTTTCTATGAATTTGGCATAAATTCTCTGGATTAGTTTTTTCAACCACCCAGTGAGAATTTAAGTTAATTTGCTTGTTCCCAAATACATCTGGAGGAGAAAAATAAATTGTAAATCACCTAAAAATTTAACAATGTATTTTATTCATCCTCGTTATTCCCTTACAGTGCAACTGTGCTCTGTATATAGCAGGGGCTCAAAAACATTTCTTGAATTAACTTTACAGGTTATTGTTTTTGGGTTTTTTAAAAGATTTTATTTATTTATTTGACAGAGAGAGACACAGCAAGAGAGGGAACACAAGCAGAGGGAGTGGGAGAGGGAGAAGCAGGCTTCCCACGGAGCAGGGAGCCCAGTGTGGGGGCTCAATCCCAGAACCCTGGGATCATGACCTGAGCCGAAGGCAGACGTTTAACCACTGAGCCACCCAGGCACCCCAGGTTACTGGTTTTTAAAGGTAACTCAAAAGTTAAAATTTACACTTCACACCCATTAGGATGGCTATTCCCCAAAAATGGAAAATGATAATGTTGGTGAGGATATGGAGAAATTGGAACCCTTGCGCATTGCTGGTGGGAATCGTATAGCTGCTGTAAAAAATAGTATGGCAGTTCCTCAAAAAGTTAAACAGAATTACCATATTAATCAGCAATTCCACGTCTAGGTATAGACCCAAAAGAAGTGAAAGCAGGGATTCAAACAGGTACTTGTACACCAATGTTCACAGCAGTATTATTTAAAATATCTAAAAGGTGGAAATAACCCAAATGTCCATCAACAGTTTAATGGGTTTTTTAAATGTGGTATATACAATGATATATACAAGCCTTAAAAAGGAATGAGATTCTGATACATGCTACAACATGGATGAAACTTGAAAACATTATGCTAAGCGAAATAAGCCAGACACAAAAGGACAAATATTGCATGATTTCACTTATATGAGGTAGAGGTACCTAAAGTAGTCAACTTCATAGAAACAGAAAGAATAGAGGTTACAAAGAGCTGGAGGGTGGAAGGAATTGGGTGTTTAAAAAGCACAGAGTTTCGGGGCGCCTGGGTGGCTCAGTTGGTTGGGCGACTGCCTTCGGCTCAGGTCATGATCCTGGAGTCCCGGGATCGAGTCCCGCATCGGGCTCCCTGCTCGGCAGGGAGTCTGCTTCTCCCTCTGACCTTCCTCCCTCTCATGCTCTCTGTCTCTCATTCTCTCTGTCAAATAAATAAATAAAATCTTTAAAAAAAAAAAAAAAAAGCACAGAGTTTCTGTTCAGGATCACAAAATTTTTCTAGGAATGGATAATAGTAATGGTTGCACAGCACCATGAATGCACTTAGTACCACTGAACTGTACACTTCAGAATGGGTGAGGGTGGTGAATTTTATGCATATTTTAACACAGTAAAAATATTAATGTTAAAAATACATCTAGTTTTGGGGAACCTGGCTGGCTCAGTCGGTAGAGCATGTGACTCTTGATCTTGGGGTCATGGGTTCAAACCCCACGTTAGGGGTAGAGTTTACTAAAAAAACAAATAAATAAAACAGAGGGACTTAAAGTCATAAAAAAATACATCCAGTTTTCACTTCCATTGCTTCACTAGCATAAAACAATAAAAGCAAATTTCCCTTTTTCTTTTCAAAGACCTTAATTTAATTTATACTGGGGCTTCTTTTCAATGTTTTATGGAGTTCTGACCAAAGCATTTGTAAAATAACCCATCTAAAGTAATTCCATTCTGGATCACCCAGGATAGCATGTGATTTTTTTTGGTGTATAGATTAATGCAAGATTCTGGATGATTTTGCAAATAAAAGAAGGCAGAATTATTTGAGGACACTGCCACAAGATGGTGATAGAGATTATAAACAAGTACTATTTAATTTCTCTCAAATTACTTCTTCAGAGCAACACTAGGGGACACTCTTTTACAATATCTTATAGGACACTGAAAACCACCTAATAGTCCTTCAGTCCTTAAAGATTCCAAAGTATCTTTTGTTGACTTCAGAATATAACCTTCATTTCTGTGTATAACCTTCAAATCTGACTCAACACATCAATTGCCTCCCTTAAAACTTCAAGAAATAAAATGAGCAAAATAAGTAACTACAAGAGTTTAAGCTCTAGTTCCAGCCCATTAAACCATGTAAACAACCCCCTACTGGAGTAGTTATTAGCCTTAGAGATAATAAATAATAAAAAAGAAGAATTTTTAAATAGATTTCTACATTGATTTTTTTTTTTCTTAAGTAGGCTCCACGCCCACTGCGGAGCCCAATGCAGGGCTTGAACTCACAACCCTGAGATCAAGACCTGAGCTGAGATAAAAAGTCAGACCCTTAACCAACTAAGCCATTTAGGGACCCCACTACATTTTTTTTTTCCTCTATGGGGATGCCTGGCTGGCTCAGTCAGTGGAGCACGCAGCTCTTGATCTTGGGATTGTGAGTTCAAGTCCCACACTGGGTATAGAGATTACTTAAATAAATAAACTTAAAAAAAATTTTCGGGCACCTGGGTGGCTCAGTTGGTTAAGCAGCTGCCTTCGGCTCAGGTCATGATCCCAGAGCCTCGGGATCGAGTCCCGCATAGGGCTTCCTGCTCGGCAGGGACTCGGCTCCTCCCTCTGACCCTACCCCCTCTTGTGCTCTCTCTCTCACTCTCTCTGAAATAAATAAAAAAATAAAAATAAAAAATAAATAATTAAAAAAAAAACTCAGCAGAAGGTGATTAAAAAATTTTTTTTTTCTATGATCATAAGACATTCTGATGGCATTTCTAGAGAATCAAGCCCTGCGGTGCCTGGGTGGCAAAGTCAGTTAAGCATCTGCCTTCTGCTCAGGTCATGATTCCAGGGTCCTGGCATCGAGCCCCTCATCGGGCTCCCTGCTCCGCGGGAGGCCTGCTTCTCCTTCTCCCACTCCCCCTGCTTGTGTTCCCTCTCTCGCTGTGTCTCTCTCTGTCAAATAATAAATAAAATCTTCAAAAATAAAAATAAAAATCTTATGTTAGTATTTGAACTCCTAGTTTTCTTCCAGCCTTCCAGTTGTTCCTTCTCATTGTCTACTTCACACTTTTTTCCCTGCCTATTTCTTAGTGTTTGGTGTTCAGGGTTTTGTACTAGGAGCTCCTTTTTTTTTTTTTTTCTTACTTCTAAACACACTCTCTGGATGAACAAATACATTTCCATTGTTTCAATTACTATATCTATTCTAATGATTCTTTTATGTCAGAAGCCCAGGTCTCTCTGGGGAGTTAGAGATCTGTACCTCTATGAGACAGTTCCACTTTGATGTTCCTAACACATCTAAATGTCACTTCTTTTCCCCCCAAACCTATTTCTGTTCCTTAGCTTAAGCTAAGGAACAGAAAGACACATAAGCTTTTGTGTCTGGCTTATTTCACTTAGCATAAAGTTTTTTTTTTAAAGGTACAATTTAGGGGCACCTGGGTGGCTCAGTTGTTAAGCGTCTGCCTTCGGCTCAGGTCATGATCCCAGGGTCCTGGGATTGAGCCCTGCATCGGGTTCCCTGCTCAGTGGGAAGCCTGCTTCTCCCTCTCCCACTCCCCCTGCTTGTGTTCCCTCTCTCGCTGCGTCTCTCTCTGTCAAATAAATAAATAAATAATCTAAAAAAAAAAAAAAGGTACAATTTAGTGGGTTTTAGTATATTCACAGTTTTGCAACCATCACTACTAATTCCAGAAGATTTTTGTTACCCCAAAAAGAAACTCCATGGCCATTACCAATCACTCCCTAGTCTCCCCTCCCCCTGCTCCTTGCAACCACTAATCTACGTTTCATCTCTATGGATTTGCCTATTCTGGACATTTCATATAAATGGAATCATGTAATATCTGACCTTTAATGTCTCGTTCAGCTCATTCTTGAATCCTCAGCACCATTACATTACTGGAACAAAATAGATGCTCAATAAACATTTGCGGAATCAATAGAGAAGTAATACAAGAACAAGGAAGCATTAAGTGTCTAGAAAAGAATTACCGAATATTAGAGATAGAAGGAACTTTAAATGTCATCTAGTCCAAACATCTAATTTTCTAGATGAGGAAATCAAGGTCCAGAGAAGTCAACTGACTTACTCAGGGTCAAACACTTAGTGGCAGAATTGATACTAAAACTCAAGAAATTTTGACTCATGATTTAGGGGTTTTTCTATAATGACTCCCTAAAATGAAATTCCTTTTTGCTTACATTCCATTTAAAATGAGGCACTACCAGTGCCTTCCTAGTTGTGGAGCTTGCTTGCGTATTTCTAAACACAGTAGTGTCTTTTTCTGTTGTTCTAGAATGAGCTTGCTTTAGAAAAGCAAAACATATCTAAATATATATATTTTTTAAGTAGCCAGACTCTTTTCAACCTTTAATTATTCTGTTGCTACTGTTGTTTTCTCTTTGAGCAGATGTTTTGTGGAAGTCTCCTATTCAAGTACAAACTCTGCTTAATTTTGAAAGCTCACAAGCTGACAGCCCCAGGAGGTATGACACTACAGATTATCAGAGAATAACTCTGATTTTTTTAATCACTTTTTCTAACTCGTTATCTAAAAGCCTAGGAGAGATTTCATAATTACGGATTTTAAGAACAGAACTCTAACTTTCAAATGTCTTTCACTTATATATTTGCTTGCATATTTGACCCACAAACATCTGAAACTTCACAGGGCATCAATATCATTCACTTTTATACTTGATATCTCCACTCTGTGACAAGAATTATGATCTTGAGAAGGAGGTAAGATATCTGTGCTTCGGGGCGCCTGGGTGGCTCAGTCGTTAAGCATCTGCCTTCAGCTCAGGTCATGGTCCCAGGGTCCTGGTATCGAGCCCCACATCAGGCTCCCTGCTCTGCAGGAAGCCTGCTTCTCCCTCTCCCACTCCCCCTTCTTGCGTTCCCTCTCTCACTGTGTCTCTGTCAAATAAATAAAAATTAAAAAAAAAGATATCTGTGCTTTCTCAGATAAAGACTCATGCTAGGCTTACCTCTTGACCTACATCTAACTGCCCTATTTAAAATGGTGACACAATTGCTTACTAATTTACCCTTGTATGTGTGAATCCAAGATTCAGATAAAGATTAACCAGCTATTGTTCAGCATATTAAAGCCTAAGCCACTCCCCGCTCCTGCCTTTGGCCATTCTGAGTGAAGCAAAAACCAGTTTTATTATGTTTGCACAAAGACAATAATAGTTGATTTCCTAATGCTCCCCACCCATCTTTCCCAGTCTTCCAAACCATTTTTTTAAACAAGAAAATCCCCTTTCTATCAAATGAGCAATATCTAATAGCTGTATTCTAAAATGCAACTAGATGACCTTTCTTGCCTGATATAAACGATGGCTTTACACAAAGAAAGTACATTTTGACATAAATGGGCTTAGCATCATAGAATTGGAAGGCAAAGGAGAAACAGATAATCCAATCCCTTCATTGTAAAGAAAAGGAAAGTCAATTTAGTGGAGGAAGGATTGTCTTTTTAACAAATGGTACTGGAACGATAGGACATCCTTAGGCCAAAACAAAACAAAACACCCAAAACCAAAAAACAAAAACTCTCAACCTAAATCTCGCACTGTATACAAATATTAATTCAAATTAGTCATGGATTTAAATGTAAAATATAAAACTATAAAGAAGAGGAAAGTGAAGTCCAACAAAAGAACTTGGTTTGTCAAAGGTCACCCCGGTACTCAGAGGCTTCACAGAGTTTGCTTCCATAAGTTATTATTCACCATTTTAACAAATCCCATTTGGCTCTGATAATTCCCTTTCTCCACGCTCACTCAGAGTAAATGGTTTCCACTATATTAACTGGATATTTGTTCATGCTCTTTTGGTTTTTTGTTTTTTTTTTAAAGATTTTATTTATTTATTTGACAGAGAGAGAGACAGCGAGAGAGGGAATACAAGCAGGGGGAGTGGAAGAGAAGCAGGCTTCCCGCTGAGCAGGGAGCCCGATGCGGGGCTCGATCCCAGGACCCTGGGATCATGACCTGAGCCGAAGGCAGACGCTTAACGACTGAGCCACCCAGGCGCCCCTCTTTTGGTTTTTTTAATATCTTCTTCGGGCTACTTCAATTATTTATTCATTCAACATTTACTAGGTGACTACAATGTGCCAGGCATCATGTAGGATTGCAAAGATGTAAAATACTGCTCACAACGCAAGAGACTGACGATCCAATGGGGGAGAAATTGGACTCAGCCTAATTAAATCAAAAACTCCTTTAGGGGCAAGAACCGTGCGTTATCTTCGTTTTCACCAACCAAGTGCACGGTGTACTGCACACCCCCGTCCCATGCTCTGCACACCTGAACACATGTCGGTGATTGGCTAATCTTGCATTTCCAAGGCACTTTCTCCCCCTGTACTGTTTGGGGAACTAAAGTCCATGGAGATTAAACGGCACGTCCTGGAAAAGGTAGCAAAGGAGCCGAGGTCATTCCGTGGGGACCCATCCCCAGCTCTTGTCACCGCTTGGTCTGCGCCAGGCATTGATTCTGGCAAAACACCTCCATGACTGGAGAAAACCTGACCTAGCCAAGATCACCCCCAAAGCTCCACTTCCAACCCCCAGCAATACACAGAAGTCGTTGGCCTGACCCTCTGCTTGGCCGCTAATTACCGCTGTTGCTTCCTCACCAAGACTCATTCCTTCTTTCCCACAGAAATCTGAATTCAAGAGCTACCTTTGATAGCAGGAATGCGGGTGTTCCCACTACAATTCTCTCCACCCTTTTTTTTTTCTTTTTTTCCTGTTATATGTGAAAATTTTCAAAATCGAACGCTGAAGGCGGGAGTAGAGGGAGGGGGTGGGGTGCAATCTAGAAGCTTCCCTTTGTCTTTTTCCTCAGCCCCCGCCTTCCCCTTTCTCCTCAGAGTACCTCAGTGAAATACTTTCAGACCAAACTTAAAGCCTCAAGGAAAAGGAAAGAAAAAAAATTAACCTAAGCTTAGGAAATTGACGATGCTCAAGCGCCAGACCTTGCGTCTGGCCAGCCCTCACCTCAGCTCGTCGACGCCTCTCCCGGAAGGGTGGGTACCCAACGGCCTTTTCCAGCTCAAACCCTCTCAGGCTCATGAATAGTCAACAGGCCCTTTGGGGCGGGACGAGACGCCTCCTCATGAATAATTCACGACCTCTCCACGGCCTGCCTGGGCGGTCCGCCCCGTTCGGCTTCATGAATATGCAAAAAGGGGCGAGCGGCCGCTAACGGACCCCTGAGGGGCCCGGCCCTCTCAGCGTCGGCGTCCTCTGCGCCCCGCCTCTTTCGCCCTGGTTCCCAGGCCACATGCCCTCGGGTCGCCGGCGCAGCGTTTCTACTGCCGCCTTTCTCGCCCTTCCAAGGGTTGGCCCCGCGCTCCCCGGCCTGAGGGACCCGCGCCGGGCTCGCGGCGCCGCCCACAGACCCCGACGGGGCCTTCCGCTCCGCCTGGGCAACCCGTACGTCGAGGACAGCCTGCCGCGGGGCTTGCTGAGGAGACGCCTGAAGGCCCAGGTGAGGCGGCGGCCGGAGGTCCTCGCGGGCCTGGAGGGGCCTGGGGTCAACGCGGGCGGGGCCAGGTGAGAGCCTGGGACCGGGACCGGGGCGAAGGGGTGGGGCAGAGAGGTCTGAGTCCAGCGCAGGGCGGCATCGGGGAGAAGCATCTAGAGCTTTGGGGGACGGGTGTCAATGCGGAAGCCTGCAGCGGGAGCTAGAGATCCAGATTAATCCTTGAGGCATCTCCACTTCTTCCCTAGCATGGACCCCACTTTGCATTATTTTGAACATCGGTTTGTAATTACGCAATTGAAACCTGAGTTTGTTCTCCTCTTCCACTGCCCCTAGTCGCAGTCCCTTCCGTAGGGGTGACCCCCGTGAGCAGTTGGGTGGTGGGTTTCCTCCGATCCTTTCCCGCGTGTTCAGGGACAAATTCACTACCTCGTGGAGCTTTTCAGAGGTTCGCGGAGTCCCTTGAACCTCTGCGATGGGATTTCTTAAAGCGTGGATGAAGCATGGGGCCACTTGAAACCTGTTTTTGTTTCTGCTGTAAAGGAAAAAAGATCCAAGTTGGTAAAAATATGAGTTAATAACATAATGACGAAAACCATAATTTCGGCTGTGATAGTTCTTTAGTGCAGGTTTTCTCAATCTCCGTAGTGGTACTCTCCTTGCCAAATTGTGACAACCCAAAATGTCTCCAGATGTAGTCAGGTGTCCCCTGAGGGGCAAAATCGTCCTTGGTTGAGAATGACTGCTTTATTCCTAAACTTTCTGAAGTAATTGCTCTTTAAGGTCCAGCCTGGCGGATGGTCTCTCTGCTCCAGCCCTTTCGGCATCAGTATTTTACCCACTTCCCTCTGGAGGGTCCCTCCATGCTGGCTGGCCTCATTCTCATCTGTCCTCAAGTCTCAGCTTCGCTGTCTCCTCAACCCTATGCTAATGAAAGTTCATCCCACCCCACCCTGCACACAAACACAGTTACTGTCTCTCATTACTATTGTTATAGTTATTGTCTCTCATTACTATTGTTTTTCTTCCTAAAACTTATAACAATTTGGATTTCATTTATTTGTTAATCTGTTTTTCTTCACCACTGAGAATGCAAGTAAGCTTTATTAGAGGCCTGATCTGTCTGGGTCACTCCAGGATCCTCAGTGCCCAGCACAGTGCCTGGTACACAGGGATCACTCAGTAAACATTGGTGGACTGAAACAATAAATTCCTCTCTTCCTCCTAAGAGCTTCTGTGGAGTTTCTCCTACTCCTTGTGACCTTTGTTTAGAACTTTAGAACTAGATGAATGAGCACCTAGAAGCTATGGGTAAAGTCTTCACTTTTCCCACTGATTTATCCACTCCTTGAGGGCAGAAACTGTCCTTTATTATGTTCATTGAAGGTATTCGTGTAGTTGAATGAACCAGTCTATGACTTAAGGAACAATATTAGACAATGAAAAATTGATAGTGCCACAGGGGGCTTTAGAAATTATTAGTCTAGTCCCTTACTTTGCAGATGAGAATTTTAAGTAATTCGTGCACGGTCCTTACGCTTGTTAAGAGACCAAGTCACAAGTAGAACCCATGGTCTCACACCTTTCATTTCAAGGCTCTTTTCTAATCTCTGGCCAGTCTAGTTTCTGATTACTTTTCTGTGAAGCTGACTTACAACTCAAACACAAAAATCCCAAGCCAAAGACTTGCTTCTTGTCAACTAAAAGCTTTTGAGCTTGTACTCTTCATCTTTTGATTAAATCTACCCTAGGGGATAATGGCCTAATGAACTCAAAAGTGCTGTATGATATTCAATTACCCATCTTTTCTTGTACCTTTCAATAAGAGACTGGAAATTGTCCCTGTCAGAGCAAAGTATCTTGTTTGTTTTGGAAGGAAAAAATGTACATTGTGGGAGAAATTGATCATTGTGTAGAAATTTCCAAATAACTAGTTGTTAAAGTTTGGCCAAACCCTGTATCCAATAGTAAAATAACATGCAAAACAAAATAGAGTGGGTGAGGGGAATTTTATTTGAGATGACTTTCATTGCCTTTCTCTCTTTAGACACATATGCTACCTCTTACTCTGTATACCTGAAACAGTTGTCAATCCTCATAAATCAGTCCCTAGTTAAACTCTTGGTTTTTTTTTTTTGTTTTTTTATTATGTTATGTTAATCACCATACATTACATCATTAGTTTTTGATATAGTGTTCCATGATTCATTGTTTGTGTATAACACAAACGGTGTCAATGCGGTGTCAGTGCTCCATGTAGAACGTGCCCCCCTTAATACCCATCACCAGGCTAACCCATCCCCCCACCCCTCTCCCCTCTAGAACCCTCAGTTGTTTTTCAGAGTCCATAGTCTCTCATAAACCCTTGTTTTTTGAGAACTAACAACCATTTTTCCTTCTCAGTTAAATTCAGGGTTTCTTCTTCTCTCCTTGATCGCTTTATATAGGTAGCACCTGTTTAGTTGAGTCTTGCAGCGTCATGCTCTCAGCTGTTAGGATTTTGCAGTTTTTTCCTGAGGCATCTAACGGCACTCTTCCGTCACAGGAAGTAGATACCATTTGTCTGACTGATTGGAACTTTCCTCATCAAGTTCAGTATAAGCTTGGAAGTCTTCTCTAAAAGATAGTTTACTTGAAGTTTGTCAAAAATAGACATATTGAATATAAAATGTATTTTCAAGAGGACGTCTGTAGATCCATTTCCCTCTTCAGTGTACACAATCATGAGACCAAATACAGAGAAAAGAAGGGTGCTTTCTTTACCCTATTTACTTTCAACTTTTATTAGAACTCTTAAATTGTAACTTCCAGTCATCATAAAGCTAACACCACCATATTTATTCATTCATCAAGCATTTATTTTGGACCTGCCATTTATAAAGTACTCTGCTTGGCATTTTGGGGACCAGAGAGATAATAATTTGGTCTCTGAGCTGTGGAAGTTTACAGTTTAGTAAGAGGATACCTGTAAACACATTACTCATATAGAAAATATTAATGCAAATATCAGTGGAGGTATAAATTATAAGATAGAATGTGGAGAAGAAAGCTATGCATTCTAAATAAATCAAGACAGCTTCGCAAAGGAGGTAGCATTTTAGGAGGAGAGCATGTGTATATAATTTGCTTTGCTTATTCTTTGGCAATGGTTAGACAACTTCAAACCAATAAAAGTAGACATTTTGCCCACCACTTTAGAATTAGGAAAGAAAAGGAGGTGTGAGATCCTTTCCATTCCTGGTAGCAGCATGCTTCTGAAAGCTAAATGTTTTCTTAGCAATCCCAAATGCCTCATTCATGGATAAGAGGAGAGTGCCAGCTGCATTATTTCAAGCCCGCATTTCCACAGTAGGTTGTTATTTTATTCTGGTCTCCATTGAGGCATATACTAGTCATGTGGTATGTTTGGGGGGGGGTCAGTGGTATTTATAAATGTGCTTATGAATGTGACTCTGGAGTCCTAGAATTTTAAGTATCAATGAGAAGAGAGGCGAAATGATTTAGAGAACTGAAGTTTTGAATCAGGCCTCTGTGTGTAAACTGGCTATATTGCCTAACTTATTTAGGGTAATTATTTTATTTTTTAATTTTTTTAAAAAGATTTATTTATTTGAGAGAGTGTGTGCGTATGCATGCGGGGGCTGGGGGGGTGGAGGGGGGGGCAGAAGGGGGAGAGGGAGAGAGAGAATCTCTAGCACACTCCCCACTGAGCGCAGAGCCCCACTCAGGGCTTGATATCAAGACCCTGAGATCATGACCCTAGCTGAAACCAAGAGTCAGGTGCTCAAGAGACTGAGCCACTCAGGCGCTCCTATTTAGGGTAATTTTTAGAGAGAAAGGCAAAAAGAAAGGATTGCCAACTTGGCTTTAGCTTTTGAACGTGATCCATTCTTTGGCAGCCAAAGAAAAGCCAGTCAGTATGAAATAAGCCGGTCAGTATAAAATAAGCCCAACTATAAGGTCTTAACATAAGCTTCTGCTGCTTCTGCCCACACACTGTCAATCTACAAAATATAATTCCATGTGTAGGTGGCAATTTATTATGGCCTTCATGCCCATTCAGAGTTAACATTGATTTCTGCATCTTTTGAATTGATCTTTTCTAACTGGCAGAAGAATCTCCTTGTGGGTTGTATATTTCTGGGGAAAATCTAGGGTTTAATGACAGGAAATGACAGGGGCTATTAGTGCTGCCTGCTTGAGTGCCCTAAGACACGATGTCAAGGAAGGTAATAATTATGAAACATTATAGAAATGCTCATTTGGCTAATTGGTTCTCTTTTCTGCTGACTATGAAGTTCTGGTGACATGTAAAATGATGTTATGCCTCCTAATGTTTTTCATTTAATAGAAAAGGTTTCAAATGAAATAGATTTTAAACTGGCTTTCCGGGATGCCTGGGTGGCTCAGTCGGTTAGGCATCTGCCTTCGGCTCAGGTCATGATCCCGGGGTCCTGGGATCGAGTCCCGCATCGGGTTCCTTGCTCGGTGGGGAGTCCGCTTCTCCATATCCCTCTGACTGCCATTTCCCCTGCTTGTGCTCTCTCTCTCTGACAAATAATTTTAAAAAATAAATAAATAAACTGGCTTTCCATGATTGTTACTTGGTGCATCTGCACAGAGATCTGAGATGAGATGACTTTCAAAATTTACCACAGTTACTGACAGCCTCTATTTTGAAGACCTTTACTTTCTACACATTTTGATGTTTGGAAAATGACAGTTACCAAAAACATTGTTTAGAACTCCTATGAGACCATAGTGTAGCCTCAGCCCTATGAGAGCCTTTTTTCTTCTTTTAGTTTATACTAACCCAATAATAAATGTGTAAGTATTCATGACCTCTGGTTGAGAAGGTCCATAACTTAAGATTCAGAATACTTACGATCTTAGTGCAAATTGAATGCAAATATAAGACATCTGAGGCAGGCTTTTTTTAATAATTGCCCCTTTATTTACTTATTTTTTATTTATTTATTTTTTAAGTAATCAGTATACCCAAGGTGGGGCTCAAACTCCTGACTCTGAGATCAAGAGTCACATGCTCTACTGACTGAGCCAGCCAGGTGCCCCCAGGGCAGGCTTTTCTAATATCTCTCCTCATTAAACAAACAAAAAGCAATTCCTTTCTGCCAAGAAAAAAGTTTAACAACTGGCAAGTGAGTAAGATATTACAGGAAAATTACCTACATAGCTTTTAAAAATGGAAGGGAGAAAGAATTTCAAGAAGACATCATTTAGAGGTTTACTATGACTTACACCTAAGAAAACTATCCCAGAAAGCCAGATTCCTGTGAAAGCCATATTCTCAAATGTGCCAGGGGCTACATTAACCTTGGTCACATTAGTACACAACACAAAGATTTACCATAGTAAGATGCATTGGGGGAATTCAAAATATGACCTTATCAATAATCTGTGGACATCTCTCCCCCTTTATTTGTTGAAGAGTGCCTAGACATAGGACATGCTCAATAAACTCACATTGAATGAATGCACATATGTTGTTAGAAGAATCCCAGATATCCCAGTGATGTACTATATGTGTTCAAATTATGCATAATGGGATTGATCTTTGAAAAGATACATTGCAAATTTCTATTTCTGTTAGTATTATTTTTCCATTTATCCTAATTTGAAATCACCATCTTTTTTTTGTTAACTTTTTATTCAAGTAGAGTATACATATATATAGAAAAACGTCCTCTTTTTTAAATGTACCTTTTATTTACATATACATAAAATTCACCACTTTAAAGTGTACAAATCAGTGGCTTTTAGTATAGTTATAAAATGGTGTAATCATCACCACTAATTCCAGAACATTTTTATCACCCCAAAAAGAAACCCCATGCTCAGCAGTCTATTGCCATTTCTTCCTCCCCTAACCCCTGTCAACAATTAATCTACTTTTTGCCTCTATGGATTTGACTATCCTGGATATTTCACATAAATGGAATCATACAATATATAGCCTTTTGTGTCTGGCTTCTTTCACTTAGTATAAAAATTAAAGTATGATATTCATGTTATAGCATGTATCAATTCATTTCTTTTTATGGCTGAATAATATTCTGTTGTATGGATATTCCACATTTTGTTTATCCTCTCATTAGTTTATGGACATTTGGTTTGTTTCCACTTTTTGGCTATTAAGAAACCTCCTGAATATGCATTTTCCAAAGAAAATATACAGGTGGCCATGAGACACATGAAAAGATACTCAACATCTCCAGTCATCAAGGAAATGCAAATCAAAATCATAACGAGATATCACCTCACATGGATCAGAATGGCTATTATCAAAAAGACAACAGGTGTTGGTGAGTATGTGGAGAAAAGAATAAAAAAATTTTTTTTAAGTTTTTATTTTAGGGGCACCTATGTGGCTCAGTTAAGGGTCTGCCTTCGGCTCAGGTCATGATCACAGGGCCTGGGATCAAGCTCTGGGAGTCTGCTTGTCCCTCTCCCTCTGCCCCTCCCCACCCATGCACGAGCTCTCTCTCAAATAAAATCTTTTTTAAAAAATAAAGTTTTTATTTTAATTGCCTGGTGCTCATCACGATAAGTGCACTCCTTAATCCTCATCACCTATTTCACCCATGCCCCCCATCCACCTCCCCTCTGGTAAGCATCAGTTTGTTCTCTATAGTTAAGAGTCTGTTTCTTGGTTTGTCTCTCTCTCCCCTGACTTTGTTCATTTGTTTTGTTTCTTAAATTCCAAATATGAGTGAAATCATGTGGTATTTGTCTTTCTCTGACCGGCTTAACTTCACTTAGCATTATACTCTCTAGCTTCATCCATGTTGTTGCAAATGGCAATATTTCATTCTTTTTTTTATGGCTGAATAATATTCCATTGTATATATATTACCAAGTCTTCCCTATCTGTTCATCTATCAGTGGATACTTGAGCTGTTTCCATAGTTTGTAAATAATGCTGCAAAAAACATAGGAGTGCATGTATGCCCTTGAATTAGTGTTTTTATATTCTTTGGGTAAAAGTCAGTATTGCTGGATCATAGGGTAGTTCTATTTTTAACTTTTTGAGGAACCTCCGTAATGTTTTCCACAGTGGCTGCACCAGTTTGCATTCCTACCAAGAGTACAAGAGGGTTTCTTTTTCTCTACATCCTTGCCAACACCTGTTGTTTCTCGTGTTGTTGATTTTATCCATTCTGACAGGTGTGAGGTGGTATGTTATTGTAGTTTTTATTTGCATTTCCCTGATGGTAAGTTATTATTACTATTTTTAAAGATTTTATTTATTTGAGAGAGAGAGAGCGTGCTCATGAGCAGGGGAGAGGGCCAGAGGGAGAGGAAAAAGCAGACTCCTTGCTGAGCAGGGAGCCCAACATGGGGCTTGATCCCAGGACCCTGAGATCATGACCTGAGCCAAAGGCAGATGCTTAACTGACTGAGCCACCCAGGCACCCCTCCCCATGGTAAATTATGATGAATATCTTTTCATGTATCTGTTGGCCATCTGGATGTTTTCTTTGGTGAAATGTTTGTTCATGTCTTCTGCCCATTTTTAAATTGGATTATTTATTTTTGGGTGTTGAGTTTTAGTTCTTTATATATTTTGAATTCTAGCCCTTTATCAGATATGTCATTTGCAAATATCTTCTCCCATTCTGTAGGTTGCCTTTTTTTTTTTTTAAGATTTATTTATTTATTTTAGAGAGAGAGCACACAAGCAGGGGGAGGGGCAGAGGGAGAGGAAGAGAATCTCAAGCAGACTCCCTGCTGAGTGCGGAGCCCACTCGAGGCTTGATCTCACCACCCTGAGATCATGACCTGAGCCAAAATCAAGATCCGGCTGCACAACCGACAACCACCCCGGCACCCCTGTAGGTTGCCTTTTAGTTTTGTTGATTGTTTCCTTCACTGTGCAGCAGCTTTATATTTTGATGTAATCCCAGTAGTTTATTTGTGCTTTTGTTTCCCTTCCCTTCTGGGGCCTATCTAGAAAAAAGTTGCTATGGCAGATGTCACAGAAATTACTGCCTGTGCTCTTTTCTAGGATTTTTATGGTTTCAGGTCTCACATTTAGGTCTTTAATTCATTTTGAATTCACTTTCATGTATGGTGTAAGAAAGTGGTCCAGTTTCATTCTTTTGCATGTGGCTGTCCAGTTTTCCCACCACCATTTGTTGAAGAGACCGTCTTTTTTCCATTGGATATTCTTTCCTGCTTTGTCGATGATTCGACAACTGTCAAGACAACTAGTCAAGAACTGTGGGTTTATTTCTGGATTTTCTGTTCTGTTCCATTGAGCTGTGTGTCTATTTTTGTGCAAGTACCATACTGTTTTGATTATTTCAGCTTTGTAATATAACTTTAAGTCTGGAATTGTGATGCCTCCAGCTTTGCTTTTATTTTTAGATTGCTTTGGCTATTTGGGGTCTTTTGGTTCCATACAAACTTTAGGATTATTTGTTTTAGTTCTGTGAAAAATGCTCCTAGTATTTTGATAGGGATTTCATTAAATCTGTAGATTGCTTTGGGTAGTATAGACACTTTAACAATATTTGTTCTTCCAAACCATGAGCATGGAATGTCTCTCCATTTCTTTATGTCATCTTCAATCTCTTTCATCAGTGCTTCATAGTTTTCAGAGTACAGGTCTTTCACCTCTTTGGTTAGATTTATTCCTGGGTATCTTACTGTTTTTGGTGCAGTTGTAAATGGGATTGATTCCTTAATTCTCTTGCTGCTGCTTCATTATTGGGGTATAGAAATGCAACAGATTTCTGTATATTGATTTTATATCCTGTGACTTTACTGGATTTGTGTATCAGTTCTAGCAGCTTTTTGGTGGAGTCATTTGGGTTTTCTATGTGTAGTATCATGTCATCTACAAATGGTGAAAGTTTTACTTCTTTCTTACTGATTTGAATGCCTTTTATTTTTTTTTGTTCTCTGATTGCTGTGGTTTGGACTTCCAGTACTATGATGAGTAAAAGTGTTGAGAGTGGACATCCTTGCCTGTTCCTCTCCTTAAGGGAAAGGCTCTCAGTTTTTCCCTATCAAAGATCACGTTAGTTGTGTACTTTTAATATATGGCCTTTATTATGTTGAGGTTTGTTCCTTCTAAATGTACTTTGGTGAGGATTTTTATCATGAATGAATCTTGTACTTTGTCAAATGCTTTTTCTGCATCTATTGAAATATCATATGGTTCTTATCCTTTTATTGATGTAATGTATCACATTGATTGATTTCCAAATATTGAACCACCCTTGCAATCCAGGAATAAATCCTGCTTGATTGTGGTGAAATTTTTTTTTTTAATGATTTTTTAAAATGTATTGTTGGATTTGGTTTGCTAGTATTTTGTTGAGGACTTTTGTATCTATGTCCATCAGAGATATTGGGCTGTAGTTCTTTTTTTTGTGGTCTCTATCTGCTTTGGTATCAGGGTAATGCTGGCCTCATAGAAGGAATTTGGAAGTTTTCCTTCCTTTTCTTATTTTTTTGGAATAATTTGAGAAGAATATGTATTAACTCTTACTATGTTTGGTAGAATTCACCTGCGAAACTGTGTGGTCCTGGACTTTTGTTTCTTGGGAGTTTTTTTATTACTCATTCAGTTTCTTTGCTGGTAATCGGGCTGTTCAAATTTTGTTTGTTCCTGTTCCAGTTTTGGTAGGTTATATGTTTCTAGGAATTTATCTATTTCTTCTGGGTTGTCCAATTTGTTGGCATATAGTTTTTCATAATATTATCTTATAATTGTCTGTATTTCTCTGGTGTATGCTGTTATTTCTCCTCTCTCATTTGTGATTTTATTTATTTGGGTCCTTTCTCTTTTTTTTCTTGGTAAGTCTGGTCAGAGTTTTATCAATTTTATAGATTTTTCCCCCCAAAGAGCCAGCTCCTGGTTTCATTGATCTGTTCTATTGTTTTTTAGTCTCTTTATCATTTATTTCTGATCTGATCTTTATTATTTCCTTCCTTCTGTTGGTTTTATTTGTTGTTCTTCTTGTTTGTTTGAGATTTTTCTTACTTGAGGTAGGCCTGTATTGCAATAAACTTCCCTCTTAGAACCTATTTTGCTGGGTTCCAAAGGTTTTGAACCGTTGTGTTTTCATTTTCATTTGTTTCCATGTACTTTTTATTTTTTTATTTCCTGGATGACTCATTAGTTGTTTAGTAGCATGCTATAATCTCTTCTAGATTTTTTTCTTGTGGTTGACTTCTAGTTTCATAGTGTTTGGTCAGAAAAGATGCATGGTATGACTTGAATGTTTTTGAATTTGTTGGGGCCTGTTTTGTGGCCTAATATGTGATCTGTTCTGAAGAATGCTTTGTGTGCACTTGAAAAGAATGTGTATTCTGCTGTTTTAGGAGGGAACGTTCTGAATTTATCTGTTAAATCTATCTGGTCTAGTGTGTCATTCAAAGCCATTGTTTTGTTGTTGTTGTTGTTGTTTTTAAGATTTTATTTATTCATTTGACAGCAAGAGAGCACAAGCAGGGTGAGCAGCAGAGGGAGAGGGAGAAGCAGGCTCTCTGCAGAGCAGGGGGAGCCTGATGCGGGACTCGATCCCAGGACCCCAGGATCATGACCTGAGCCAAAGGCAGATGCTTAACCAACTGAGCCCCTGATTTTCTGTTTAGATGATCTGTCTATTGATGTGTGGGGAGTGTTAAAGTTCTCTACTGTTGTTGTATTATTATCAATTAGTTCCTTTCTGTTATTAACGGTTTTATGTATTTGGGTGCTCCCATGTTGGGTACATAATATTTACAGTTATGTTTTTTGTTGGATTGACCCCTTTCTTTGCCTTTTTTTTTTTTTTTTAAGATTTTATTTATTTGACAAAGAAAGAGACAGGCAGAGAGGGAACACAGAGGGGGAGTGGGAGAGGGAGAAGCAGTCTCCCCATTGAGCAGGGAGCCTGACGTGGGGCTGATCCCAGGACCCTGGGATCATGACCTAAGCCAAAGGCAGATGCCCAACGACTGAGCCATCCAGGCTCCCCGGATTGACCCCTTTCTTATGATATAGTGCCTTTCTTCATCTTTTTGTCTTTATTCTAAAGTCTATTTTGTCTGATATAAGTGTTGTTACCCCAGCTTTCTTTTGACATATATTTGTATGACACATGTTTCTCCATTCCCCTCACTTTCAATCTGCAGGTGTCTTTAGGTCTACAGTGAGTCTCTTGTAGGCAGCATATAGATGGGTCTTGTTTTTCTTTTTCTTCCTTTTTTTAATCTGTCACTCTTGTTTTTTGATTGGAGCATTTAGTCCATTTACATTCAAAGTAATTATTGATAGATATGTATTGCCATTTTATTACTTGTTTTCTGGTTGTTTCTAAAGATTTTCTCTGATTCTCTCATGTGTTTTTTCTTTTCATGATTTGCTGGTTTTCTTTAGTGATATATTTGGATTTCTTTCTCTTTATTCTTTCATATTTTTTAGTGGTTTTTGATTTGTGGTTACCATTAGGTTTTGTACATATCTTCTGCATCTAGCAGTCTATATTAAGTTGATGGTTGTTTAAGTTTGAACCTATTCTTCACTCCTGTCCTCACATTTTAGATATATAGTGTCCCATTTTACATCTTTTTATTTTGTGAGTTCCTTGAATAATTTTTTTTTACAGAAATTTTTTTTTTAGGGGTGCCTGGGTGGCTCAGCCTGTTAAGTGTCTGCCTTTGGCTCAGGTCATGATCCCAGGGTCCTGGGATTGAGCCCTGAGTCAGGCTCCCTGCTCAGCAAAGAGTCTGCTTGTCTCTCTCCCTCTGCCCCTCCCCCTGCTTGTGTGCATGCTCTCTCTCTTTCTCTCTCTCAAATAAATTTTAAAAAAATCTTTAAGAAAAAAAATAAGTATTTCTTTTTAGTGCTTTGTGTTTCTTACCTTCATACTGTCATTTTTGGTCTTTCCACTCATAGCATCCCCTTTAATATTTCTTATAGAGCTGGTTTAATGGTCATGAACTCCTTTAGTTTCTGTTTGTCTGGGAAACTCTCTCTCCTATTCTGAATGATAGCCTTATTGGATAGAGTATTCTTGGCAGCATGTTTTTCTCTTTCAGCACTTTGAATTTATTATGCCATGCCTTTCTGGCTTGGAAAGTTTCTGCTGAAAAATCTACTGATAGTCTTATGGGGTTTCTTTTGTATGTAACTGTCTTCTTTTGTCTTGCTGCTTGTAACATTTTTTCTTTATCACGGTATTTTGCCATTTTAATTACAATATATCTTGGTTTGGATCTACTTTTGTTGATTTTGCTGAGGGTTTGTGTGCCTCCTGAATCTGGATATTTCTTTCTTACCCAAATTAGGGAAGTTTTCAGTTATTATTTCTTCAAATAAATTTTCTAGCCCCTTTTTTTTCTCTTCTTCTAGGTCTCTTATAATTTGAATGTTACTGTGTTTGATGGAGTCACTGAGTTCCCTAAGTCTGTTCTTGTTTTGCATAATTCTTTTTTTCTCTCTTTTGTTCAGCTTGATTACTTTCCATTACTCTGTCTTCTTGGTCATTAATTTGTTCCTCTGCTTCTTCCAAGCTTCCATTCCATCAAGTGTGTTTCTCATTTCATTTATTGAGCTTTTTGTCTCCGCTGTGTTGTTCCTTATCTCTGTGTTAATGATCTCACTGATAGCCTCCATTCTTCTCTCTTTTCTCAAGTCCAGTAAGTATCCTTGTGATCATACTTTAAATTTTCCATCAGACATGTTACTTATATCTGTTTTACTTAGATCTCTAGCCATGGCCTTGTTCTATTTCATTTGGGACAAATTCCTCTGTCTTCTCATTTTGTCTAAATCTTTATGCCTGTTTCTGTGTGTTAGGAAAGTCAGCTATGTCTCCTGTTCTTGAGAGTAATGGCTTTATGAAGAAAGAGGTCCTGCGGTGTAGTGTTTCCTGTTCCCCAGTACTTGGCACTCCTGGGAGTGTCTCCAATATGTGCTGCATGCACTCTGCTGTTGTGTCCTGGCCACTTTATCCTTCAGGCCAGTTTTCTACAGAGGCTCTCTTTGCCTGTTGTAGGCAGTGTTTGGTCCCTGGTCTGAGTGGTACGTTTTGGTGCTCTGGTCTGCTTGTGAAATGAGATTGTTGCCATTGCCACTGTAACTGGGGCATCACAAAACTCCAGGGTCGGGAGACAAGGTGTTGGCGGGGGTTTAGGCTGGTCTTCTTGAGGAGGGGCCTGCTGCACTGGGACTGCAAATGTGACTAGGAAGGGTGGTTCTTCTGGAGCATGGGGGGTGCGGGGCTTGTAAGCAAGTTAGTGGGGTGTGTCTGTGCTGTGCTGGTTCCCGTAGGTGGCCCTGTGCTGATGCCAAGGGTAGGGAAGGGAAATGGCACTAGCAGTTCCTTTGTTCCTGGAGGGGCCTCTCAGTGAATGCTCCCTCTCTGGGACATGCTCCAAGGTGAGCAACTAACCTCCCTACTCTGTACCCCAGGCACTCTTCAGATCATTGTTTCCATGCTGTACGTCTGTGGGCTGTTTGCCTTGCCTTTTCTCCAAGAGCAGCCCCAGTGTCCTCTGACCTTTCCCAAAGCCAAGCAAACTGACCTTTAAAACTCCAGGCTTAAGCCCCGCTGGTTGCAAGAACTCAACGAAATTCGGGCCCTCTTGCTTTCCAAGCCAGTTGCTATGGGGATTTGTTATCCCTGTGCACTCCTATGCTAGTCTGTCTCTCACCCTTCTCATTGACCACAGCTCCCTCACCACTGCAGTGGCCACAATCCATTTCTCTCCCAAGCCACATCTCTGTGGTTTCTGTTTTCTTCGATGTGGCCTCTTCTCTACCTTTAGTTGTGGAGTTTGTTCTGCCAGTCTTCAGATCAATGTCTGGACTATTTCAGATGATTTCATAGTTACCTAATTGTATTTATGGGACGAAGTGAGCCTAGGGTCCTCCTACTCTGCTGCCATCTTCCCCTCTTGTCTATCAAAATAAGAAAATCTTGCCATTTGCAACAACATGGATAGATCTAGAGAATATTATGCCAAGTGAAATAAATCCAAGAAAGACAAATACTGTGTGATTTTACTTATATGTGGAATCTAAATAAATAAATGAACAAATAAAGCAAAATGGAAACACACTCATAAATACAGAGAATAAATTGGTGGTTGTCAGAGGGGAATGGGGTTGGGGAATAGGTGAAGTGAAATAGGTAAAGGAGATTAAGAGGTAGAAACTTCCAATGACCTGAATGTAAATGGGCTAAATGCCCCAGTCAAAAGACACAAGGTATCAGATTGGATAAAAAAACAAGGCCCATCAATATGCTGTCTGCAAGAAACTCATTTTAGACCCCAAAACACCTCCAGATTTAAAGTGAGGGGGTGGAAAACCATTTACCATGCTAATGAACATCAAAAGAAAACTGGGGTGGCAATCCTTATATCAGACAAATTAGATTTTATTTTATTTTATTTTTAAATTTTTTTTTAAAGATTTTATTTATTTGACAGATAGATAGCACACGTAGGTAGAGTGGCAGGCAGAGGGAGAGGGAGAAGCAGGCTCTCTGCTGAGCAGGGAGCGGGACGTGGGGCTTGATCCCAGGACCCCAGGATCATGACCTGAGCCGAATGCAGCCGCTTAACCGACTGAGCCACCCAGGCGCCCGACAGATTAGATTTTAAACTGAAGACTATAATAAGAGATGAGGAAGGACACTATATCATACTTAAAGGGTCTATCCAACAAGAAGATTTACCAATTTTAAATATCTATGCCTCTAACATGGGAGCAACCAATTATATAAAGCCAATTAATAACAAAATAAAAGAAACACATCGACAATAATACAAAAATAGTAGGGGACTTTAACACCCCCCTCCCTGAAATGGACAGATCTTCTAAGCAAAAGACCAACAAGGAAATAAAGGCCTTAAATGACACACTGGACCAGATGGACTTCACAGGTATATTCAGAACATTCCATCCCAAAGCAACAGAATACACATTCTTCTCTAGTGCCCATGGAACATTCTCCAGAATAGATCACATCCTGGGTCACAAATCAGGTCTCAACTGGTACCAAAAGATTGGGATCATTCCCTGCATATTTTTGGACCACAATGCTTTGAAACTAGAACTCAATCACAGGAGGAAAGTTGAAAGAACTCAAATACATGGAAGTTAAAGAGCATCCTACTAAAGAATGAATGGGTCAACCAGGAAATTAAAGAAGAATTAAAAAAAATTCATGAAGGGGCGCCTGGGTGGCTCAGTTGGTTAAGCGACTGCCTTCGGCTCAGGTCATGATCCTGGAGTCCCTGGATCAAGTCCTGCATCGGGCTCCCTGCTCAGCAGGGAGCCTGCTTCTGCCTCTGACCCTCCCCCCTCTCATGTGCTCTCTCTCTCTCATTCTGTCTCAAATAAATAAAAATCTTTAAAAAAAAAATTCATGAAAACACAACTGTTCAAAATCTTTGGGATGCAGCAAACGTGTCCTAAGAGGAAAGTATATAGCAATACAAGCCTTTCTCAAGAAACAAGAAAGGTCTCAAATACACAACCCATCCCTACACCTAAAGGAGCTGGAGAAAGAACAGCAAATAAAGCCTAAACCCAGCAGGAGAAGAGAAATAATAAAGATCAGAGCAGAAATCAATGCAATAGAAACCAAAAGAACAGTAGAACAGGTCAGTGAAACTAGGAGCTGGTTCTTTGAAAGAATAAGATTGATAAACCCCTGGCCAGACTTACCCAAAAGAAAAGAGAAAGGGCCCAAATAAATAAAATCATGAATGAAAGAGGTGAGATCACAACCAACACCAAAGAAATACAAACAATTATAAGAACATATTATGAGCAACTATATGCCAGCAAATTAGATAATCTGGAAGAAATGGATGCATTCCTAGAGACGTATAAACTACCAAAACTGAACCAGGAAGAAATAGAAAACCTGAACAGACCCATAACCAGTAAGGAAATTGAAGCAGTCATCAAAAATCTCCCAACAAACAAGGGGCCAGAGGGCTCCCCAGGGGAATTCTACCAAACATTTAAAGAAGAATTAATATCTATTCTTCTGAAACTGTTCCAAAAAATAGAAATGGAAGGAAAACTTCCAAACTCATTTTATGAGGCCAGCATTACCTTGATCCCAAAACCAAAGACCCCATCAAAAAGGAAAACTACAGACCAATATCCCTGATGAACATGGATGCAAAAGTTCTCACCAAAATACTAGCCAATAGGATCCAACAGTACATTAAAAGGATTATTCACCACGACCAAGTGGGATTTATCCCTGGGCTGCAAGGTTGGTTCAACATCCGCAAATCAATGTGATACAATATGTTAATAAAAGATAGAGCAAGAACCATATGATCCTCTCCATAGATGCAGAAAAAGCATTTGACAAAGTACAGCATCCTTTCTTGATTAAAATTCTTCACAGTGTAGGCATAGAGGGTACATACCTCAATATCATAAAAGCCATCTATGAAAAACCCACAGCAAATATCATCCTCAATGGGGAAAAACTGAGAGCTTTTCCCCCAAGGTCAGGAACACGGCAGGGATGTCCACTATCACCACTGCTATTCAACATAGTACTAGAAGTCCTAGCCTCAGCAGTCAGACAACAAAAAGAAATAAAAGGCATCCGAATCTGCAAAGAAGAAGTCAACTCTCACTCTTTGCAGATGATATGATACTTTATGTGGGAAATCCAAAAGACTCCATCCCAAAACTGCTAGAACTCATACAGGAATACAGTAAATTGATATAAAATCAATGCACAGAAATCAGTGGCATTTCTATACACCAACAACAAGACAGAAGAAAGAGAAATTAAGAAGTTGATCCCATTTACATTGCACCCAAAATCATGATGCTTAGGAATAAATCTAACCAAAGAAGCAAAGAATCTGTACTCAGAAAACTATAGAACACTCATTAAAGAAATTGAGGAAGACACAAAGAAATGGAAAAATGTTCCATGCTCATGGATTGGAAGAACAAATATTGTGAAAATGTCTATGCTACCTAGAGCAATCTACACATTTAATGCAATCCCTATCAAAATACCATCAACTTTTTTCAAAAAAATGGAACAAATAATCCTAAAAGTTGTATGGAACCAGAAAAGACCCCGAATAGCCAGAGGAATGTTGAAAAAGAAAAGCAAAGCTGGTGGCATCACAATTCCAGACTTCAAGCTCTATTATAAAGCTGTAATCATCAAGACACTATGGTACTGGCACAAAAACAGACACATAGATCAATGGAATAGATTAGAGAGCCCAGAAATGGACCCTCAACTCTATGGTCAGCTAATCTTCGACAAAGCAGGAAAGAATATCCAATGGGAAAAAGAGTTTCTTCAACAAATGGTGTTGGGAAAATTGGACAGCCACATGCAGAAGAATGAAACTGGACCATTTCCTTACACCACCCACAAAAATAGACTCAAAATGGATGAAAGACCTAAATGTGAGACAGGAATTCATCAAAATCCTTGAAGGGAACACAGGCAACAACCTCTTGGACCTCAGCTGCAGCAACTTCTTCCTAGAAACATCACCAAAGGCAAGGGAAGCAAGGGCAAAAATGAACTATTGGGACTTCATCAAGATAAAAAGCTTTTGCACAGCAAAGGAAACAGTCAACAAAACCAAAAGACATGGGATACCTGGGGGGCTTGGTTGGGCCGCTGCCTTTGGCTCAGGTCATGCCCAGGGTCCTGGGATCGGGTCCCACATCAGGCTCCTTGCTCAACGGAGCGCCTGCTTCTCCCTCTCCCTCTGCTTGTGCTCTGTCAAATAAAATCTTTTAAAAAATAAAAGACAACCAACAGAATGGGAGAAGATATTTGCAAATGACATATCAGATAAAGGGCTAGTATCCAAAATCTATAAAGAACTTATCCAACTCAACACCCAAAGAACAAATAATCCAGTCAAGAAATGGGCAGAAGACATGAACAGACACTTCTGCAAAGAAGACATCCAAATGGCCAGCAGACACATGAAAAAGTGCTCAACATCACTCGGCATCTGGGAAATACAGATCAAAACCTCAATGAGATACCACCTCACACCAGTTAGAATGGCTAAAATTAACAAGTCAGGAAACAGCAGATGTTGGCAAAGATGTGGAGAAAGGGGAACCCTCCTACACTGTTGGTGGGGATGCAAGCTGGTGCAGCCACTCTGGAAAACAGTATGGAGGTTCCTCAAAAAGTTGAAAATAGAGGTACCCTCCAACCCAGCAATTGCACTACTGGGTATTTACCCCAAAGATACAAATGTAGGGATCCAAAGGGGCACATGCACCCCAATGTATATAGCAGCAATGTCCATGATAGCCAAACTATGGAAAGAGCCTAGATGTCCATCAACAGATGAATGGATAAAGAAAATGTATATATATGCAATAGAATATTATGCAGCCATCAAAAAAATGAAATCTTGCCATTTGCAACAACATGGATGGAACCAGAGGGTATTATGCTAAATGAAGTAAGTCAGTCAGAGAAAGACAATTATCATATCTCACTGATATGAGGAATTTGAGAAACAACACAGAGGATCATAGGGGAAGGAAGGGGAAAAGGAAACAAGACAAAACCAGAGAGGGAGACAAACCATAAGAGACTCAATCTCAGGAAACAAACTGAGGGTTGCTGGAGGGGAGGGGGGGTGGGAAAGATGGGGTGGCTGGGTGATGGACACTGGGGAGGGTATGTGCTATGGTGAGTGCTGTGAATTGTCTAAGACTGATGAATCATAGATCTGTACCCCTGAAACAAATAATACGTTATATGTTCATAAAAAAAAAACTTCCAATAATAAAAGTATGTCACGATGTAAAGTGCAGCATAGAGAATATAGTCAATAATATTATAATAATTTTGTATGGTGACAGATGGTAATTACACTTACCATGGTGAGCATTTTGTAATTATATAAATGTTGAATCACTATATTAGACATCTGAAACTAATATAATGTTATATGTCAACTGTACTTTAATTTTAACTAAATAAATAAGAATAATCCTGCTATGAACATTTGTGTACAAGTTTTTGAGTGGGTATATGTTTTCATGTCTCTTGGGTATACATGTAGGAGTGAAATTGCTGGATCATATGGTAACTCTATGTTTAACTTTTCGAGAAACTGCCCAGCTGTTTGCAAAGCAGAAGCAGCTGTACCATTTTACATTCCCATCAGCAGTGTATGAGGGTTCTGATTTCTACACATCCTTGCCTTGTCATTTCCATCCCTCCTGCCACTTTTTTAAATAGCTATCTTAGTGGGTATGAAACGATAGGCCATTTTGGTTTTTATTTGCATTTCCTTAATAGACTAATGGTGGTGAGCATCTTTTCCTGTGCTTGCTGGCCATTCGTATTTCTTCTTTGGAGAAATGTCTATTCTAATCCTATGCCCACTTTAAAATTGGGTTATTTGTGTTTTTATTGTAGAGTTGTAAATGTTCTTTATATATTCTGGATACAAGTCCTTCATCAGATACATCGTTTTGAAATATTTTCTTCTATTCAGTGGGTTATCTTCAATTTCTTGATGATGTCAATACACAAAATGTTTTGACTTATTTGTTTTTTTGTTGTCTGTGCTTTTGCTGTCATATATGAGAAACTATTGCCAATCCAAGGTTACAAAGATTTATGCCAGTGCTTTTTATTAAGAATTTTATATTTAGATCTTCAAGACTATTTTGAGTTAATTTTCATATATAAACGGAGGTAGAGATCCAACTTCATTTTTTTTTTGTATGTGAATATCCAATTACCCAAGTGTAATTTGTTGAAAAGACTGTTCTTGGGCGCCTGGGTGGCTCAGATGGTTAAGCGTCTGCCTTCGGCTCAGGTCATGATCCCAGGGTCCTGGGATCGAGTCCCGCATCGGGCTCCCTGCTCCTTGGGAGCCTGCTTCTCTCTCTCTCTCTCTCTGCCTCTCATGAATGAATAAATAAATAAAATCTTTAAAAAAAAAAAGAAAAGACTGTTCTTTCCCCATTGAATTGTCTTGTCATCTTTGTCAAAAATTGATTGACCATAATTGTGAGGGTTTATTTCTGTTCTCGTATTTTTATTCCATTGATAGATATGTCTGCTCTTTTGCCACTACCACACTGTCCTAGCTACAGTAGCTTTGTGATAAGTTTTGAGATCAGGGAAGTGTGAGTCTTCCAAATTCATTCTTTTTCAAGATTGTTTTGGCTATTCTGCGTCCCTTGCAATAATTTTAGGATCAATTAATTCCTGCAAAAAAAGCAACTGGGATTTTGATGGGGTTGCATTGAATCTGTAGACTGGGGAGTATTGCCATTTTAATCCGTGAACGGGTATCTTTTCATTTATTTAGATCTTTAGTTTCTTTCAATGATGTTAGTTTTTGGTGTACAGGTCTTGAACGTCTTTCCTTAAATTTATTCCTGAATTTTTTATTCTTTTTGATGTTTCTTTTCGCCTTCTTGGACTGCCCTAACAGAAGAACCACAGACTGGGTGGCTCAAACAACAGAAATGTATTTTTTCACAGTTCTGAAGACTACAAGACCAAGGTCAAGGTGCTAGCAGATTTGGTTTCTGGTGAGACCTCTCTTTCTGATTTGCAGATGGCCACCTTCTCCCTGTGTCCTCATGTGGCTTTTCCTCTGTGCATCTGTAGAGAGGGAGATCAATCTCTGATGTCTCTTCTTTTTCTTGTAAGTACACTAGTCCTGTCATATTAGATCCTAACCCTTGACCTCGTTTAACCTTAATTACTTTCTTAAAGGCCCCCATCTCCAAATACCTTCTTAAAGGCCCCATCTCCAAATACAGTCAGATTGGGGGTTAGGACTTCAATATATGATTTGGGGCACAATTCAGTCTATAACAATGCTAATATAAGTGGAATTGTTTTCTGCGTTTTATTTGCATGTTGTTCACTGCTAATGTATAGAAATATAATTAGCTTTTATATATTGACCTTGTATCCTGCAAACATGATGAACTGGCTTATTAATTCATATAGGTTTTTTGTGGATTTTCTACATAAAGATTATGTAATCTGCAAATAGAGATAATTTTACTTATTTTTAATCTGGGTGCCTTTTATTTTGTTTTCTTGCCTAATGCCTAGCTGTAACCTCCAGTACTATGGTTTTTGTTGTTGTTTTTTGGTTGGTTGATTTTTTTAAAGATTTTATTTATTTATTTGAGAGAGAGAGAGCATGAGCGGGGGGGGGGGGACAAAGGGAGAAGCAGACTCCCTGCTGAGTGGGGAGCCCCATGTAGGGCTCTATCCCGGGTCCCTGAGATCATGACTTGAGCTGAAGTCAGACACTTAACTGACTGAGCCACACAGGCGCCCCACCTCTGGTACTATGTTGAATAGAACTGTCAAGAGTGGACATCTTTGTCTTGTCTTGATCTTAGAGGAAAGCATCCAGTCTTTCACCATCAAGTATCATATTCACTGGGATTTATCACAGATGCCCTTTATCAGGTTGATGAAATTTCCCTGTATTCTTAGTTGAATGTTTTCATTGTGAAAGGTTGTTGGGCTTTGTCAGATGCTTTCTATACATATATTGAGATGATCATGTGGTTTTTGTTCTTTTGGCTTTTAATATGATGTATTAAATTGACTTATTTTCATATATTGAAACAGCCTTGCAATCCTGGGATAATCCTGCATAATCTTTATATGTTGCTGGATTTAGATTGCTAGTACATTTTAAGGACTTTTTCATCTTAAAAGAATTATCAGTCTGTAATGTTCTTTTTGTGTGATTTTTAAACATGCTAGGAAGTGCTCTTTTCTCTTTTATACTTTTGCAAGAGTTTGTGAACTCCTCTTTATGTGTTCAGTACACTTCCAGTGAAGTCACCTGGTTCTGAGGTTTTCTTTTGGGAAGTTTTCTGATTCAGTTTTTTGCTTGTTATAGGCCTATTCAGATTTTCTTTTTCTTCTTGGGTCAGTGTTAGTAGTTTGGGTCTTTATAGGAATTTATGTGTTTCATTTAGGTTATCCTATTTTTTGGCATACATTTGTTCATAAAATTATTTTATAAACCTTCCTGTTTCTGTAAGGTTACTAATAATGTCCCTCTTTCATTTTGATTTTAGTAATTTGAGTTTTCTTTTTCCCCTTGGTCTTTCTAACTAATGGTTTGTCAGTTTTGTTGATCTCTTCAAAGAACCGACTTTTTATTTCAATGATTTTTTTCTTTTTTCTTTTTTTTTTAAAAGATTTTATTTATTTATTTACAGGACAGAGAGAGACACAGCGAGAGAGGGAACACAAGCAGGGGAAGTGGGAGAGGGAGAAGCAGGCCTCCTGCCGAGCAGGGAGCCCGATGTGGGGCTCGATCCCAGGATCCTGGGATCATGACCTGAGCCGAAGGCAGACGCCTAACAACTGAGCCACCCAGGCGCCCCTCAATGATTTTTTTCTATTGTTTTCTGTTAATTCATTTATTTCTGCTCTAAAATGTATTATTTTTTCCTTCTGTTTGCTTTAGGTTTAGTTTGCACTTCTTTTCCTATTTTCTTAAGGTGTAAGGTTATGTAATTGAGGTTTTTCTTTTTTTTTTTTTTAAGATTTTTATTTATTTGCGAGAGAGAGAATGAGAGACAGAGAGCATAAGAGGGAGGAGGGTCAGAGGGAGAAGCAGACTCCCTGCCGAGCAGGGAGCCCGATGTGGGACTCGATCCCGGGACTCCAGGATCATGACCTGAGCCGAAGGCAGTCGCTTAACCAACTGAGCCACCCAGGCGCCCCTACAATTAATATCTTTATAGCAATCTAGCTAAGATTAATGCAACTTCATTTCAGTAGTTTACAAAAACTTAGCTCTTATGTAGCTCCCTTTTCTCCCCCTCCCTGTATACTATTATTATTACACATATACATTATACATAAGCATTATAAACCTGCAACACAGATTTATGATTATTGCAGTTGTCTTTTAAATCAGATAGGAGAAATAACTTACAAACAGAAAACACATTTGTGTTGTCTTTATAATTATATGTGTGTTACCTTTGTCAAAGTGTTATTTCTTTATGTGAATCTAAGTTACTATCTGGTGTCTCTCATTTCAGCCTGAAGATTCCTTTTAATATTTATTGTAGAGCAGATTTGAGAGTGACTGGTTCTCTCTCCAGGTATTTACATGATGTCTTAATTTCTCCTTTGTTTCTGAAGGTTAGTTTCTCTGGATATAAATTCTAGTTTGAAAGTCTTTCTTTCATTACCTTGAATATGTCATCCCCATCATATGTTACTCTTATTGAGGATATATTGTGTGTGATGATTTGCTTCTCTTTTGTTGCTTTCAGGATTCTCTCTTTGTCTTTGACTACCAGTAGTTTGATTATGAGGTGTTTAAGTGTAGATCTCTTTGATATTATCCTTTTGGAGTTTGTTGAGCTTCTGGGATGTATAGGTGCATGTTTTTCATTAAATTTGAGAAGTTTTCAGCTATTATTTCTTTGAATACTTTTTCTTCTCTTTTTCTTCCCCTTCTGGGACTCTCCTTATGCATATATTGGTATACTTAAAATGTGCCACAGTACTCTGAGGTTCTGCTTATTGATTTATTTTTTTGGTGGCAGACCAGAGCACCTCAAGTGATCTGTTTTTATGTTCATTGATTCTTCTCTCAGCTCAAATGCTTTTGAGCCCTCTAGTGAATTTTTCATGTCAGCTATTTACTTTTTAACTCCAAATTTCTATTTGGTGTGTGTGTGTGTGTGAGAGAGAGAGAGAGAGAGAGAGATTTTGTGTGTGTGTGTGTATAAAATTTCTATCCCTGGGGCGCCTGGGTGGCTCAGTTGGTTAAGCAACTGCCTTCGGCTCAGGTCATGATCCTGAAGTCCCGGGATCGAGTCCCGCATCGGGCTCCCTGCTCGGCAGGGAGTCTGCTTCTCCCTCTGACCCTCCTCCCTCTCATGCTCTCTGTCTCTCATTCTCTCTCTCTCAAATAAATAAATAAAATCTTAAAAAAACCTTTAAAATTTCTATCCCTTCATTAATATTCCCCATTTGGTAAGACATCATTCTCATACTTCCCTTTAGTTCTTTAAGTCCATGGTTTTCTTTAGTTCTTTGAACATTTTTATGAACTGATTTAAAGTCTTTGTGTAGTACAATGTCTGGGCTTCCTCAGGACAGTTTTTCATGACTGCTTTTTGTGTGTGTGTATATGGGTTATAATTCTTGTTTCTTTGCATGTCTTGCAATTTTTGGTGAAAAGTGGACATTTTAAGTAATATAATGTGGCAACTCTGAAAACCAGCCTCCGCCCCACTAGAGTTTGTTATTACTGTTTATTTATTTGTGACTTTCCTAAACTAATTCTATACAATCTGTATTCTTTGTTATGTGTGGCTATAAGAAGTCTCTGCTCTAAAACTATTTTATTTTTCTGTCCCTCTGTCCCACATTCAATCACTTGCCAGGGTCTATCAGTTTTAATTGCATAATTTTTTAATTATTCACTCCTTTCATTCTCATGGCACCACTCTAGCTCAGGTCCCAGTTATTTCTTACCTTGATTACTGTAGAAACTGAACAACTCATTTCTAGCTCACCATCTTTCTGATTTAAACTACCCCACTACTGGTTTTATTTCTAAATATGGTTTAATCATTGTCTTTTCCCTAACCAAGTAAAATTTTTCCAAAAAGTTTCAAGGATTTAGGTTGGAGAAGACACATGCACGTTTGTAAACTGTGAAGAATCTTGTGGCAAAAGAGTGACTGCAGGTAGGATAGTATGGGGAGTGACTTACAGCATAAAGTCCTAGAGGGAGAGAATTAGTCCAGGAATATCTGACAGGGGGTGAGTTTATCCTCTGAGACATTATTGAAGGTGCTAGGGATGGATAGAGTGCAGATGATAGACGAAGGCAGGTGAGAGAGTGCATGAAGTCTCTTTTTCATAGTTCCATCTGTTCAGAGTGAGAGGGTTAAGTGTGATCCAGGAGTCTGAGAGAAAGTAAAGTATTAGAATGGTAATGGGTAAGAAATTTAAAAGATTTCTCAGTTAAGAAATGTAAAATTAGGGGCACCTGGGTGCTGCAGTTGGTTTGGCATCTGACTCTTGGTTTCAGCTCAGGTCCTGATCTCAGGGTTGTGAGATCGAGCCCCATGCTGGGCTCTGCGCTCAGTGTGGAGTCTGCTTGAGATTCTCTCTTCCTTTCCCTGCCCCTCCCACTTGTACTCTGTCTCTCTGTCTCTCTCAAATAAATAAATAAAATCTTAAAAAAAAAAGAAATGTAAAGTTATTGTTAAGAACCTAGTCTTATGAAACATTCTGAGTAACACTGTTAACTATGTCCTTGGAGTTCTTAGTGACACTGGTCTTTAATGAAGAAACCAACTTGTATCCTCTTTGAAGATACCTACTTAAGGTTAATCCTTGGTGGAGGTGGGGTCACCTGGGTGGCTCAGTCAGTTAAGCATCTGACTTGATTTCAGCTCAGGTTGTGATCTCAGGGTTTCGAGATCAACCCTGCATTGGGCTCCGTCCTGGGTATGGAGCCTCCTTGGGATTCTGTCTCTCCCTCTTCCCCTCCTCTCCTACCCCTCTCTCTCTCTTTAAGAAAAGAAAAAAAAGGTTTATTATCATTGTGCACTAGGTGTATTTCTGATACATTTTTTTACAAACTTTTCTATCACATGCCAGACAGATGGGCTAATAATAATTGTATTTTTTTTAAGATTTATTTATTTTATTTTTTTACATGTTAACCAGCTTAGTAGCAAGCATTTATTTCCTTCTTTTTAATTTTTTAAATTTTTATTATGTTATGTTAGTCACCATATAGTACTTCATTAGTATTTGATGTAGTGTTCCATGATTCATTGTTTGCATGTAACACCCAGTGCTCCTTGCAATACGTGCCCTCCTTAATACCCATCACTGGGCTAACCCATCCCCCCACCCCCATCCCCTCTGAAACCCTCAGTTTGTTTCTCGGGGTCCACAGTCTCTCATGGTTCATCTTTCCCTCTTATTCCCCCCTTCATTTTTCCCGTCCTTTTCCTAATATCCTCCATGCTATTCCTATGTTCCACATATAAGTGAAACCATATGATAATTGTCTTTCTCTACTTGACTTATTTCACTTAGCATAATCCCCTCCAGTTCCATCCATGTCAATGCAAATGGTTGGTATTCATCCTTTCTGATGGCTGAATACTATTCCATTGTATATACATGGACCACATCTTCTTTATCCATTCATCTGTGGAAAGGCATCTCGGCTCTTTCTGCAGTTTGGCTATTGTGGACGTTGCTGCTATGAACATTGGGGTGCATGTGCCCCTTCTTTTCACTACATCTGTGTCTTTGGGGTAAATACCCAGTAGTGTAATTGGTGGGTCATAGGGTAGCTCTATTTTTAACTTTTTGAGAAGCCTCCATACTGTTTTCCAAAGTGGCTGCACCAGCTTGCATTCCCACCAACAGTGCAAGAGGGTTCCCCTTTCTCCACATCCTCTCCAACATTTGTTGTTTCTTGCCTTGTTAATTTTTGCCATTCTAACTGGTGTAAGGTGGTATCTCAGTGTGGTTTTGATTTGAATTTCCCTGATGGCTAATGATGTTGAACATTTTTTCTTTTTTTTAAAGATTTTCTTTATTTATTTGACAGAGAGAGACATAGCAAGAGAGGGAACACAAGCAGGGGGAGTGGGAGAGGGAGAAGCAGGCTTCCCACCGAGCAGGGTGCCCGATGCGGGGCTCAATCTCAGGACCCTGGGATCATGACCTGAGCCAAAGGCAGACGCTTAACGACTGAGCCACCCAGGCGCCCCTGTTGAACATTTTTTCATGTGTCTGTTAGCCATTCATATGTCTTCTTTGCAGAAGTGTCTGTTCATGTCTTCTGCCCATTTCTTGACTGGATTATTCTTTGGGTGTTGAGTTTGATAAATTCTTTATAGATTTTTGATACTAGCCCTTTATCTGATATGTCATTTGCAAATATCTTCTCCCATTCTGTGGGTTGCCTCTTGGTTTTATTGATTGTTTCCTTTGCTGTGCAGAAGCTTTTTATCTTGATGAAGTCCCAGAAGTTCATTTTTGCTTTTGTTTCCCTTGCCTTTGGAAACGTGTCTTGAAAGAAGTTGCTGTGGCCAATGTCGAAGAGGTTACTGCCTATGTTCTCCTCTAGGATTTTGATGGATTCCTGTCTCACATTGAGGTCTTTCATCCATTTTGAGTTTATCTTTGTGTATGGTGTAAGAGAATGGTCGGGTTTCATTCTTCTGTATATAGCTGTCCAGTTTTCCCAGCACCATTTATTGAAGAGACTGTCTTTTTTCCATTGGATATTCTTTCCTGCTTTTTCAAAGATTAGTTGACCATAGACTTGAGGGTCCGTATCTGGGCTCTCTATTCTGTTCCATTGATCTATGTGTCTGTTTTTGTGCCAGTACCATGCTGTCTTGGTGATCACCGCTTTGTAATATAGCTTGAAATCAGGCAACGTGATGCCCCCAGCTTTGTTTTTCTTTTTCAACGTTTCTTGGCTATTCGGGGTCTTTTCTGGTTCCATACAAATTTTATGATTGTTTGTTCCAGCTCTTTGAAAAATGCCATTGGTATTTTGATTGGGATGGCGTTGAAAGTATAGATTGCTCTGGGCAGCATAGACATTTTAACAATGTTTATTCTTCCAATCCATGAGCATGGAATGTTTTTCCATCTTTTTGTGTCTTCTTCAGTTTCTTTCATAAGTGTTCTGTAGTTTCTTGAGTATAGATCCTTTACCTCTTTGGTTAGGTTTATTCCAAGGTATCGTATGGTTTTTGGTGCTATTGTAAATTGAATAGATTTTCTAATTTCTCTTTCTACAGTTACATTGTTAGTTTATAGGAAAGCAACTGATTTCTGTGCATTGATTTTGTATCCTGCCACATTACTGAATTGCTGAAGTCCTTGTTTCTATAGATTGTCTCTGTAAATTTCTGGTCTAAATTACTCTTGGGGTCTTTCATCTTTTCTAGAACCCCCCCCCCCCTTAATATTTCTTGCAGGGCTGGCTTGGTGGTCACATACTCTTTCAGTTTCTGCTGGTCTTGGAACCTCCTTGTTTCTCCATCCATTCTGAATGACAGCCTTGCTGGATAAAGTATCCTTGGCTGCATGTTCTTCTCATTTAGTACCCTGAATATGTCTTGCCAGCCCTTTCTGGCTTGCCAGGTCTCTGTGGACAGGTCTGACACTGTTCTGATATTCCTCCCTCTGTACATAAGAAATATCTTCCCCCTAGCCGCTTTCAAGATTGTTTCCTTGGATCTAAGATTTGCAATTGTACTATTATATGTCTTGGCATCAGTCTGTTCTCATAGATCTTGGGAGGGGGTCCTCTCTGCCTCTTGAACATGAATGTTTGTTTCCTTCCCCAGATTAGGGAGGTTCTCAGCTATGATTTGATCAAATATATCTTCTAGATCTCTCTGTCTCCACCCCCTCAGGGATCCCAATAATTCTGACATTGGAACGTTTCGTTTTGTCATTAATCTCTCTCAATCTGAACCCTTGGGCTTTAATCTGTTTTTCTAGTCCTCCTTGGTTTCCTTTTTTTTTTATCATCTTATCTTCTAGCTCACTAATTGTTCTTCTGCCTTGTTTACCCTGACAGTCAGAGTATCCAGTTTAGGCTGCATTTCATTCATAGCATTTTTAAGCTCGGCCTGGTTAGATTTCATTTCTACCCTTAGAGATTCTATATTGTTGCTAATATTTTTCTCAGGCCTAGATACCGACTTCATAATTGTTACTCTGAAGTCTATTTCTAACATCTTGCTTATATCCATATCCATTAGGTCTGTGGCAGAGGCCACAGTCTCTGATTCTTTTCTTTGTTGGGGGTTTCTCCTCTTAGTCATTCTGTTGAGGGGTGGTTGAGGGAATGTACAGAGTCCAAAGTATTAACCACAACCCAAACAAGATGTACCTGTTTTATAAGGACCTAAGGTTGTCATCCTCTTGTTCTTTCAGCCTGTCTTCTGGGGGAGGGGCCTGCTGCGCTGTTACTCAGGCAACCCTGCTTGGACAGAGTTGCCCTACCCCCTTTTGGGGGGTTGGCTCAGTGAAAACCGGTTTCCAGGGGCTTTTATTCTCTGGCAATTCTCTGGCAGCTTTCCCTGGTGGCTTTCCCTGTCTCTTCTGAGAGTCAGAACAGAAGTGACCCCATCCAAACCTCTGTCTCAGAACAGAGAAATCGCAGTCTGCTCTTCAGTGAGCTCTCCAGGCCACACTGTCCCCATTTCTGTCTGCACTGCTAAAAATCGCAGCCTCCCCGGTTGTGCACCCCACAGCAACGCTCCTAGCGGTGGAACCCCGGGCCAGCACGTCTCTGCCCTTTGTGCTTCTAAAACCACAAGCCAACCCAGTTCAGGGGTGCGTGTACCCGCAGCTCCTGGATCCTGTCTGGGGGCTGCACTAAAGTCCTTTCCCCTCTGCTGCCGGTCTGCGAGTATGTGCCTGGTCCCCAGCACCAGAGGCTTTTGCACTCTGGTGTTATTTCACCTTCCCGGCGCCAACTTAGGGCAGCTCCCTCTCCCTTCTGCTTATCTTCTGATATCTGTGTGCAGAATCACAGCTCCCCACTTCAAACCTCGAGACTGTCGGGAGATACCTATTTATTTTATTTTTAAAAATGTTTTTAAAGATTTTATTTATTTGAGAGAGAGCGCACATGAGCAGGGTGTGGGGGACAAAGGGAGAGAGGTACAAGCATACTCCACGCTCAGCTCTGAGCCTTATGTGGGGTTCGATCTCACAACCCTGAGATCATGACCTGAACCAAAGCAAAGAGTCAGATGCTCAACCGAATGAGCCACCCAGGTGCCCCAGTAATAATCATGTTTTAAGCATGCTTTCCCATATGTGTTCTCAGACAGCACAGCCACCCACAGAAATACACAAAGCACAAATTGATTCTGCCATTTCATTAATGACGAAAGACCTAACTAAAAGTTTATGGACCTAACCGGACTACATACATAGTGAATATAAAACCAGGAGTTAATCACATTTTATAATTTAGGCTTAAGCTCTAAGTTCTGCTTTTTATAATATGAATATTAATAGTATTAAAACAGGCCTTGTGAGTCAGAAGTGCTGTTTTCAAGCTGAAACATATAACATGGAGCACCTGAGCAGTGCAATAACTAGGGTAACAGTGAGTGCCAATGAAGGCAACAAAGAGGGCAAAGAGTAGTGCCATATCCAGCATTCCAATTTATAAGGTCCTACTTAATATTTTATTTGATCCTCCAACAATTTTATGAAGAAATTATGATTATCCCATTTTATTTATTATTATTTTAAAAATATTTTAAGTAATCTCTACAACCAACATGGGGCTCAAACTCAGAATTCCAAGACCAAAAGTTGCACACTCCACCAACTGAGCCAGTCAGGCACCCCATTATTATCCCATTTTAAACAGTTTAGGAAATGGAATTGCTGAGAGCTTAAAATGTTTAAGGCCACATAGCTGGTAAGGGTTAAAGTTGGAGATTCAAACCTATGTCAACATATTACAAATCTCATATTCTTTCTATTAAACTTGATCATTCTTGGAATCATTCCAAATTCTTAACCCTTTTTGTTTTCATTTGTCTCAATATATTTTCTAATTTCCCTTGTGATTTTTCCTTGACCCATTGGTTTTTCAAATGTATTGTTTAATTTTCACATATTTGTGAATTTTCCAGTTTTCCTTTTGCTGTTGATTTCTAGTTTCATTCCATTGTGGTCAGAAATAATACTTGGTATGATTTCAGTCTTCCTAAATTTCTTTTTTTTTCTTTAAAGATTTTATTTATTTGAGAGAGAGCAAGCAAGAGAGCACAAGCAGGGGAAGTGGCAGAGAAAGAGGAAGAAGCAGGCTCTCTGCTGAGCAGGGAGCCCATCAATTTCCCATCAATTTCATCAGTGTTTTCCTCATATGTTTGAGTGCTTTGGTGTTAGGTGCATATATTTGTAACTGTCATATCTTCCTGATGAATTGCTCCTATATCACTATATAATGTCTTTGTCTCTTATGACAGTTTTTGACTTAAAGTCTATTTTGTTTGATATAAATATAGCCACCCCTGCTCTCTTTTGGTTACAATTTGCTGAAATATATTTTTCCATCCTTTCACTTTCAGTCTGTGTATCCTTATATCTCAAGTGAATCTTTTGTTGGATCTTTTTTTTGTTTTAATTTATCTAGTCAGTTACACTTCATCTTTTTTTTTTTAGATTTTATTTATTTGAGAGAAAGCATGAGGCGGGGAAGAGGAGAGGGAAAGGGAGAAACAGACTCCCCATTGGGCAAGGAGCATGACCTGAGCTGAAGGTAGATGCTTAACCAACTGAGCCGCCCAGGTGCCCATAGTTTATCTTTTGATTGGGAAATTTGATCCATTTATATTTAAAGTAATTACTAATGAGGAAGGACTTATGGTCATTTAGTTGTCTTTTTAAGATTTTACTTATTTTATTTATTTATTTATTTTTAAAGATTTTATTTAGGGGTGCCTGGGTGGCTCAGTCGTTAGCGTCTGCCTTTGGCTCAGGTCATGATCCCAGGGTCCTGGGATCGAGCCCTGCATCGGGCTCCCTGCTCAGCAAGAAGCCTGTTTCTCCCTCTCCCACTCCCCCTGTTTGTGTTCCCTCTCTCACTATGTCTCTCCCTGTCAAATAAATAAAGAAAATCTTTTAAAAAAAAAAGATTTATTTGAGAGAGAGAGTGCAAGAGAGAGCATGAGCAGGCGGGAGAGGAAGGAGGCTCAGTCTCACGACCCTGAGACCATGACCTGAGCCAAAATCAAGAGTCAGATGCTTAACCAACTGAACCACTCAGGAGCCCCTATTTAATTGTCTTCTATATGCCTTGTAATTGTTTGTTTCTCTTTTCTTCTCTTGCTGCCTTCCATTGTATTTCATTAATTTTTTTCATAGTGATATGCTTTGATTACTTTCTCATTTTCTTTTGTGTATCTTCCATAGGTATTTTCTTTGTGGTAACCCCAAGGATTACGTAAATAATCTTATAACAGTCTATTTTAAAGTAAAAACAATTAACTACAGTCATTTACAAAAGCTCTCTTCCTTTACACATCCCTCCCCATTCTATGTTTTTGATATCATCAGTTACATCTTTTTCTTTGCCCATTAACATAGTTTTGTAGTTAGTGATATTTTATACTTTCATCTTTTTAAATTATGTACCAGAATTAAAAGTGAGTTACACACCACCATTACAGTATTACAGGATTCTGTATTCGTCTATGTATTTACCTTTACCAGAAAGTTTTATATTTTTGCGTTTTTATTTTGCTGTCTCACATCTTTTTGTTTCAAATTGTATTTCTTTTTTTTTTTTTTTAATTTTATTTATTTGTCAGAGAAAGAGTGAGAGAGCACAAGCAGGGTGAGCAACGGGCAGAGGGAGAAGGTTGCTCCCTGCTGAGCAAGGAGCCTGATGCAGGGCTTAATCCCAGGAACCGGGGAAAATGACCTGAGCCGAAGGCAGATGCTTAACTGACTGAGCCACCCAGGCGTCCCTCCCTTTAGTATTTCCTTTAAAAAAAAAAAAACTTATTAGAGTGAGCACAAGGCAGGGAGGGGCAGAAGGAGAAGGAGAGAGAATCCCAAGCAGACTCTGCACTGAGCATGGAGCCCAACGTGGAGCTTGATCTCACAACCTTGAGATCATGACCTGAGCCAAAAACAAGAGTCAGACCCTTAATTGAGCCACTCGGGCACCCCTCCCTTAGAATTTTTTTATAGGGCAGATCTAGTGGTGATGAATTTCCTTAGCTTTTATTTATCTGGGAAGGTTTTTCTTATTCCTACGCTTTTGAAGGAGAGTTTTGTCAGATATAGTATTCTTAGTTGACAGTTGTTTTCTTTCAGTACTTTGAATATATCTTTCCACACCTTCCTGGCCTGCAAGGCTTCTGTTGAGAAATCTGCTGATACTCCTATGGGTGCTTCCTTGTTCATGATTTTTGTCTTGCTGCATTCAAGATTATTTTCCTGGTCTTTGACTTTGGACGGTTTGATTATGTTTCTATGTGTGGACCTCTTTGGGTTCATCTTTGTTGGAGTCCTTTGAGCTCATAAATATGGATGTACATTTTCTTCTTCAGATTTGAGAACTTTCCAGCCATTATTTCTTCAAATAAACTCTGCCCCCACCCACCCTTCCTTTTCTCCTTTTGGGACTCCCATAATGCATATATTACCATGTTTGTCCGTGTTCCATAGGTCCCTTAGGTTTTTGTTTTGTTTTTTTTACTTTCTTTTCCCCCTTCAATTAAAAAAAAAAAGTTCCCCTGACTCAATTTCAAGTGATCTATCTTCAAATTCACTGATTTCTTTCTTCTACATGATCATGTCTGCTGTTAAACTTCTCTAGTGAATTTTTTATTTCAGTTATTCTTTTGCTCCAGAATTACTGTTTGGTTCTTTTTTATAGTTTGTATTTCTTTGTTAATCTCATTTTGTTTATTATTTTTCTGGATTTCATTTAGTTATCTGTGTCTTCTTTTTTTTTTTTTTTTGAGATTTTATTTATTTGTGAGAGAGAGAATGAGAGAGAGAGAGCATGAGAGGGAGGAGGGTCAGAGGGAGAAGCAGACTCCCTGCTGAGCAGGCAGCCTGATGTGGGACTCGATCCTGGGACTCCAGGATCATGACCTGAGCCGAAGGCAGTCGCTTAACCAACTGAGCCACCCAGGCGCCCAGTTATCTGTGTCTTCTTGTAACTCATTGAGTTCCTTATAAGGCTTTTATTTCAAATTCTTTGTCAGGTAATTAATAGACCTCCATTTCTTTAGGGTTGGCTTCTGGAGACTGAGTTTGTTCCTCTGATTAAGCCACACTTCCCTGTTTCTTTGTATGTCTTGTAAAGTTTTTTGCTAGGATTTGAGCATTTGAGGAGAACAGCCACCTCTTCTAGTCTTTTTTAAGATTTTATTTATTTATTCATGAGAGACAGAGAGAGGCAGAGGGAGAAGCAGGCTCCCAAGGAGCAGGGAGCCTGATGCGGGACTCGATCCCAGGACCCTGGGATCATGACCTGAGCCGAAGGCAGACGCTTAACCATCTGAGCCACCCAGGTGCCTTCTTCTAGTCTTTATGGACTGGTTTTACACAGGAGAAGAACTTCACCAATCAGCCCAGGTAGAGACTCTAAAGGCTTTACAAACCTTTTCTGGAGATGCATCTTCTTTGGGCTTGTACATGTAATTTCCCAGTTAGAGAGATTTGCTGTTTTCTTTTTCAGCAGCTTATAATTCCTTGCTTTCTCTGGTGTCTCTCTGTGGTACTGCACGTTCTCTGTTGTGCAACAAGCCACTCAGTTCTCCTTTGTCTTCAGTAGTTCCCAGGCATCCAGAGTATGCCAGATCCCTGTCAGCATTCTAAGGCAAGACAGAAACCAGTCCCACAGGCAAACCCTCAAAAGCCAGAATGTTGAACATATGTGCCACTCATCCCTTTCCCTCCCAAAGAAGAAGCTGCAAGTTGGGTGTTTTCTCCTGATCACACCAAGCTGTGCTGGCTTGGAGTAAGGGCTGTCAGTTAAATGTAATGGCTTTTTCTTCCCTACTTCAGAGCAGCTGTTCTTAGCTTCGTGCTTGCCTGGGGTACTGTCACTTTTTAACTAGTCTCTGGAATTCTCAGAAAGGCTTTCTGGACCATAGATTATTATTAAGTCAGTGTCTCTGGGGGAATAAGATTTGGAGCTTCCTATTCCACCATCTTGCTGACATCACTCCAGATTCTTAAACTTTCTGAGTTGTGGGATCTTTGGTAATCTGATGAAAACTGAAACTTCCCTCTAGGAAAAACAGTACATATACATAAAATACAAAATACAAATTTTGGTACAGTTGTATGTATACTCATGAACTCTGATTTTAACATCTTGATATAGCCCATACCCTGAGTGTTAATACAGTGGGTATGCATTACTTCAGTCCTACACATTCCAAAGAAAGGACTGGCCCTTGACCAGCTCCTGGAATATAATCTCTGAGCTTTTGGAATATCCTGCCTAATAAGAGTATTTTTGTATACCTGAAGCCTTGGTCACATTGTGTCAGTTTGACCAGATAGATCATGGTAACGTGACTTATGGTGAACACTTGTTTCTGTACACCTGAGACCCTAGGTCACACTATATCAGTTTGATCTATGTGGGGCTGGAGACTGTTAGGTAAGGTTAAGTAAGACATGTCTGTGTGACTGACTCCCAATAAAAATTCTAGACACCAAGACTTAGGTGAGCTACCCTGATTGGCAACACTTTGCATGTGTTGTCACACATCATTGTTGGGAGAATTAAGTGCTATCTATGAGACTGGCAAAGTACAGCTGGAAGCTTGCCCCTCGTTTCTCCTGAACTTGGCCCTATGTGCCTTTTCCCTTTGTTGATTCTAATCTGTATCCTTTCACTGTAATAAACCATAACCATGAATGTAACAGCTTTTTCTGAGTTCAACATGTCCTTCTCGTGCATTATTAAAACTGAGAGTGGTCTTGGGGAAAATTTATGTTGAGCTAGCCAATCTATCATACTCATTGCTGCAGTAAGGCCACATGTCTCTCAGCACCAAGCAAGTTCATTTAAACAAATATTTAATGGATGCCTATCATTGCTAAGGGCAAGGAAGTACAATAACTCATAGATAAGTAAGATCATGCCTTGGGCTTAAACCTTAGCATAGCCCTCTCCAGCCTTCTAAATCTGTGGTAGAAATCATTCACATAGGAGATATTCTTTTCTTTCTTATTGCTTCCAATTTATCTTACCCAGCATATCATTCTGTATCTTATCTTTTGCATTCTATATCAGGTTATACTTAAAGGGAATACTTTTTTGTGTTTTGTTTTAATTGTTGAAATTAATTTATTTTTAAAAGTTAGATTTGTTGCAGTAATAATAAATAAATATTTATTGTAAATATACAATAAAATTCATTCTCTATAAGCATGCAGTTCTCTGAGTTTTGACAAATGTTTACCACATCAAGATACAAAACATTTTCTTCACCCTGAAACGTTTCCTCATGCTCCTTTTCAGGAAAGCCTCTTCACCTTCCTCGTCCTGTGTTCCTGGCAACCACTGATCTGTTTTCTGTCCCTATGATTTTGCCTTTTCCAAGATGTCATATAAATGGAATTATATGATATGTATTCTCTTGTGTATGCCTTTTCTTTTTTACCTACCACAGTGCTTTTGTGATTGATCCATAGTGTTGCATGTATCAGTAATTTGTTCCTTTTTATTACCTAGTAATATTCCATTGTATGGAGATACCACAGTTTGTTTTTCTATTCACCAATTGTTGGACATTTGGATTGTTTCCAGTTTGGGGCTGTTAGATGAATTAATCTGCTATTAACATATGCATTCAGGTGTTTGTGTGGATGTATGTTTTTGTTTCTCTTGAGTAAATACCTAAAAGCAGGATTGCTGTGTCACATGGAATAAATATGTTTATAGGAAATTGCCTAATGATTTTCCAAATGGCTTTGCCGTTTTGCATTTCCACTAAAGTATGAGATTTCCAGTTGTTATTTATCCTCACTACCACTTAATATTGTCAGTCTTTTAAAATTTTAGCCATTTACTAGGTGTGTAGTGGTAACTCATTGTGCTTTTAGTTCATATTTCCCTAATGACTGACAGTGCTGAGCACCTTATGCTTATTTGCCATTTTCGTATTTTCCTTGGTGTAGTTCAAATTTTTTAATTGGGCAGTTTGTCTTCTTTTTATGGAATTATAAGTATTCTTTATAATGTTCTGGATACAAGTCCTTTATCCCAAATGTGTTTTGCTATTATTATTTTCCTGAAAGTGTCTTTTGATGAATGCTCTCTAGCTTTTACAGACAATTTATCAATGTTGTTAATGGTTTGTGTTTTTATCTCCTAAGAAGACTTTGCCTAGGGGCGCCTGGGTGGCTCAGTTGGTTAAGCGACTGCCTTCGGCTCAGGTCATGATCCTGGAGTCCCGGGATCGAGTCCCACATCGGGCTCCCTGCTCGGCAGGGAGTCTGCTTCTCCCTCTGACCCTCCTCCCTCTCATGCTCTCTGTCTCTCATTCTCTCTCTCTCAAATAAATAAAATCTTTAAAAAAAAAAAAAAAAAAAGAAGACTTTGCCTAGCACAGAGTCAGGTCTTTTTCTTATTTTCTTCTAAATGTTTTATAGTTTTGAGCCCATGCTTTAATAGCTCTCAAACTTTTTGGTTAGGACCTCTTTATTCTGAAAAATGAGCCAAAATGTATCTGGACATACAAAGGATCTAGAATATCCAAGAAATTTTGGATAAAGTAAAAAAGTTACTGATTTTCAAACAAAGGTGGAAAACTTAACCAGCGTATTTCAAGATGTACTATAAAGCTACAATTTTGGAAGACGGAGAGTCAAATATACTACTGGAACAGAATAGTATATAAATAGACCCACAGATGAATGCTTTCTTGATTTACATCAGAGGTGCCACTGTAATTATAGGGGAATGATGTTGTAACGATGGATGTATATGGAGAAACATGAAGCCTGACTCTCAAAACTGTACACAAAATTTCTTATTTAAATGTAGCATAAATTAAATTCAAAAGCTAAAACAATCCAACTTCCAAATAAAAGCATAGAAGAAACCTGATACTGGGATAGGTAAAAGATTTTTTAATCCAGTCACAAAATGAAGCTAAACTAAAAAAGGAAAATTGATACATTGGACTTAATTAAAATTAAGAATATCTGATCATCAAAAGATATCATTAACAAGTAAACAAATAAGCTATAGACTGAAGAAGAACTCATATACAAAATATATGAAGAACTACAAATCAAGCAAAAGACATTGAGTTTTAAAATGAGCAAAAGATTGGGCGCCTGGGTGGCTCAGTTGGTTAAGCGACTGCCTTCGGCTCAGGTCATGATCCTGGAGTCCCGGGATCGAGTCCCGCATCGGGCTCCCTGCTCGGCGGGGAGTCTGCTTCTCCCTCTGACCCTCCTCCCTCTCATGCTGTCTCTCATTCTCTCTGTCTCAAATAAATAAATAAAATCTTTTAAAAAATAAATAAATAAATAAATAAAATGAGCAAAAGATTTGAACAAACATTTCATGAAAGGATATTCAAGTGGCTGATTAACATATTTAAAGGTAATCAGAATCCTATCAAAGAAATGCAAATTAAAACCACAGTAACACATACAGCAGAATGGATAAAAACAAGTTAAGCTGTCATTATCAAATGTTGCTGAGGTTATAGAGTAACTGGAACTCTCATACATTATTATTTGGCAGTTCCTTATAAATCCAAACATAAACCTACTGTGGGATCCAACAATTCCACATGCAGGCATATGCTCAAGAAAAAGTAGTTCATATGTCCACTGGAATACTGCTGGAATATTGCTGGAATACTACCAGCAATAGTAAAAATGAACAGACTGTTAATACACAGAATATGTCAAAAACACTATGCTGACAGAAAAAAAGCCAGTCACAAAAGAATACATACTATAAGATTCCATTCATATGATGATAGAAATCAGAATAATGGTTACCTCTGGTGTATTAGGTATTGATTAAATGAGGCACAAGGAGTCCTTCCAGGGTGTTGGAAATGGCCTATATCTTGAACCAGGTGGAAGTTACATTGTATATACATATGTAAAAAGCTGCATGTTTAAGATTTGTGTGCGTTTTGCATGTAAATTATACCTCAGTAAAGAAGTTTTATTTTTAATTTTTTAAAAGATTTTATTTATTAGAGAGCACGCATGTGCACAAACTGGGGGGAGGGGCAAAGGGAGAGGAGCAAGCAGACTCCCTGCTGAGTGTGGAGCCCCTTGTGGGCTCAATCCCAGGACGCTGAGATTATGACCTGAGCTGAAGTCAGACACTTAACTGATTGAGCCACTTAACTGATTGCCCCTATTTTTAATTTTTTAAAAGATTTTATTTTTAAGTAATCTCTACACCCAACATGGCGCTTGACCTCACAACCCTGAGATCAAGAGTTGCACACTCTATTGACTGAGCCAGCCAAGTGCCTCCAAATAATTTTAAATAAAAAAAATTTACTGAGGACCCCCAAAGAATCTTTGTTTATGTGAATTATATCTATGATATCTTACCATATTAGAAATTGAAATGGAGAAATTTTAGATAATTAACTCATTTTAAAATTATAACTTATTACATATTAAAAGTACCTTTATGAAAAATGACTATATTTTCTAAAACAAAACAAATTATAGGGGTGACTTGTTTTACATCTTTGCAAATTTGTTTAATATCTGGCTTAAAGAAGACAGCTGGATGGATTCTCAAACCTGCTTCTGCAAATAATTTGTTAAGATACCATGTCATGCAGCCTTTTGGAAACTCTACTGTATGCGTACAGGAGAAAATGAGTAAAAAGACAAAAAGTGGCTTATAATAATAGTTTTGACCTCATGACCCTCTGAAAGAGTCTCAGAGCCCCTAGAGTGCCCCGCTCACTACACATTGGGAGCCGCTGCTCCCACCTGCCCACCTGTGCTGCCTCTTTAACATGTTGCTAGAAGAAAAGTGAAATATCCAAGTTTAGAATGGGGTTTATGTTAGCTACTGTTTATTATACAGCTTCATTAGCATCTTTCTCATTTTTCACAGTTCTGTCCCCTGTGTCCCTTACATTTTCAAGGTTCGATAGCTATGGAGATGAGGATATTTTTTCCTCTCTACACTGCTCCTCTGTAGTGGAGACCATATTCCAACAGCAGGTAGATGAAAGCACTAGAACACAAGAGCATGGCAGGAGCTGAGCTCCATTTCAAGGTTATCTTGATCATTCCACCCTCTTAGCATAATTATCGTCATAATTTGCTTCTAGAATGAGACTTTGTTTCATCTTTCAACTAACAGGTCACCCCTGGGACCACATGGGAATCACTTTGAGCAGTGACTGAGTAACCTCAGCTGTCTCATATCAGTTCACATCACAGTCCTTTTCAGAGTCAGTGCTGCATTAAGGACCTTGACTTGGCACTCCCTTGCTTTCTTAGTGTGTTTTTAGTTAGTTTAAAGCTGCTGGGTACAGCCAGATGACTGTTAGCAAGATACTCGCTGACTTTCTAAAATGCATCTAATGTGAGGGAGTGGGACATATACTTCAGAATTTTTTCTCACATTTTATTGTGAAAAATTTCAAACATACAAGAAAGTTGAAAGAATTTTATAGCAAATATCCATATACTTACTGCCTAGATTTTACAGTTTGCATGTTACTATAGTTGCTTTATTACATATATGTATCTACTTATCAATCTCTCTTTATCCATTTCATAAATCATCTTATTTTTTATGCATTTCAAAGTAAGTTGTAGACATAAATACACTTCACCCCTTAACATTTCATGCATATATTTAACTAGAGCTTAATATTTGTTTACAGGGGTGTTTTTTTTTTAAATTTTTTTAAAGTTTTTATTTATTTATTTGAGAGAGAGAGAGAGAATGAGAGAGAGCACATGAGAGGGGGGAGGGTCAGAGGGAGAAGCAGACTCCCCGCCGAGCAGGGAGCCCGATGTGGGACTCGATCCAGGGACTCCAGGATCATGACCTGAGCCGAAGGCAGCCGCTTAACCAGCTGAGCCACCCAGGCGCCCTACAGGGGTGGTTTTTTTAAAGGTAAAATTCACATACAGTTTACCCAAAGTCTTGAAAACTTATGTCCACACAAAACCTGCACACAGATGTTTACAGCAGCTTTGTTCATAACTGCCAAATCTTGGAAGCAACCAAGATGCCCTTAGTAGGTGAATGGTTAAGTGAACTGTAGTATATCCAAACAATGGAATATTATTCAGCACTGAAAGGAAATGAGTTTTCAAGCCATGAAAAGACATGGAAGAAACTTAAATGCATATTATTAAGTGAAAGAAGCGAATCTAAAAAAAAAAACCTTCATATTGTATGATTTCAACCATATGGCATTCTGAAAAAGGCAAAACTATGAGGACAATAAAACGTTTGCCAGAGGGGCGAGTGGGGGATGGGGGTGGGAGCGAGATGGTGAATAGGTGGAACACAGGATTTTTAGAGCAGTGAAAATATTTTGTATGATACTGTAATGCTGAATACATGTCACTATACATTTATCCAAACCCATAGAATGTACAAAACCAAGAGTGAACCCAAATGTAAACCATAGATTTGGGGTATTTATGATGTGTCAGTGTAGGTTCATTAGTTATAACAAATGTACCACTCTGGTGATGATATTGATAATAGGGGAGGCTGTGCATGTGCAGGGGCAAAGGATGTATGGGAAGTCTCTGTACCTTCCTCTCAGTTTTGCTGTGAACCTAAAACTACTCTAAAAAAAAAAAAAATTAAGTCTTTAAAAAAAAATTAGTCAAGTCAGGAGAATGAGCTCTGTCTGTAAAAGACTGTGACTGCTGTTAATTAAAAAAAAACCACGTCCAGTGAAGTGGATAAATTGTGATTACACTATTTGGTGAATTCTGACAAACGCATTCACACAGGGATCCTACATTGAATTATAAAATATCACTATCCCAGCCAGAGAGTTATTTCATGGCCCTCCTCAGTCATTCTGAGTACTACACTAGAGAGACAGCTCACCACACTCACCACACTCACCATACTCCCAGAGGCAGCAGCCTGTTTTCAGAATAATTTTTTAACCTAGCAAAATTCTTATTTTAAATTATTTGGGAAATCTCTGGATTTCCCATTGTTCATTACAGACTCTATAGAAGTCATAGAAAATTTCTAGTCTTTCCTTAGATGATAATAGATATTTTGTATATATGACTTTATTTCCTATAAGTCATCTTAAATTATGAAACAGGAGAACTGATCTTCAAGCAGCAAAGCATGTTCAATATAAGCATTTTATTTCCGTAATACTGAATTACATAGGGGACGCCTGGGTGGCTCAGTCGGTTAAGGGTCTTCCTTTGGCTCAGGTCATGATTCTGAGGTCCTGGGAATCAAGCCTCTTGTCCCGCTCCCTGCAGGGCGGGGAGTCTGCTTCTTCCTCTCTCTGCCCCACCGCGCCCACTGTGCACTCTCTCATGCTCTCCCTTGCTCTCTCTCAAATAAATAAAAGCTTTTAAAAAATACTGAATTACATAGATCTTGGAAAAATAATTTTAATGGGTAAAACTTCCAAAAGAAAAGAGAAAAACAGGTCACTATCACTCATTCCCATATATCAATAGTCCATTGAAGGCAAAGCTCTCAGTGTATTGTGCAAGATGAAAAGGAAGCTCTCAGGCTTCAGAGTTGCAGGTTATTATTAAGCCCTGTGACAATAAACCAGACTGGCCTCAGGACCTGTTTCCCACATGATCACATTCAACATCAGCACTCCAGGCAGGTTGGAATCTTTCAGAGCTAGGGGAAAAATACTTCCTGCAGTGCTTAATCATACACATCTTGAGGCTTGAGGATAAACTTCTTATCAAAAGAAGGCTTGAGTCCCAAACAAGTATTGAGTGTCTTGCTTATTACTTCTTTTGTCCCACTAAAATTGTGTTGTAGTGCATGGATAATTGCACAAATGTTTATTTATTAAGTCCTCCTATAGACCTATCCCTGTGGAACATGTGAGGATGAAAACATGATTCCAAATTTCAAGGGGTTTGCAGTTGTTTGAGAGGAGGAATTTCCTCTGCCCTTCAATGTCCTTCTAGCTGGACTAAAAATCAAATTGATATGAAACATTAACAGGAGAGAATCAAATTTAATTTCATATATACCAGGAATCCACATAGATATAAAATTCCAAGACAATCAGGCAAAATGAGGTATATATGTCATTCTGAACTAAGGATGAAGGGATAGGGGTCTGGGACTTCAAAAGGAAGGAATGTAATTCACAGGAAGATGAAAAAGAGTAAATGTTTTGTAAACAAATGTTTGCTGGGCCACTGGGAAACAATGGGACGTAGAGGACTCTGATCAAATAGGCCTTGCTGGGTTCCTCTCCGTTTGCCATACCTAGCTCATCTCTCTTTTTTTTTTTTAGGTTTTATTTATTTATTTGACAGCGAGAGAGCACAAGCAGGGGGAACGGCAGAGGGAGAGGGAGAAGCAGGCTCCCTGCTAAGGAACCTGACATGGGGCTTGATCCCAGGACCCTGGGATCATGACCTAAGCCGGAGGCACACACTTAACCGACTAAGCCACCCAGGCAACCCCCTAGTTCATTTCATAATGTAGTTATCTATGATAATAGCCTAGCTCTCTTCCTGGAGCAAGTCCTTGATCTAAATTCTTTTCAGGCAGTTGAGGGGGGCGGTAAAGAGCTTTTCCTGAGGGGTGCCTGGTTGGTTCAGTCAGTTAAGCATCTGACTTCAACTCAGGTCATGATCTGCTCCCTGCTTAGCAGTGAGTTTGCTTCTCCCTCTGCCCCTCCACCTGCTTATGCTGTCTCTCTCTCAAATAAATAAATAAAATCTTCAAAAAAAAAAAAAGCTTTTCCTGAATCTGCTGGTTTTAATTACTTTTTAACTCAAAATAACGCCCATGCCAAAGTGGTCCATTTAGGGGCGACCTGCTCTTTAATGCCTACACAAAGTAGTTCTGGGTTTTATGGGGAGAAATGGGAGCATTCTGACTAAGAGGTTGGGTATGATGGAAAGGGGACTTGTGGAAGAAGGAAAATTTGAACTAGACCTTAAAAGATTGGTGAAATTTTGACAAATATGGATGAGAAGAAAGAGCCAACCCTTTTTCATACTGTAGCCTGAATGACTTTTCTGAAGCACAGATCTAATCATTGCATTCCTCTATCTAAAGCCCTTCAGTGATGACAAATATTAACACACACTCTGTTTTGTGAGATAATGGTACCCAGCACACGTGTAGTGGATGAGGAAACTGAGGCCCAGTAGGGACCATGTCATCCTCAAAGCCAGTGATTAATGGTACAACCAGACTAGACTCAGTGCCCCTAGGGAATAGAAAGAAACTTCATTAAGTTGATAAAAAATATTTTTCACAGATCATTAGCAAATCTTAAAAAAACAACAGAGGGACTTTTTTAAAAATTTTATTTCTTTATTTTAGAGAGAGTGAGTGAGCACGGGGTGGAGCAGAGGGAGAGAGAGAATCCTGAAACACACTCCCCGTTGAGTGTGGAGCCAATGTGGGGCTCCATCCCAGGACCCCAAGACCATGACCTGAGCCGAAATCAAGAGTGGGCCACAGAGCACCTGGGTGGTACAGTCAGTTAAGCATCTGACTCTTGGTTTTAGCTCAGGTCATGATCTCAGGGTCATGAGATTGACCTGCCTGGGGCTTCCTGCTCAGCAGGGAGTCTGCTTCTCCCTGTCCCTCTGCCTCTCCCCACCCACTCGTGTGAGTGTGCTCTCTCTCTCTCTTCTCTCAAATAAAATCTTTAAAAAAAAGCCAGCTGCTTAACTGACTGAGCCACCCAGGCACCCCTAACATCGTTTTAGATTCTAGGATCTAGGGGTGAGAAAAAGATATGAGGTCTAAATAATTGGAAAAGGCCATATTATTTGCAGCTGACAATTATCTAAATAGGAGTCCAAGTAAACAGTAAAAACAACCTTTAGAACTAGTAAGAGTTAGCAAAGAGCTAGAAATAAGATAAATACAGATTTCCCATGTATTAGCAGCAACCAGTTACAAATTAACAGTAGGAAAGTACCATTCACAATAGCCCTAAAAACTAAAATATTTGGAATACATTTTATTTATTTTAAAGATTTTATTTATTTAAGATTTTATTTTTTATTTGAGAGAGAGCGCGCAAGCCAGCGAGATAGCATGACCAGGGGGAGGGGCAGAGGGAGAAGCAGGCTCCCCGCTGAGCAGGGAGCCCAATGATGATGATGATGATGGGCTCGATCCCAGGACCTGAGCTGAAGGCTTAACCTACTGAGCCACCGAGGCACTCCTAGGAATACATTTTAAAATAAAAGAATAATCAAGTTTTTAATGCTTCCTGAAATATATTCCTGTAATAAAACTTTATTTATTTTTTTTAAAAGATTTATTTATTTATTTAACAGAGAGCGAGAGAGCGCGTAAGCAGGGGATGCTGCAGAGGGAGAGGGAAAAGCAGGCTCCCCACTGAGCAGGGAACCTGAGGCAGGGCTGGATCCCAGGACCCTGGGATCATGACCTGAGCCGAAGGCAGGTGCTTAACCAACTGAGCTACCCAGGCACCCCTATTTTTTTAAGATTGTGTTTTTAATTAATCTCTGCATTCAGTGCGGGACTCGAATTTACAACCCTGAGATTAAGAGTCGCATGCTCCACCAACTGAGCCAGCCAGGCACCCCAAACAGACCACTTTTTTTTTTTTTTTTTTTAAGTAATCTCTATACCCAACATGGGTCTCAAACTCACAACCTCTGAGATCAAGAGGCCCATGCTCTACCAACTGAGCCAGCCAGGTGCTCCGGGATAGTAAAACTTTATATTGTAAAGCTATTTCTTCTTCCTTAAATTATAAACTGAAGGCTGTTCTAACCAGAAGTCCATTTTATTTTAAACATGACAAGTAAGTTCTAAAGTTCATCTGGAAGAGGGATACCTGGGTGGCTCTGTTGGTTAAGCATCTGATTCTTGATCTCAGCTCAGGTCTTGATCCTCAGGGTCATGAGTTCAAGTCCTATGTTGGGCTCCACGCTGGTCAGGGAGCCTATTTAAAAAATAAAATTAAATTTAAAAAATAAAGTACATCTGGAAGAATAAACACATGAGAAGAAGGAAATTCTGAGAAAGGATAATGGAGATGTGGGAAGACCTACCCTTTTAGAGATTAAGACATTAAGACATTGTATACAGCTATAGAAATTAAAACAGCATATTATAGGTCAAGAATAAACAATGGAACAGAAAAGAGAGTCCAAAAACAGCTATATATATAGTAATTCAGTGTATGACTAGGATAGCTTTCACATCAGTGGGCAAAGTGTGGACTAGATGATGTTGGAAGATCAGCTAATCATTTGGGGTAAATGGTCACATTAAATGCTAATTTTTCTACTTAAGTACAAAGATAAATTCTAGATGGATTAAAAACTAAATTTAGGGGTGCCTGGGTGGCTCAGTTGGTTAAACGACTGCGTTTGGCTCAGGTCATGATTCCCGCATCCTGAGATTGAGCCCTGCATCAGACTCCCTGCTCAGCGGGGAGTCTCCTCCCTCCCCCTGCTCGTGGGCTCTCACTCTCATTCTCTCTCTCTCCCTATCAAATAAATAAAATCTTTTTAAAAAAACAACTAAATTTAAAATATAAAACTATAAAATATAAAGCTATACCTATACATATAATTGGAAAAAATTGAAATAAAAAATTTTGGAATAGAGAAATTCTTATGTAAATCATAAAACCTAAAAGCAGAAAATGCTAAGAGATGTGACTATAGTAAAAGTAGCAAAGCTTTGGGGCGCCTGGGTGGCTCAGTCGTTAAGTGTCTGCCTTCGGCTCAGGTCATGATCCCGGGGTCCTGGTATCGAGCCCTGCATCGGGCTCCCTGCTCAACGGAAAGCCTGCTTCTCCCTCTCCCACTCCCCGTGCTTGTGTTCCCTCTCTCGCTATATCTCTCTTTGTCAAATAAATAAATAAAATCTTAAAAAAAAAAAAAAGTAGCAAAACTTTGTAGAAGATACTGGATCAGTCAGGAAAACAGCAACCATACTGATTATTTTAACAGGAAGAGCTTATTCTAGGTGGTTCCTTAAAAAGGTATGGAAGTGGGCGCCTGGGTGGCTCAGTTGGTTGGGCGACTGCCTTCGGCTCGGGTCATGATCCTGGAGTCCTGAGATCGAGTCCCACATCGGGCTCCCTGCTCAGCGAGGAGCCTGCTTCTCCCTCTGACCCTCCCCCCTCTCATGTACTCTCTCTCATTCTCGCTCTCTCAAATAAATAAAATAAAATAAATCTTTCAAAAAAAAAAAAAGGTATGGAAGTTTCAAAAAGCAGAGGGGGGAAACCCTGAGGTCTCATGGAAATAGTACCCACAGGAAAGAGCTACCCACCCCTGGGGCTGGGAAAACAAAGGAAGAGTTTGGAGTTATGAGTACCTAGAAGCTTGGAAGAGGGTCCCAACAAGAGCTGGAACCTAGACCTCTGATGTTAGAGTATATATTAGTTTTCTATTGCTATTGTAACAAATCACCACAAATTTAATGGCTTAAAACAGATTTATTCTCTTACTGTTGTATAGGTTAGAAGTTTGACACAGATTGACATCGATCTCACTAAGCAAAAAAATCAAGGTACCAGCAGGGCCATGTTCCTTTCTGGAGGCTCTTGGGAAGAATCCATTTCCTTGCTTTTTCCAGGTTCTAGAGGATGCCCACATTGGTTTATGACTCCTTCCTTCATCCTCCAAAGCCAGCAAAGGCCGGCTCTGTCCTTCATGTATTACGCCACTCTGACACTGACCTCTCTGCCTCCTCCTCCTACTTTTAAGGACCCTTGTGATTACATTGGGCCCACCCACCCAGATTATTCAGGATAATCTCCCATCTCAGGGTTCTTAACTTACTCATATCTGCAAATTCCCTTTTGCACTGTAAGATACCATATTCAGCAGCTTCCAGGGAAGAAAGAGATGGATATCTTTGATATTATACTGTCTGTCACAGAGTACTACCTGGCTGGTACCTCCAGGAGGTGTCATAAGTCTCATTCTGGAAGTGCCACAAGAGTCTAGAAACTGGAACTGAGTGCTGCCTTCATGGTAAAGAACCAATCCTAGAGCAACAGTGACAGGAGCAGCAAGCAAAACAGGAAGGAGCAACTCCTTTCTCCTGTATTCTTGTCTCTCTCTAGTGACTAGAGAGAGACAAGAATTCCTGATTTGTCAGGAAGCCAGCTGGCTAAGGAGAACTGTAGTTTTGCAGAATTTCAGTCCCAGCATTGCAGAGCAAAATGTAGAAGGATAGGTTTAAGCCTAGAAACAATAGCTTAGTAACTGATGAAGATACCATTAAAAATGTTTAAACAAGTGACAGCCTAGGATTACATTATATTTAATAAAGAGCAACTCCAATATATTATTTTTAATAAGCCAGTAAAACTAAGACAACCCAATAAAAATGGGCAAAGATAAGAATAAAAAATCACAATGACCAATAAACATACAAAAATATCCTTAACTTCATTAGTGAGCAGGGGAATGCCTTAGGGCCTAGACCCAACAGAGGGAGCTAATTCCTTTTGTTTGGAAGATACCTCTTGATCCTTTATTTCGATACAGCTAAAACACAAGTTGGCACACCAAGAATTAGTGGATCAGTGAATAGTGTTTCTCCAGGTACAAAACAGGAAGACTATATATAACATTAGTATACAAGTGATGCTAAAGGAAGGGCCTTGGGGTGCCTGGGTGGCTCAGTCAGTTAAGCGTCCAACTCTTGGTTTCAGCTCAGGTTATAATCTCATGGGTCATGGGATTGAGCCCTGCATCGGGCTCCCTGCTCCTCAGGCAGTCTGCTTGGAGATTCTCTCCTTCTGTCCTTCCCCCAACTCGCACTTGCTTGCTCTCTCTCTGAAATAAATAAATAAATCTTTAAAAAGAGGGGGGCCTTCATGGGCATGTGCGGATATAAAAATTTATTTTTTAATTTTTAATTTTTTTTAAGTAATGCTACACCTAATGTGGGGCTTGAACTCAAAACTCTGAGATCAAGAGTTGCATGTTCTATTGACTGAGCTAGCCAGGTGCTCCTAAGGAATTTAATCAATAGAATAACATTACATGTAATATCTGCTTTTGTAGAGCACTTGGTTTGGAAATAGCAGCCACTTTAGAGAACACTACTAGAGAGGTAGCTTGGCCCACTCCTAGGAACCCCAGATCAATCTGATATGCCATAAGCCAGATATAAGAAGTTGTAAGAAGGAGTAAGCCCAGGGTATAGGGCAGTGATGTGCCTGAACATCCTGGGAAGGGTGTAGAGCCAGGAGAAACTAATTAGAGAGTCTCTACGCAATGAGGATTATATCATCTATCAGTGTCAAATGAAGTAAAATATATTACTAAATATAGGGCAGTGACATTGGCATCATGGTGGAATAAGATGTCCTTCATTTTCATACATCCCCCCCGAACGCTAATTCAGCATCCATCCATGGAAAAAATGCCTTTGTGGGAGCTGTGGAATCCAGCACATACACCAAGGGACCTGGGAGGAGTTCTGCCCATCCATGCATTAAGTAATAGGCATATAAACCTCAGTCCTGGCTGTGGACCCTGCAATGGCCTGTGAACTAGCTCTAGCCCCACCTGGCTGCAGTCTGAGAGCTCCTGGAGAATACTCTTAGACAATTGATCATCTCCATAGATGCAGAAAAAGCATGTGACAAAACACAGCATTTTTCATTATAAAAACCCTGAACAAACTGGGTATAGAAGAAACATGCCTTAATATAATAAAGGCCATATATGACAAGCCTTCAGCTAACATCATACTCAATGGTCAAAGGTTGAAAGCTTTTTTTTTTTTCCAGGAATAAGACAATGGTGCCCACACTTCCCATTCGTATCCAACAAAATACTAGAAGTCCTAGCCAGAGTAATCAGGCAAGATAAATAAAAATTAAATACAAATTTGAAAGGAAGAAGTAAAATTGTCTTTGTTTGCAGGTGATATAATCTTATATAGAAAATCCCAAAGATTCCACCAAAAAACTGTTAGAAATAATCAACGAATTCAGTAAAGTTGAAGTATAGAAAATCAGCATGCAGAAATCAGTTGCATTTCTATACACTAACAGTGAAATGTCTGAAAAAGAAGACAGTCCTATTCACGATAGCATCAAAAACAATAAAATACTTAGGAATAGATTTAACCAAAGAGATGAAAGATATATACACTGAATATTATAAGGCTTTGATGAAAGAAATTTAAGTAGACACAAATAAATGGAAATTATCCCATGGTGGGCGCCTGGGTGGCTCAGTCGTTAAGTGTCTGCCTTTGGCTCAGGTCATGATCCCAGGGTCCTGGGATCGAGTCCCACATCGGGCTCCCTGCTCAGCTGGGAGTCTGCTTCTCCCTCTCCCACTCCCCCTGCTTCTGTTCCTCTCTCGCTGTGTCTCTCTCTGTCAAATAAATAAATAAAATCTTTAAAAAAAAAAATGAGATATCAAGTGTTGGCAAGAATGTGGAAAAAAGGGAACCCTTGTGCATTGTTGGTGGGAATGTAAATTGATTTGACCACTGTGGAAAACAGTATGGAGTTTCCTCAAAAAATTAGAAGTATGATATGATCCAGCAATCCTACTTCAAAGGTATGTATCCAAAGGAAATGAAATAAGGATCTTGAATAGATAGCTGCACTTCCACGTTCATTGTAGCATGACTCACAATAGCCAAGATAATGGAAACAACCCAAGTGTCCATTGATGGATAAACAGATAAAGAACATGTGGGGGGGGGTGTGTGTGTGTATATACATAATACACATATATATATATAACATTTTTCAACCATAAGGAAGAAGGAAATTCCTTTATGACAACATGGATGGACTTTTTTTTTTAAAGATTTATTTACTTACTTTAGAGAGACAGAGCAAGTTGGGGGAGGAGCAGAGGGAGAGAATCTCTAAGCAGACTCTGCACCGAGCACAGAGCCCAACGCAGGGCTCAATCTCAATGCCCCTGAGATCATGACCTGAGCTGAAACCAAGAGTTAGATGCCTAACCGACTGAGCCACCCAGGAGCCCCATGGATGGGCTTTTAAAGGACATTATGCAAAGTGAAATAAGTCAGACAGGGAAAGATAAATAGGATGTCAGTTATATGTGGAATCTAAAAAAGCCAAACTCATAAAAACAGAAGAGTATAATGGTGGTTGTCAGGGGGTGAGGGGTGGGGGAAATGGGGAGATGTTGGTCAAAAGATACAAACTTCTAGGGGTGCCTGGGTGGCTCAGTCGTTAAGCGTCTGCCTTCGGCTCAGGTCATGATCCCAGCGTCCTGGGATCGAGCCCCGCATCGGGCTCACTGCTCAGCTGGGAGTCTGCTTCTCCCTCTCCCTCTCCCCCTGCTTGTGTTCCCTCTTTCGCTGTGTCTCTCTCTGTCAAATAAATAAATAAAATTAAAAAAAAAAAAAGATACAAACTTCTAGTTATGAGTTAAGTTTGGGGATCTAATGTACAGGATGGTAATTATAAGTAATAATCTATTATAAACTTAAAAGTTGCTAAGAGAGTAGATAATAAATTTTCTCGCCACGAGAAAAATGATTAGGTGAGGTGATGAAGATGTTGGCTGACATTATAGTGGTAATCATTCCACAACATGTGAGTATATCAGTCGATACCCTGTATACCTTAAATCTAAACAATGTTATATGTCAATTATATCTCAGTAAAGCTGGGAAATAAATACTTATATTGAAAAAGAAGAAAGGTTTAATATCAATGACCTAAGAAACTAAAAATGGAAGTAAACCCAAAATAAGCAGAAAGAAGAAAATAACAGAAATTAATATAGAGAAAACAAACCAGAGAGAAAATTACCAAAGCTACAAGTTGGTTCTTTGTAAAAAGAGCAACCAAATTGTTAAGCTCTAGCCTGATGGACCGAAAAAGGAAACATCAGTTACAGAATGAAAATACCAGAAATAAAAAGCAGTTATTACTGATAATTTCTAGCAAAATCTTGAGGAAGAAGTTACACTAATCTTTTTTTTTTTTTTTAAGATTCTTATTTATTTGCGAGAGAGAGAATGAGAGACAGAGAGCATGAGAGGGAGGAGGGTCAGAGGGAGAAGCAGACTCCCTGCTGAGCAGGGAGCCTGATGTGGGACTCGATCCCGGGACTCCAGGATCATGACCTGAGCCGAAGGCATTTGCTTAACCAACTAAGCCACCCAGGCGCCCGAAGTTACACTAATCTTAACACAAATCTTATCAGAGAATGGAGAAGGTAACACTTCTGAATTCATTTTATGAGGCCAGTATTACCTGCTATAAAGACTTGACAAAGACATTACAGAAAAAGGCACTTATAGACCAATATCCCTTATGAGTATAGATGCAGAATACTTATAGTTAGATCTGTCAAAGGATGAATAAAAAAGTAAGTAGAAATTTTTCTGGAGACAGAGTCAGTTCAGTATATGGAAGAAACTAAAACTAAGCAAAGAAGGGATAGTGGGCTCAGAAGGTAGTAAGGTACAAGTAATAAAAACAAATCTAGATTAAAACACCAGTGAGATTACCTTTTTTCCATCTCTCCAAATGAAAGAGATTTAAATCTATCAGCTGATATTAGTGAGGGGATATGTGCACACATTATTGGTGGGAATGTTATATATACAGCAAAACTTCTTGGAGGATGGTTTGGCAATGCCTATTAAAAGTGAGGATTCATGGGGCGCCTGAGTGGTTCAGTCGTTAAGCGTCTGCCTTCGGCTCAGGTCATGATCCTGGGGTCCTGGGGTCGAGCCCCACATCGGGCTCTCTGCTCCACAGGAAGTCTGCTTCTCCCTCTCCCACTCCCCCTGCTTGTATTCCCTCTCTCGCTGTCTCTCTGTCAAATAAATAAATTTTAAAAATCTTAGAAAAAAAAAAAAGTGAGGATTCATGGGGCACCTGGGTGGCTCAGGTGGTTAAGCATCTGCCTTCGGCTCAGGTCATGATCTCCAGGTCCTGGGATAGAGCCCCACATCAGGCTCCCAGCTCAGCGGGGAGTCTGCTTCTCCCTCTCCCTCTGTTTCTCCCCCTGCTTGTGCTCTCTCTGTCTCTCTCTCTTAAATGAATGAATAAAATCTTTTTTTTTTAAAAAAAGTGAGGATTCAGGGGTGCCTCAGTGGCTCAGATGGTTGGGCATCTGCCTTTGGCTCAGGTCATGATCCCAGGGTCCTGGGATCCAGCCCTGCATTGGGCTCCCTGCTCGGCAGGGAGCCTGCTTCTCCCTCTCCCTCTGCTGTTCCCCCTGCTTGTGCTCTCTCGCTCTCTCTGTCGAATAAATAAAAACCTTTAAAAGTGAGGATTCAGTCCATGTACCTTCCATGTTTAGATCCAGCTTCTTAATATTGGAGAAGGGCAAGCCCAAGTGAGCATAGATGTTCATAATACAGTGTTAGATGTAAAAGAGCAGGTTTTATACTAAACACTATATAAAACGTGATTCAATTTTTATGAATTATATTTATGTGTATGTCCGTAGGAGGAAAAAAAAAGACTGTTCAAAAATATAGTGATTGTTTCTGGATCTTGGAATTATATATGATTTTTATTTTCTTCATTTTGCTTGTTGGTGTTACCCAAACTTTAAAATTATGATAGATTGTTTCTGTAGCAAAAAAAAAAAAAAAAAATTTAAATAAATAAACAAAGGTCATTAAAAGGAAGAAAATTACTTAAGTGGTTAGAGGTACTGCCAGGTTAGCATATAGTCATGGAAAGAAGGGTTTTACTTATTTTGTTTTATTCCTAAACTGGTACAATTGGTCTTCATTCACCCTTATTGAAATCTTTATACTATCATTTAATGGGTTGGGTTTGTCTTTTCTAGAGTATAGATATAAGCACTAAAAATCTCTGAAAGAAACCCAGATAAAAACTCTGAAAACTTAAATTGTTCTTTTATGTCAAAATCCTACTTTAGATACAGTTGGAGGTTCATTATCCAAGATATTGCAGATTGGAATTGTAACCCTCTCATGTTGCCCTGTCACATCTAGAAGGAACTGTTCATTGCCAGAAAGAAAAGCGCCTTCTCCAGCACTCATGGATCCCAGTTAGTGGGTAAAACTGTTTCTTCACTTCCCCATTTGGTTACTTTTTGGTCTCTCTCTAGAGTCAACTTCAGAAGATTCCTGGATATGCATTTCCCTTCAGGTTGCCCTTCCCTTTCTCTGCCCATGTCTGCCCCATCCCAACCTGGGTTTCGGGTTCCACTGTGGACTGTAGGAACAGTCCCGGGCCCTCATTTCTTTAGAGTGGAGCATATGCTGGACCAAAAAACCTTTCTCTTAATGTTTCTGATAGCTCCCAGCACATATTTCTATGACTTATGCTAAGTGGCTCTCTTTCGGAGTAGAAAAAGGAAGAAATACAGGGGTCCTGTGAAACAGGGAAGACTTCACTTCCACAAAGTCAAGCCACATACTAGACCTTTAGGGCCAACATAAGGGTTAATTGTATGTTTGGATGCTGCTAGGCTTTCACAATGTTTGGTGATAATGTACACTTTGTCTCAGAAAAAAAAACTGTAATCAGGGAACTAAATTTGCTTACAGAATTATAACATTTTATACTACACCAAGGGAATATTAGAGACAGTAGAGATGGTTGGATGTAGAAATATAAATATATATGTATATGGGTTAGTATACACATACATATTTACTAGCTCTGCTGAGAGGGCTAAACAGCAATGACACACCCACCCCAGCCCAGAGATGAGTACATCTAATGCCCAGATCTTGGTTTCTTTTTCTTTTTTTTAAAAAAGTATGTATTTTTGGGCGCCTGGGTGGCTCAGTTGGTTAAGCAACTGCCTTCGGCTCAGGTCATGGTCCCAGGGTCCTGGGATCGAGTCCCACATCGGGCTCCCGGCTCAGCGGGGAGCCTGCTTCTCCCTCTGACCCTCTCCCCTCTCATGCTGTCTCTCTCTCTCTCTCTCTCTCTCTCTCTCAAATAATAAATAAATAAAATCTTAAAAAAAAAAAAAGTATGTATTTTTTTATTATGCAAACTCTATGCCCAACCCTGAGACCAAGAGTCACATGCTCTACTGACTGAGCCAGCCAGAGGCCCCTAGATCTTGGTTTCTAATTCTATTCTCTAATAAAAGGAACCAGGGCTCCTTGGAGAAACAGCTGATTCTAGGACTGAAACAGGAAATACACAAGATGAGCCTTGTGTAAGGAAGAAAGTAAGGAGGAGTGACTCAGTGGCTCAGTCAGTTAAACCTCTGACTCTGGATCTTAGCTCGGGTCTTGATGTCAGGGTTGTGAGTTCAAGCCCCACATTGTGCTCATGAAACAAACAAAAACAACACAAAGATGGCATATGCCAAAGGGCACAGGAGTCAACTGGAAGAGTTCCCAGTGGCCAAAACTGGAACAATTTAAACAATAAAAATAAAGTAGGGAATTAAATTTGCCATCAGGATTAGAAAAATTTATACTGGGGCACTGGGGTGGCTCAGTTGGTTAAGCATCTGCCTTCGACTCAGGTCATGATCCCAGGGTCCTGAGATCAAGCCCCAGGTCAGGCTCCCTGCTCAGCAGGGAGTCTGCTTCTCCTCCCGCTGACCCTCCCCTAGCTCATGCTCATACTGTCTCTCCCAAATAAATAAATAAAAAATCTTTTAAAAAACAAATTTATACTACACCATAGAATGTCAAAGAGACTAGAGATTGTCACATGTAGAAATATTATTATCCATTAATGCAAAAGCCTAACAGTACCCAAGCAGGCAAATAAACCTTGTGTCAACCCTAAAGGAGTATAATCCAAAGTGTAAAGTAAATATGCATGAGTCCATACTGATTTTTTTTTTTAAGATTTTATTTATTAGAGAATGAGAGAGCACATGAGAGGGGGGAGGGTCAGAGGGAGAAGCAGACTCCCTGCCGAGCAGGGAGCCTGATGCGGGACTCGATCCAGGGACTCCAGGATCATGACCTGAGCCGAAGGCAGTCGCTTAACCAACTGAGCCACCCAGGCGCCCAGTCCCTACTGATATTAATCAGTGATCATGTAAATAAATAAAAAGAGAACAGACAACTCCCCTGTGCAGAACTCTACATAATTTATGTAGATACTTTTCTCTCAGTGGGGTAGACCATGACTTTCTGCTCTGTAGGTGTGGGCTTCACATAGTGACTTCCTTCCAACATTGAGAGTATGGAAAGGGGGAAAAAAGAGTCACTTTGCAGTGGGGAAATTTGACAAACACCACCTCAGCCTGGTGATCCAGGCCAACATCAGTAGTGAAATGTTGATAGTATGTACCCTTGAGTGGCTGTGATGAGAATGGCACTTTGTTTCTGTACTCTTTCTCCAAAAAACCCTAATCTAAGCATGAGAAAAACATCAGAAAAATCCTAATTGTGGGGCATTCTACAAAATACCTGGCTAGTACCTCAAACCTGTCAGGGTCATCAAAAATAAGGAAAGTCTAAGAAACAAGAAGAGCCCAAAGAGATGTGATGGCTAAATGTTAGGTGCTATTCTCCATGGGATCCTGGGACAGAAAAAGAACATTAGGGAAAAACTAAGGAAATCTGAATAAAGTTAGGACTGTAGTTAGTTAAGTATGTTGCCTTGTAATGTAAGATGTTAATAATAGGGGAAACTAGGTGTGGGGTACATGGGAACTCTGTGCTTTCTGCTCACTTTTTCTGTAAATCTAAAACTTTTTAAAATAAAAAGTTATTTTTAAAAATCATGAGAAATCATACCTAAAAAAAGAAAATTAGTCCAAGTAAAGTTTTTTGTTTGTTTGTTTTTAAAGATTTTATTTATTTATTTGACAGAGATAGCAAGAGCAGGAACACAAGCAGGGGGAATGGGAGAGGGAGAAGCAGGCTTCCGTGGAGCAGGGAGCCTGGTGCGGGGCTGGATCCCAGGACCCTGGGATCATGACCTGAGCTGAAGGCAGACGCTTAACGACTGAGCCACCCAGGCACTCCCAAGTAAAGTTTATTTTAAAAAGGACTGCTACATATTAAGCCCCAAAGGCTTATTTCTTTTACATAAATCTATGCATATTTAAAAAAATTATAGTGTGATTATTTGCCCAACCCAGAAATGTCACTTTTTAAAACCCAACAAAAATATTTACAAAGCACACAAAATATATGTAAAAATTAATCATAGTTGTTTGTAGAAAGCAAAACATGGGGCACAATTTACCTGTCCATATATTGGAAGGCGATTGTATGGTATTGTGGTTGGCAGAATTCCAAGATGAAGCCTCAGTGACCCTACCCTTGAGTGTGGGTGAAACTTGGGATGGGATGGATTCTATTCCCATGATTAGGTTGTCAGATGGCACAGCTGACCTTCAGAAAGAGAGATTATCCTGAGTGGCCCTGACCTAATCAGGTGACTCCTCAAAAGGACTCAGCTCTTCCTAAAAGAAGCGTGAAGCTTGAGGTGTATTTGTTACTGGCTTTGAAGATGGAGGGGATCACATGGTAAAGAATGAAAGAAAGCTCTAGTAGCTGAGTGGCCCCAGTTGACAGCCAGCAAGGAAACGAACTTTAGTCCTGAAACCGCAAGGAAGTGAATTCTGCCAACAATGTGAAAGAGGTTGGAAGAGGATCCCGAGTCTCAGATGAGAGAGCAGCCCTGGGAGACCCTGAGCAGAGGACCAATCACTCTGTGCCAGACTCCTGACCCACAAGAACTGTGAGATAATAACCTTCTATCATTTAACCTGCTAATTTTGTGGCGATTTGTTACACAGCAATAGTAACCAAGGTATATCTACACTATACTATGTAGCCAGTCAGACCAGTGGGGCACATCTGCATATATCTACCCAGAAGGAAGCCCATGATTACTGCCGATTGCATAAGGGAAGTTGCAAAAATTATATGTAGCATGATCTTGTTTTATAAAATTAAAGAAGTTTCTGGGGCGCCTGGGTGGCTCAGTTGGTTAAGCGGCTGCCTTCGGCTCAGGTCATGATCCTGGAGTCCCTGGATCGAGTCCCGCATCGGGCTCCCTGCTCGGCAGGGGGTCTGCTTCTCCCTCTGACCCTCCCCCCTCTCATGTGCTCTCTCTCATTCTCTCTCTCTCTCTCAAATAAATAAAATCTTTAAAAATAAATTAATTAATTAATTTAATTAAATTAAATTAAAGAAGTTTGTAAATGGCAGAAAGTCTGGAATGATAACACCAAAGTGCTAGCTGAGGAGTGGGATTTAACAGAAGGAACTTTCAGTTGTTAACATATACATTTCTATGGTGCTGCAGGGTTTGTTTTGGTGGAGGGTGGTTCTTATTTTATTTACAAGGAGCATGCATTTTGTTTCTAACTAAAAAGACAAACCAAATCAAACCTTTAACAACCCTCTACTGACCCTCAGAATCAAGTCCAAACTCCTTACTGAGGCCCCTCTTGATCCAGCTCCCCTGGCCTCCAGGCCTCTGCCACCTCTCCCCCAGCCTCCTTCCAGTCCCACCTGCCCCTGAAGCTCCAGCTCCAGGGACTCCCTGTGCTCTGCCTTCTGGACTTCGAATCTACTCTTCTTTCTTTATGCCATTCCTTTCCCCTTTTCTTTGAGGGGCTCACTTGCCCTTTGTGGCTGTGCTTTCTGACATACTCTCTTCCGTGTTCTTTTGGCACCATATCCTCATTCTTCCTTTTTTGACCCTCTTTGCCAATTCCATTTTTCCTCCCTGGTCTTTAGGTTAGTCCTTGGCCTCCTATTCTTCCTGTCTGGGCAAGCTCCTTCCCATCCTCTGTTCCAGTTCCATCACTCTGCCTCGACTGTCACACATTGACTTCCACCCCAGACAGCCCTCTAAGCACATTTGGAGAGCCTTCAAAAAACGAGCCCCCAGACTTCCCCAGGACACACAGACCCTCACTAGATGACTGCTGTCCTTCCCACTGTGCAGGACCGAGATCTGGCTTATCCCCTCTCTACGACCCAAACACTTTGTTTTTTGTTTTTTTTAAGATTTTATTTATTTATTTGACACAGAGCAGGGGGAGTGGCAGGGAGCGGCGGGGAGAGGGAGAAGCAGGCTCCCGCTGAGCGGAGAGCCCGACATGGGGCTTGATCCCAGGATCCTGGGATCGTTCCCTGAGCCAAAGGCAGATGCTTAACCGACTGAGCCACCCAGGCAGCCCCCCAAATACTTTATTGCACTGTTCCTCCCTTCTCATCTGATTCCCCAACAAGTTCCCTGCACCCCTTCCAGAAGCCTCTTAAAAACAACTCTGATGGGGCACCTGGCTGGCTCAGTTGGTAGAGCATGCAACTCTTGAGCTCAGGGTTGAAAGTTCAAGCCCCATGTTGGGCATAGAGCCTACTTAAAAAAACACAAACTCTGATATTACTACTGAAAATCCTTCAAAGACTTCCCATGGCTCTAGGGATCAACTCCACGTTCTTTAAGTTCAGACTCAGCTTATCCTGACCTGAACTTACGTCTCCTCTTGCCCTCTGCACTCCAGCCTCTCTGGTCTTTCAGTGCCTCCCCCAAAATGGCCTTTCTCCCAGGGCCCCTGCCCTTGCTAGCCTGGCCTAGAGCCTGGCCTCCCAACAGCCTTCCCTGGCTGCTAGTTGGTGCCCAGTTACCACCTCTGTTTCTTGTCACAGAAATCACACTCCTCAAGGGGTGCCTGGGTGGCTCAGTTGGTTAAGCCTCTGACTCTTGATCTTAGCTCAGGTCATGATCTCAGGGTTGAGAGATCAAGCCCCGTTTTGGGCTCTGCACTCAGTGCAGAGTCTGCTTGGGATTCTCTCTCTCCCTCTGCCCCTCCTCCTGTTCTAGTGTGCGCAGGCACTCGCACGCACGCGCTCTCTAATAAATAAATAAAAATCTTTCAAAAAATAAAAAATCACACTCCTCAGGGAAGCTTTCCTGATGCCCAGACTAGACCAAACCCCTGATGTGGGCACTTGGAGCCTCCTTTCCTTTCCTCCATAGCCCTTCTTACACTATGCCATGAAGGTCTGCATAACTCATGGATTCGTTAGACTATAAGGCCCCGAGCCTAGGGACTGGGTCTGCTTTCCTCCTCTTGTATTCCCCAGACCTAGCAAGGATAGGCACTCAATAAATAGGAATGTAAAAGTTGAGGGAGAAGAGGTAGATAGGAATAAAAGGGAGAAAGTATGTGGAGTAAAGAATAATTTGGTGTGGCTGGGATGCAGGCTCTGGGGAGATAGAGCTGGAAAGCCCAGCTGATGTCAGAATGGGAAGCATGCAGATACCAGACTAAGGAATTCAAGCTTTTTGTCAGTCAAGGATGTCAACTAAGCTTCCTGAGCAGGACAGCAGCTATATGATCAGTTCAATGGAGAATAAATGGGATGACCTAGTACATTCTAAAAGCCTTTGACAACCATTTGAATTGATGTTGGCTATGGAACAAGGAATTTGGGGGCAGATTATATTTTCTGTGTGCTGTGCCTATTGAGTCTTTGATATTACTACTGTAAGTAAGTGACACTGGAAGACCTGCACTCAGTGGTCATAGTGCTTCATGCATTAGCTCATCACGATGCAAAGAGCTCTGATAATAGGCAGCAGAGCATTTCTGCATCCTATTTAGCAAGGAATCTAAGCAACATTTTTTTGGTTCAATTTTTTTTTTTTTTTTTTTTTTAATAGGTGTTTACTGAAGTGAGAAAGGATTTGCAGCTGTTTGGAGCCTGAGTGGCAGATGAAACCAACTTGGAGACTTCCGGGGCACAAGTATGAGTTACAACCCAGAGGCTGTAGGGGGCACAGATAGCACATAGGCCACCTCCATACTCGGAGAGCTGAGGAGATCTCAGGTAAAGGGTCCCTAATCACTGAGTGATTAGGCTTGTGAGAGAACATACACTGACTGGTCGGAGGTTTGCCCTTTGTGGCTGTGCTTTCTGACATACTCTCTTCCGTGTTCTTTTGGCACGTGTTCTTTTGGCTTGCTGGAGGTTTCAGCTTCAAAAGCCATGCTGGGATTACTCAGTTGCTCTTCCCTCTACCTCCTGAAGGACCCTAAGTTGTATTTAAGCAGACCCATGTCCCTACCTGTAACTGAGTATGCCAGAGGAATTCAGCCATGCCTCTCTACCTAAGCTATAAAGAACTAATTAACCACACTTAATAGCCCATAATTTGTTATTTCTGCATTCTAGTCCCAGGGTTCCCTCCTAAGTTATTACCCAGGAAGAAACATAAAACTGCATTTCATAGAAACAAAGGAAGTGAGGTCTCTCTCTTTTTTTTTTTTTTTGCTTTATCTCCCTCTGACTTAAAGCAGTGGGTCTTCCTAGTTGGAAATGAGGCTCATTCCCACAGATGGGAAAGGATGCCACTCCCTGTCTCCCATCATTATGATGCAAATGTACAGATAGAACCAGCTGCATAATCTGTGGGACCCAGTACAAAATGAAGATGTGGGCCCCTCACTAAATACAGTAGGAATTTCAAGCTTGCAACAGAAGACCATTAAAGCAGGGGCAGGGCCCTTCTGAGCATGGGGAGGCAGAGGCTGCTCACACAGAATGGTTTGAGTGCTAGGATGATGAAGGGGCTTTGCCTGAAGGAGCTCAGCCACATGAGCAGCTCCTCCCTGGCAAAACCTCAGTAGAGAAGAAAGTGTCAGAAAGATCAGGTGAAAGCACATGGCAGTCATAGGGCCACTTCTGTGAGAGTGAGTGGTGTGGCCAAAGACAGCATTCTTTTGGCAGTCCTTGGTCATGATCTGCTTGGAGTTTGGATATCAGAGGGACCAAGGATCAGAAAAGAATCAGGGTGCCGTGCCTTAGGACATCAGAAGGAAGGGGTGATGAATGGGTATAGAGAATACTGGGATTGAGGAGGCATGAAGAGGGGGAGTTTCTAGGCATGGAACTCTCCCTGTTTTGTTTTCATTTAATCAACCAATTTTTTTAACTGAAGTAGAATGTATCAAATTTAGATGAATGATTCTTTCCCTCTAAACTTGCTTCTCCCTTTTCTCCATCTTGGTAAATTATCCACCTGGGTGGGTCACTATTCACCTAGTTGATCAAGACAGAAACCGGGAGTCATCTTTGATTGATTCCTCCTTCTTTATCTCAATACCACTTACTAAGTCTGATCAATTCTATTTGCAGTTGTCCCTCTTGAGCCCTCACATCCACTTCTCTCCATATCCACTGATGCTATCATCTTTTCTGGCCATGACTATCACAACAGCCTTTTAATTAGATTGGCTTTTAAATCATGCTGACTGGAGTTTAAGTCCTCATTCTGCCACATGTTAACTGGGTGACCTTGAATAGGGCTCTTCAGCTTTTTGAGCCTCAGTTTCCTCATCTGAAAAATGGGGACAATATACCTATCTTAAAGGGTTGTTGTCAGGACAAAATGAAATGATGCAAGTGGCTTAGCATACAGTATGTACTCGATGAATCAGCATCTTCCTTCTCTTTCCCTCCTCATCCTTCAGGCCTTAGTTTTTTGGTTTTGGGTTTTTTTGTTTTTTTTTTTAAGATTTTATTTATTTGACAGAGAGAGAGATCACAAGTAGGTAGACAGGCAGGCAGGCAGAGGGAGAGGGAGAAGCAGGCTCCCCGCTGAGTAAGGAGCCCGAAGTGGGACTCAATCCTAGGACCCTGGGATCATGACCTGGGCCGAAGGCAGATGCTTAACCGACTGAGCCATCCAGGCGCCCTTTTTCAGGCCTTAGTTTAAACATTAGTTCCTTAGGTCCCGCTCTCCTGACTTGCCACAGACTCAGTGCAGGTTCCCAGCAGTGCAGACTGCTCTGCAATGTTCATCACACTTACCTATCTTCTCTCAACTGTCCCTTTCCATCAGGACAAGGATTCTGTTTTTTTCTGCCTAATGAGGTACCTGACATGGAGTAAAAACTCCTATTTTGTTATTTGACTGGTATCCTCATACATAATCAAAGGTTCCCAGGCTTGGGGTCCCTGTAATGTTCTTGACTAACTGTTAAGTAAGAGGGTAGATGATGTAAACAAACGAGAACAAGAGTATCCCACCACATTTAAGTTAAACCTAGGGCACTGGGGGTGATTCATCATAGCAGATCCCTTCCATAAGAAAGAAACCTAGGGAGTGGTTTGAGATGGCGGAGTAGGAGGATCCTGAGCTTACCTGCTCCCAAGGCTGCACCTATATACCTAGCAACTCCATTGAGAATGATCTGAAGAATAGCAGAACAGCTAAGTATATAGAACAGCTAAAGATATAGAGAAAAAGCCACATGGAGAGGGGTAGGAGGGGCAAAGATACGTTCTGGTGGGGACCCATACCCCTGGTACAGTGACTCACCAGTGGGAAGGATATCACAGGCACAGAGATCTTCCCTCAGAAGTGAGGGGTTCAAACCCTGCTAGCTGTGGAGATCTGCACTGGGAAGAGGAGTCCTCGTAACATCTGGCTTTAAAAAACCAGTGGTGCTTCACTTCAGGAGCTTTGAAAATCAGCAGGGCTTAACTCCAGGAGAACTGGAGGGCTGTAGGAAACTGAGACTCCACTGTTAAAGGTTTTATTTATCTATTTGACAGAGAGAGACACAGCGAGAGAGGGAACACAAGCAGGGGGAGTGGGAGAGGGAGAAGCAGGCTTCCCGCGGAGCAGGGAGCCTGATGCGGGGCTCGATCCCAGGACCCTGGGATCATGACCTGAGACGAAGGCAGACGCTTAACGACTGAGCCACCTAGGTGCCCCGAGACTCCACTTTTAAAGGGCTCATGTACAGACTCACTTGCTCTGAGACTCAGCACAGAGGCAGCAGTTTGAAAAGTGCCTGTGTCATATGGGAAGGAGATTTGCGGACTAATTAATTTTTTTTTTTAATTGTTTATTTTAGAGGCACCTGGGTGGCTCAGTTGGTTAAGCATCTGCCTTAGGCTCAGATCATGATCCTGGGATCCTGGGATCAAGCCCCAAGTCAGGCTCCCTGCTGAGCTTCTTCCTCTCCCTCTGCCTCTCCCCCCTGCTCATGCTCATTCTCTCCATCTCTCAAATAAAATCTTTAAAAAAATAAATTTTTTATTTTAAGTAAACTCTACACCACACATGGGGCTCAAACAACCCTCAGATCAAGAGTCTTATGCTCTACCAACTGGGCCAGCCGGGCACCCCTAAGTAATTTTAGGGTGTGTGCTAGAGGGGCAAGGATCTGTAGGGACTTTCTCTGAGAACAGAAACACTGGCAGGCACCACTTTTCTTTCCCTCCCTCTGTCTAGCTGGCCTGATGCTAGTGGGTGCCAGTTCTGACACTCTTCATCTACCTTGCTAGCACTGCTCACCTTGCCCTGGCATTCCCATGCAGACCTGCCCGGTAGGTACCCCTCCAAAGCAGCTCCTGCCCTGCCATACCAAGCGGGCAGCCTCAGCCAGGACCAGTGCTCCACTGCCTTAATGGCTCCTGCCCTGCCGTACCTGGCAGGCAGTCCTGACCAGGACTGGCGCTCCCACCCCCCACCCCCAAAGTGGCTACCACCCTGCCCCACCCAGTGGGTAGCCTCAGCCAGACCAGCACCCCTCCAGAGCAGCTCCTGCTGGAGGGTGGGTGCACTTACAACAATCGTAGCTGGGCCTTGCAGCCAACCTCACTGGGGGCTACTCCCAAATATCAGCCCACCTGCAGCAGCCACAGCTGGGCATTGCAGCCAGCCAGGCCAGGGGCCAGCCCTGCCCACTAGCATGCTTGCAATAGTCGCAGCCCAGCCACGATAGGGGGCACACACAGCCCACAAAGGGCAACTCTGGAATGTGTGGTTCTAGTAGCCAGGGGGATTGCACTTCTGGGCCCCACAGAACGGCTTCTACAGGTACTCCTTTAAGACCAGGAGATGCAGCTGATTTACCTAATACATAGAAACAAACACAGAGAGTGGGGCGCCTGGGTGGCTTAGTCAGTTGAGCATCCAACTCTTGATTTCGGCTCAGGTCATGATCTAGGGATTGTGGGATCGAGCCCAGCATTGGGCTGCACGCTCAGCATGGAGTCTGCTTTGTCTCTCTCCCTGCCCCTTGTGCCCGCTCTCTCTCTCTCTCTCCTCTCTCTCTCAAATAAATAAAATCTTAAAAGAAAAAAGAAGAAGAAAAGAAACAGAGAGTCAGGCAAAAAACAGAGGGATATGTTCCAAATGAAAGAACAAGACAAAACCTCAGAAGAACTAAATGAAAGATAAGCAATCTACCTGATAGAGTTCAAAGCAATGGTGATAAAGATGCTCACTGAACTTGGGAGAAGAATGAATGAACACAGAACTTAACAAAGAGGTAGAAAATATTTTTTTAAAAAATTGGAGCTGAAGAATACAACAACTGAAGTGAAAAATCTACTAGAGGGGAATCCACAGCAGATTAGATTGTGCAGAAGAATGGATCAGCAATCTGGAAGATGGTAGTAGATGTCATCCAAGCTGTGAACAGCCAAAAGAAAAAAGAATATTTATTTTAAGATTTTATTTAGAGAGAGGGAAAGAGAGTTGGGGGGGGGCAGGTGCAGAGGGAGAGAAAGAATCTCCAGCAGACTCTGCACTGAGCACGGAGCCCAACGTGGGGCTTGATCTCAGAATGACCTGAGCCAAAATCAAGTCAGATGCTCAACTGACTGAGCCACCCAGGCGCCCCAGAAAAAAGAAATTTTAAAAATGAGGATAATTTAAGTTAACTCAATAATATCAAATATAACAACATTCACAGAAAAGAGAAAAAGGAAAGGGGCAGAGAACTTCCCTAACCTGAGGAAGGAAACATACATCCAGGTCCAGGAAGCACAGAGTGCCCCAAAGAAGATGAACCCAAAGAGGTTCACACCAAGACAAATAATGATTAAAATGTCCAAAATTAAAGATACAGAGGGAATCTTAACGGCAGCAAGAGGAAAGCAACTAGTTACCTACAAAGGATTTCCCAAAAGACTAGCTAGCTGATTTTTCAGCAGAAATTCTGCGGGTCAGAAAGTGGCAAGATGTATTCAAAGTTCTGAATGGAAAAAACCTATAACCAAGAACACTCTACCCAGCAAGGTTATTATTCAGAATTGAAGGAAAGATCATGAGTTTCTCAGACAAAAGTTACAGGAGTTCATCACTAGTAAATTGACCTTACAGGAAATGTGAAAGGGACTTCTTTAAGTGGAAAAGGCCATAACTAGAAGAAAATTATGAAAGAAAAAAAAAAAACCTCACTGGCAAAAGCAAACATACAAAGGTAGTATGAGCCAACCATTTATAAAGCTAGTATGAGACTAACAGACAAAAGTAGTAAAATCAACTATATTTAGGGGCGTCTGGGTGGCTCAGTCAGTTAAGGGTTCAACTCTTAATTTCAGCTCAGGTCATAATCTCAGAGTTGTGAGATCGAGCCCCACTTTGGGCTCTTTTACTCAGTGAGGAGTCTGCTTTTCTCCCTCTCCCTCTCCCTCAATTAATAAAATCTTAAAGAAAATCAACTATATTTATAATAAAGGATACACAAAATAAAAAATGTAAAATATGACATCAAAAACAAAGTGTGGAGGGAGAAGTAAAAATGTGCTTTTAGAATATATTTGACCTTAAGTGACCATCAACTTTAAACAGAGTGCCTCATACATAGGATGTTATATATGAACCTCATGGTAACCACAAACCAAAAACTTTTAATAGATACACAAAAAAACTAACAAGAAAGGAATCCACACATGACACTAAAAACTTATCAAATCACAAGGGAAAGAGAGCAAGAGAAGAAAGAAACAGAAGAACTACAAAAACAACCAGAAAACAATGAACAAAATGCTAATAAGTACATACCTATCAAAAAATTACTTTTTAAATGTAAATGGACTAAATGCTCTCCTCAAAAGACATACGGTGATGGAATGGATAAAAAACAAACAACAATGAATCGTGGAACACTACATCAAAAACTAATGATGTAATGTATGGTGATTAACATAACATAATAAAAATAAATAAATAAAATGATTAAAAAAAACAAAACGAAAAATCCCAGAAAACTGAAAGCCTGTCTATACGCTGCCTACCAGAACTCACTTCAGACCTAAAGACACATAGACTGAAAATGAAGGGATGGAAAAATACATTCCATGCAAATGGAAACAAAAAGAAAGCTAGGGTAGCAATGCCTGTATCAGACAAAATCGGCTTAAAATCAAAGACTGTAAAGAGACAAGGGCTTTACGTAATGATGAAGGGATCAATCCAGCAAGATATAACAATTGTAAATATGCACCCAACATAGAAGCACCTAAATCTATAAAGCAAATATTAACAGACATAAAGGGGGAAATTGAGAGTAATACAGTAACAGGGGACTTTAACAGCTCACTTACATCAATAGATAGATCATCGGGACAGAAAATAAGGCCCAGAAAGTCATAGGGGATGGAGTAGGTGGGAGGGACTCTCAGGTCAGGCAGATCTACAGATGTGCAGAACACGGCTGAGGGTACCATGAAGGAAAGGGTACCAGAGGACTACTCAGAGGAGTGTACTTTCCCTCTGAGGACAAGTGTTCTGCCTGCCCAAGGCCACGGTCAGGAATTTTACAGGCATGGGCTCTACTCCTCCAACTTTCAGACCTGCTGTCTGACCCCACTTCTTTGCTCTCCATGGGGTGCAGGGCCAGCTCTGCATGCTCAGGGAAAAGGCCAGGAAAGGCAACATATCACAAAAGACTGCTTTAGGGGCAGAGGAAACACCACAAACTGGCCAAGGAGTCACCTCTGGTACCTCTCCTTTTCCAGGATGGGCACACATCCAGAGGTTTGTCTTTGGGAAATTCAGGGATCACCCACTATACATCCAGACGCTAGCCTGAATGGAGGTAAGGCAGCCAGAGTCCTGAAGGAAAGGGGCCAGCCACCCCTAGTGACTGCTCACCCAGCCCTTTACCTGTCCTGGGAGCGAGGTTGCCCCATGGAGCCCATCTCTTAGAGACTCCCAGAAGCCCAGGAGAGATCTACCCTAGCCGGAAAACCTGTCCCTGGCAACACTCCAAACCATAGTTGCTGAATATGAAATATTTCATGTTGGGGACCTCCTGGCCGTAGGTGGCCAGGAGTCTCTATCACCCCTGGAAAGACCTGACCTATTTCTCTCCTCTCTCTGGTTTGGCAGAGGAGACGTGCCATTGCCTTGGAGCAGGGCAGGCTGCATGGAGAACAAGAAGGCTTCCTGCCTCCTCCAACTTTGGATACACTGGAAAGCTGGTAAGGTGTGGAAAGTCAGAGTAGGCATTCAGTGTGACCTGCGGAGCAACTAGACTTTGTAAAACATGACGTTTCCTCATGGAAAAACAACAGCCTTGTGGGTGATTGGACAAACATCCCCACAGATGAGAAATTAAAGCAGAGTAGAGTGGTCAAGGCCCTACCCTAAATAAGCAATTAAGGGGGCTAGAACACAGGTCCCACAGTCTCTAGGTCTGGGCCACTTAGGGCTCCACACACGTAGACAGACACCACGCTGTAGCTTCTTCAGGCTACGAGTTGTCTCGACCCCTGATAGAGTTGGTGTCTGCTGCCAACAGATTTGTGCCTGTGCTAGAGGTGGAAGTCTTATAGTTGAGTGAGGGAGCTCCACCTAAGAAAGTTAGTACATTTTAATGAGTTGCTAATTCCTTCTTGCAACATGGACTGCTTTGTGTGTAACGTAACACGGTTCTGGATTTTGGAAATGAATAGTCCAAGGGTCCCTTTGGAATTGCTCCTGAGCAATTCACTTCTCTGATTTAGGCCTTTTATCCTGCACATGGCCTCTTACTGTTCTTCCCACTACTTCATCCTCCTAGCACCCACTCCCAGCTGGCCCTGACTAAGGAGAGACTGGGTAGGCAGTGGTTTGGAGTGTGGTCTGTGGAGACAGAGGGCCGGGACTCAAACCATGGTTCTGCTGCTTATTTGCTGCGTAACCTTGGGCCAGGGCCTTAACGGCAATGCTGGCTCCGTTGCCTAATTTTTTTTTTTTCTTTTTTAATTTGAGAGAGAGAGAGAGCACAAGCTGGGGGGAGAGGCAGAGGGAGAGGGAGAAGCAGACTCCCCCTGAGCAGGGGGCCTGACGTGGGGCTCAATCCCAGGACCCTGAGATCATGACCTGAGCCGAAGGCAGACGCTTAACCGACTGAGCCACCCAGGCGCCCCTCTGTTGCCTTATTTTCGAATGAGGATATGATAGTACTGACCTCACCAGGTTGATAGGAGAATTAAATGTGTTAATTCAAGTGTTTAAACAGTGTCTGACCCATAATAAGTCTTAACTATTATCTTGTTCAGTTCTCTGTTCAGAAACCCCAAATAGTTATAGAATTGAGATGAGTGTTTAACCTGAAATAGACTTCCTTGGCCTCTTTTAACAAGTATTTCCTCATTTGCTAAACCACGCACTCCAACTCAGTTCCTCAAACCTGCCCTCCTGCCTTGGCTCGTGCTGGACCCAGTATTGCCATCAGTTGACGTCACTGCTGCCCCTCCAGGGCAGGCTCTCTGGTCAGACATGCCGATGGGCTTTCTTCTTCCTTTAAGCCATATCTAAGTAGTCTTCCAAAGTTGTAGAGGAAAGCTAAACTCATCAGACATGAAAAGTATTCTCCAACCGAGCATATAAAAAATTACTTTCCACTTAGACATTGTTAAACAGAATTTCAGCTGAGTTCAGGCGCCTGGGTGGCTCAGTTGGTTAAGCGACTGCCTTCGGCTCAGGTCATGATCCTGGAGTCCCTGGATCGAGTCCCGCATCGGGCTCCCTGCTCGGCGGGGAGTCTGCTTCTCCCTCTGACCCTCCCCCCTCTCATGTGCTCTCTCTCTCTCATTCTGTTTCAAATAAATAAAATCTTTTAAAAAAAAAGAATTTCAGCTGAGTTCACTTCAAAGATCAAATTGGCTTTGATTCAATGACTCATGAGTTGGGCAGCATCCCATCCAGCAATAAAAGGAGCTCTGAAGGGCTGTACAAAATGCAGGGTTTTTAGGAGCAAAAATGGGGTGGTAAAGGAGAATGATGAGTAAAGAATGCATTGTTTCAGTAAGGTGGCCTTTCTAACGGGATCGGAAGGGGTCCATCAAGTGGATTCTCTCACCAGTGCTGACTAGGTAATTCCATGACGACTGGTTAAAGGTTCTGCCTGGGGAACTGGGGTGCAGTTTAGTTAGCAAGCCAGGATTTGCTGACATGGGGCTTAGTACAGGTGACTTCATTTGGGGCCTGTTGTCTCTTTTTAAGCATCTCCCTGATTAACACCCTCCTCCCACCATAGCCCCTCTCTCCCATCTCATACTTGCGATTGCGAGATGTCGTAAACTTCTGACGTTGACAGTACAATGAAATGGTGCCAGAGTACAATTTAAGTTTTAAAATGTAGAAGGCCATAAAGTCGTGGAAGTATTGGTGGGAAACTGCTCAAATGATTGCAGTCACTGTAAAGGAGGAGCGGAGGGTTAGGTCTGTTAACAAATGAAGAGCTTCATGGAACCAGGGAGGTGCTGCAGGGGGCGATTTGAGGATCCGAGAACTAAAGGATTAAGAGAGGCTTTCAGGAAAACTGAGGAAGCTGCTAACTTTTGCAAAAATGACTGCCCTGCGGAAATGGTGTCCTGTTGGGCAATCACATAATTTTAGGAGGGAAATATACATAAAATAATTCTGTTCTAAGAATTCGCCCGTAGTTGCAATTGCACTTTGTTAAGAGCTACTAGTTTTAGTAGTTTCATTTTCCAAGAAGTTCCAATCAAACCTTTTCCTCTGTTTATTATATGTGACTGGTCTCCATTTTAAGTAGGTTGACTCCAAGAGGCTTTTTTAAGTCTCAATTCTTTTTGGATAATGAGCACCTTTTAACTTATTTTTATCTGCCCCATCTTCCCTAACAGACGGCACACTCCTGGGGCAAACAGTGGCGGGACAGACAGAAATGCCATGTCATCATCTCATGGGATGGTGGGGGCGGATACGCGTGCGTGACTCACCAGTGAAGCCTGGGCAGACCCACAGCCCTCAGTTACTCGTTAAAGGAAGGAGTCCCGGTCTATCCAGAGCTGTGGGAAGCAAAGACCTGAAGTGAGGGTCCCCGGCAAGGAGGGGCGACTAGATGACCTCAGATACCCAGGCTGTTGTCCTCAGCTCTGTCTAGGCTTTTCAGGCATTGGCAGTGATCTCCAAAAGTCTGGAATGCTCTGCAGGGCAGGGCTGGGTGGAGGTGGTGCGAGTGGCAAGGGTGATCAGGGATGCCCAGTTAAAGGCAGAGGCCCCTGCCACCACTCCGCTGGCCTCCCCTCAAGTAGCATACAGAAGCTGTGTAAGGTGGCGTTGGGTGCTCTCGTTTGTTCCCGCCTGGTATGGTTCAGAACTTAAGGCTGAGCTTCGTAACCAGACTGCATGGTGGAGCGTCTCCCAGTCCCAGGGAAGGTGTCTGCAAAGAGGTTAACTTCTTACCTGGGAGTAGAGGAGGGAAGGGCCAGCTGGCACCTGTGTTCGCCCCAGCTCCAGGCACTGACTGGTTGGTTAGGACCACCAGACTGAGCAGAGGACAAAAAGCAAGGCCAGGTGCTGTATAGGCTGTTTGCAGAGGTGGGAGTGCCAGCCGGAGGTTGCCCTGTGGTTGAACGCTTTGAGAAGAAACGGTCTGGGGCCGTGGCTGGCGAGTCCTTGGGGACGTATGAGCACAGTGTCAGGGGGGCAAGAGGAGCCTGTGTGGCAGCAACTGGCTTATCAAGTCAGATGAATCATAACGCCTGACGTGCCAGAGCACAGAGGTCACGTCCCAAGGCTGACAGGGACTCCAAGAGTGGGAGTTCTTCACCCCAGTGAAGAATGTATGCTGGCTGGGCGCGGCACCTTCTGGGGGACTTGAAAGAACTGCCAGTCTAGGAATTGACCTTCCAAATGGCAAAGTACAGGAGGGGAACCATTTACAACGAACACTAAGCTGGTTTAACTTGGGTGACAAAACCTTAAATATGTGCCGCGACCTTGGGCTCCTTTGGCATTGGAGATGGCGGGTGGCGGGAATCCTACGAATGCAAGGTCTTTGCTTCATTTTCCAACCTTGGCCTCTAGGGTCCTCATGGAGGCTTTCTTGCTAGACAGGACACACAACCTGGGCCCAGGCCTCTGCCTCGGACATCTGTGCTACGGAGGTAAGGGCCACCTGGTTCTGCCTCCCCTGCTGCTCAGCCTGGACAGCTGTCATTCTTTAGTCAGGAACCTCACAGCAAGTGAGGCCGTGCCAGTCTCCCCAAGGGCTCAGGAATTCTTAGGTGCCGCCTCAACCCCAAGAAGCAGTTTCTCTCTCGGGGGGGCAGGGGCGGGGGTCGGGGGGCTTCCATTGCTTTTACACAATTTTAAAGCATCAGTGCACCTGCATCCATTAGAACATTTTAATCCTTTAATAAAATACTTATGTGAACTTTAAAGTCTTTGAGTAGTGATACATTTGCAGTTTATTGCAAAACTCAGATCAGAATGCTTCAAGGTCAGAATTTTACCTCTGTAAGGTGGAAGACCCGGGGTGGGGCCAGTTGTCTTCTAGTCTTAATACGTGGTGAAATAGAAGGTGTGCCAGACATTCAGAGTATCTGCCAGCAGCCAGAGATAGAAGTGCCATCTCATCCCGTGAACAGTGGGGAGGGGAGCATCTACTAAGCAACCACCTTCAACCCCCTCTTCTGGCAAAGTGCTCTGCTCTAGAGGAGGAAATGCTCAGCCCCTCACCCTCCCACAGGCAACTCCGCTGGGGCCTCAGAAGCTCAGGTTCTCCCCGCCCAACTAGTGGCTGTGAAACTGGCTTTTGTGGCAGTGCTTCCGGGGTTCTCTGCAAACACTGCAGATATCTTAAATGGTAAAAATCGCCTCTAACGTGCACACTCAAGCGTAAAACACGCATTAGCTTAGACTGAGACATCACTGTAGGGCCTCCGCAGCCGTGCTCAGGTGGGCTGCCCGTGACGGAGGGTGCTAGCCTGATGCTGGATCGCCACGCCCAGCTGCAACTCCGTGCTAGCGGCTCTCACTGTAGAATAATTTGAGTGCTTATTTATAACCTTTAGGTGTTTCTTACTGATCTATGGAGGATAAGGATTGAAAGCAGGTGTTGAATATTCTTCTATTAATCCTTTTTTTAAGCATCCACTTTTGTCAGTAACAACAGATTGCAGGCAAGCTGTGACTATTACCATTTGCAACCACTTACCTATCATAAGGATTTTTTCCTCTGTATCAAATTCAGAAATTGGAGGCTGAGATCATTCACAACTAACCCATTTGCAGTAGTAAACATGCTCCCCCCAATCCCACTGATTTAAGACAATGTTATTACTTGAAACAATTCATGCTAATAACATTTATATATCTGAAAGGTGAAAAACAATGATTATAATATCAAAACCTTTTGGTTTGGGTTAGGAGGGAGAGGAGGGCTCATAGTTTCAAGCCTTTTGGTAGCATTACTAAGCTCTTCTCTAAGATTTCTGGCTTGGCTAACTGAAGAGGAGCAGGTTATCTAAGGTTGTCTTCTGGAAGCCCAGGAGCACTGGGAGGTGGTGGAGGTAGAGTCGGGAGAGAATGTTTCTTATTCAGATTTTGCTGTTAATTCATTGACAGTCTTGGGTTGTCTTTGTGGCTCCCTGAGGCTCAGTTAACCTCAACAAAAAAACAGGAGTTTGGATTAAATCAAATCACTTTCAGACTTTTATTTTAAGCATCAAAACCTTTCTTCAACTCATATCCTACTTGGAAGTCTAATACTGAATGGACGTGGTGGGCTTCCTCCCCACAATGACCCCACAAAATAGCATGAAAACCATGAAACCAGATGATCTAAGATCCCTTCCGCTTCTAAACGTCAGGATTTCAAGTCCCCTGCCTCTGAAACACAAACGCTGAGCCCCCTCCTGGCCGGGCCCCTCCCTCTCCCAGACCAGCTAAGGAGCTGAGCTGATCATCCCCAGCACCTAGTATGCTGGTCACAGCACTGACTAGAGAACCACGGTGGCAACCAGAATCCAGGGGCCGAACAACTGTTTGTGGGTGGAGGACACATTTATTTCATTTACATGGTCACTGAGGCTACAGCAGAATCAACGCTGTTACAATAGGCAAGCACTACTGTCTGCAGCAACACAAAGCATGTTTTCTTAAACAGCATCCAAGTCTCACAGGTTACGTTTGCATTAAAAAGAAATCTTATAAACCAATCGAGGAGGCAGTTAAAGGCCAATTTTAAATGCCAATGTAAAACAAATTTCACTTGAAAATACAATTGAAATGCAACTGCTAGGAGCACTGTAAGAAAAGATGACCCAACTCAAGTAGATAGAAAAGACGGGGCAGGGCGGGGTGGGCAAAGTGGTAAATACAATAGCAACATTTAAAAACCTTGAGATTACCATGGGGGCGGGGAGGGGGGGGGCTCCTTCCCTTGAAGCCTCTGAACATGGGCCTCGCTCAAAAGAGGCCTGTTCCACAGGGGAGGCAGCTGGTACCTGTGCAAAATGTGCAGCAGGTGAACTCTGCATACAGAGGAGAGAAAGTATCAGCGTGGTTTCGTGCTGGGGACAGCAGGCCTTGTGTTTTAAGAGGCAGAGGCTTAGGAGAGTCACCTCTTACTGCTAGAAGCCTCTCACACATTCTAGGCCGGCCCTCGAGATACCTTGTCAGTAACCTCGACTTAAATGTTCTTAGAAAACACGACTAGATTTAATACCTGGGATTCTTGCCATGTCATTCAAAACTCCAGATGGAGAGTCGGTCACTACTCCACAACCTAGGGTCCATTTTCAACTGTGTTGTTAGCCTTTCCCAGTGAATTCACTTGGGTAGGTGCAGCTGCAGCCCTGCGGACAGGCCACTTCAACAGGCACTAGCTAAATGGTATCATCTGCAACAGCACCCTCAAATCAGCCCTCTCTCCAAAAGATCCATAGAGGTCAGGGCTAGAGTTAACTTCAACAAACATGGAATCTCATCTCCTGGCTTCATGCACAGCAGCCAAAGTATATCAGCTGTCTCAAGAGCCCGTAATCTTATTCTAGGGTATACCCTTGATTCCCATTTCGATATATTCGATAGCTGGATATTGTTTAACAGATCTTCTGGCACCATTTTTTTCATTTTCCTTCAAATTTGCCACAGTACCTTTTTTAAGTCTTAGAATATGCTTTGCTAACACAGAAATCAACAGTGAGATTATTAGCAAAATAACTGAAGAAAAGATTTTCTGTACATCCTCACTAGAAAAATCCAATGGATTAAGGCAGCCCTATCATTTTTTAGACTGGGATTAAGGCCAAAGTAAAGAAGGGAAATACTGAGAAAGCGCCAGGATAAAGTTCAGAGATGAGGACATCCTGGCAGCTCACTGTTAGTACCTCATTGCTTCATACCAAATGCCTCCTTGTGGGGGCCTGAAGAAAGCCGGCCTTGCCCTTGGACAACCACAGACACCTCCAGTAGCAGTTCCTTGCTCAGACCCACACCGTGCAGGTCTCACCAGCACTCTGGCTTTTCATCTTCACCTTCCCCCAGCAGCTTCCCACCTATGGGCCCCAGCCAGCCGTGCTAGGTTCTGCTAGTGTTTTAACTGGCCAAGGGCTAAACCATTAGACCTTAGGAACAGTAAGGAGCTCGATGTGGATACATGTTGGCTAGAACACACTCATTTTTACAAATTGGTCTGAATACAGTCTGGCTTCCCTGAGAGCAGGTAAAGGGCACCTTCTCCCAAAGAACAGGCTGTTTCTCAAACACCTGCTGGATGGTACGTGCAGCCTTCAGATTAGAATCACCTGAGCTCTTTAGGTACTTCATATACGTTAGGCAGCGAGTACATCCAGAAAGTGACCCTGGAAAGCCTGCCTCGGGGTTGAGGCCCTGAGGGAGGCTCTGAGCAGGTCACTCTTTAGAGCCCAGCCAACTCACCAGAGACGCTGGTCTGGAGACCCCAGAGCTGGGCACTACTCAGTACCAACCTTCTCTAGGCAGGAACTGCATAATGTAGCTCTCCCACAGACCTGTGGGATGGGATGGGAAGGATGCCCAATAGTGATGCGGGGAAAGAAAATCCACCTCCGCGAAGAGCAAGAAACTAGTCAAGAAGTGACTAGGAACTATGGTCTTGCTTGGCTGGTTTGCAGATCTACAGAGCAGAGGTTTGGCGCTCTGTGTGGAGGAAGACCTCCAGTTAGGCACATAACCCGGTCACACCCATTTCAGCTGCTACCCCCAGGGTCTCTGCCCACCCACTCGCTCTCATCCAAGAACAGGCAGAAGCACTTTCCGGCCACCTCTCCCTGTGCCAACATCTTTCCAGCTCCCCCTGCAGGGCTCTGTGCTTAACCACCACTGCAGATGCAGCTGATGCTGCTGTGGGACCAGAGCTGGGGCGGGGGAATGGGGGCTAGAGGCCAGAGGTACTTTTATTTACTATATTTATTACTGATGCTGTTTTTTACATGAGGAAAATCCCCGGACTGTTAGGATGCCTGATTGCTTTGCCTTTGTAGCTTTAGAGATGTCAGGGGCAAAACCATCAAGGACATGTGTTTCAGTGCTTGGGCACTGTGGTGTGCCTCCTTGCCAAGGTCCAGAGTAGAACCGAAACCTGTAGTTTTCCTTTGCCAAAGTTCAGTTTCCTGGCAGCACCTCAAACTGTTGCTCTGTAAGAGGGAAAATGGATGAAGAGGGAATAAACCACAGGGCAAAGAATTAGAACGTGTTAGCAAATGCTACCATGCGGAACACTAAACTTTATTCACTTTATTTATATATTTAACAGTTCTAAAGTATTTACTTCTTGCTTTGACAAAAAATGAAAAATATAGGAGCACTGATTGACTCCTCTTTAGGAGAAAAGGGTTATATGTACAGCTACGGAGAGTTACGGTTCCTCCTTTACATACAAAGAAAAATATTAATAAAAAAGTGCTTCATTGATCGAAAAGGGCTAAGAGCTGCAAGCATTTATTCACACTGTACATCAGACCCAAGAAACCCGTATCATAACCTCTTGGCACCTGTCACTAGGAACTGCACAATCTTTAATTAGACTGACTTCTCCCTACCTCCACGGCCAGACCACACAGAGTGCGGAGAAGAACTACACCCTGTTCCACTAAATTCAGACTCTGAGCTACCTGCTGCCACTGGGAAGCCAGAGACTCACTCAGATGCTCTTGGCTTTGCCTGGACTAACAGCTCCAGGGGAGACTCTGGGCCACATCGTAACCACACCCAGGCACACACAGGAGCCACCTTCCTGAGATACAACTTCCCTTGGCCAGGGAATTGCTTCCAAAGGGTCAGAGAGTTCCCTGGCCTCACCCCCATCTGCTCACCACAGTCCGCCATTACCAGTTAGCAGCTTTTAGCAGAGCCAAGCATGGCCCTTCCCCGAGAGGGAGGGCAGGCACAAAACATGGATGCCAAGACTACAAAGCACAAACCTAAACTCCTCTCCACCTTTCCCCACACTCACTCGACCACAAATATTCTTGATTTAAGGCTCTTTTTGGACCACATCAAAGCTTACTGAGGAAAGGTGCCCCAAATCTCCTACAGGCTGTGTCCCGATTTTCTAAAGAACCCTGCAGAGTCACCAAGTGGCCCCTCACTGCTGGCGGCAGCACAGGAGCAGGGCAGGGGGCCCGCTGGGCCCTTCCCACTGCCCCAAGAAGGGAAGGAGGAGGAAGGCTGATTGTATGGGACATGCTCCCTTTTCCAGAGGCTTGCACTCTAAAAGGCTGATTCTACCCCTTAAGGGGGAGATCCATGATTTGTTTGGTTTGGGAATGGGGAACTTTTGGAACCCTGAGTCTGGATTTCCCTGTGCTGGTCAAGGAAGAGAGATTGTTTGGGGGACCAGGCCCCAGAAGGGGCTTCCAGGTGTGCCCGGGCTCAGGGCAGGCTTTGGCCTTGGCCACAGCAGCAGGACACTGCATTCCGGCCAGTCTGCACTTTTATGCCTGAGGGTGGGAAGCACTACACAGCCTGGCCCAGGGAGGCCTACTCATGAAAGTGAAGGGAGCCCTAGACCATCCAGGGTCAAGTTAAAAACAGAATCCCATGCAAGAGAGAACATGCGGGCCACCCCCATTCCTAGGCCCTCTCACTAGCCTCAGAGGAACAAACACCTTCCTTCCCCAAAGCGGGGCCTGGAAGGATTCCATTTATTATGTGTCCCTCCCTCCAAATGCCAATCCCATTTATCTGTGAGGTCGGAATGGCCTGGCTCCTCTCAGGAGGGAGACGGCACTCAGGGCAGTGCTCCGAGGGAAGATGCTTCAGCCTCCTCAGCAGCAAAGGTTTTCCCCATCAGCTCTGATGTGGCAATGGCACGAGAAATAGTCACAAACATCAACCCTGGCTTGCTTCCCCACGCACTAGATCTCGGGCCTCCACTCCTGACTCTGACAGCCTCCTCCCATCCTGAGGAACCAAGCCAACCTTCAGCACTATAGGACAGCAGGTGGCTCAACAGTTTACAGGGGGCCTGGCAACCTCTGGTCTTCCGTTAAAAAAAAAAAAAAAAAATTAAGACAACCAGGGGACTTCTTTCTTTTTTGGAGGCAGAGGGAAGATGGAAAAGGGAGAGAGAAAAAAAAAAAACAGGAAAGAAAAATCAATCTACAATCCAGTGGTACATCCCAAATTTCTGTCACTCTGCACAGGTGGTTCCATGCCCCCATTCGAAAGTGCACGGGCCTCTCGGTCTGCCCAGGCTGTGTGGGCCTGTCAGAGGAACAGCAGCTTGGCCTCTGCCCGCCCCAGGTCACTGAGCTTCAGTTTGAAGTGGCAGCAATGGGCTTATCCAGTTCAAGGTCAATGCTGGAGCTTGTGGGATGTAGGCTGCTATAGCAAGACTTGCACACTCGACTGGGTTCAAAGAGCTGCTGGCTGGGAACTGGAACCTTCTGATTACAACAACTGGAGCAGAACACATTCCCACAATTCCTTGAGATGAGAAGAAGAAAACAAAACACTGTTAGTTTCAGTAGTAGGTATGGTGTGAGGAAACCAACTTCAGAAGACAGAACTTTGTTGTAATTCGGAATGTGCTAGAGACTCCTCCAAGACAACTTTCACTGGTCTAACCCAGGAACAAGCCAAGCTGGGGGGGAGGGGGTAGAAATTCCTGCCTAGTGTAATTGCACACCACTGTGACTTTAGGGCCAAGGACACTTGGCTGTCTCACCATTATGGCTCAAAGTTACAGGTGTACAGGAGGATGCTGCTCAAGAGAAATCCAGGAGAACAAAAGGGCCCAGGGCAGGAGCGGCTACTAGAACACTGGCAGAAAAACCCAGTTGGCCATACCCACTTGGACAATGGCCTCTGTGTAGCTTGTGGTCACAGAGAGGCCAGAGTCCAATGGAACTACCTCCGAGCGCTTCAGATGAGACAAACCACCTAGCCTAGCTGGAGAATGAGGACCTTGTCCAACGGGCTACATCCCCAGAGGCTCGGAGGCAGCAAAATGGAGAAAAGACCATTGCCATCTAGGACTGCCCTGCTGCCAGCATGCAAAGCCAGAAGACAAGCAACCAGTGACACATGCTCAGGGTGAAGGGACAAGAGCACAGATGAATACACGTGCACAAACACCCCCCCCCCATTATTAGATAGGTGTCAGTCATTTATGGCTCACTCCCCTGGCCCCATGCATCTACCAGGGAATATCAGAGCTCCACCTGAAGGCCTGACTGTACTCAGGGCCCCAGGCCTCCCTCTCCTCCTCCACTTGAAAGCCCAGCAGCACAGGTGTACACAACCAAACAGCTGCCCTTCACAGCTAAGAGGAAAAGGAACTGGCAGAGGGTACGTTTCTGCCCACCTTACAACCCCACTTTGCTAGGCCCTGAAGTACAAATCAATCTCAATAAACCCAAGAATGGGAGACTTCAAGGAGCCTGACATAGCCCACCAAAGACTTGGGGAAAGCAGCTGAAGGGAAATCCTCCTCCTTAGCCAGCATCACTCACTACCTTTTCATTTATGCTCCTCAGAATCCAAACCCACTGCTGAATTAAGGACCACCTGGGCACAGAGGAGAGAATACTAAGTACCCTTTGGGGAGACAGATATATATATATATATATATATATAGCACAAAAGGAAAAGGCTAGACATGGGGCAATGAAAGGACAGAGAACTAAAACACACACACATAGCTTCATCTTCTAGAACGCAGTAAGCACCTCACGTTTCTGAAAAGCATGAATCAGCAAGAACCTGTGGTTACACAGAAAAATAACCTAAATCTACTTCTGAATGTCTGCATTTATTTAACATATCTGCTAGAGTTCATCCTGATATGAATTTGATCAGTTAAGCTTTTCTATCTGGCTTCTTTCAGGGGATCCTGACAGACCCTAAGTGGAACCCTCCACTAAAGTCTTCCATGCTAAAACAGGTCTCTGGAAAGACCACCTCTGTTCAGTCCTGGTCTCTTTGTTTAAAAAAAAAAAAAAATTGGAGCAGCAATGCTGTCTGACTTGGAGATCATGAAGCATCCTTCTAGCATCCCACTGAATGACTACCCCAAAGGAAATAGCTCTGAAAACCCAACTGCCTCTGCCACAAGACCAGCCCCAGCTGAAGCACGGCTTCTCAGTCACAAGCAAGATGGCTCAGCTGACCTGCGTCATCAGGAGGGGAGTGCGTGGCTGCAGCCTGACTCAGCCCTAATCATCTCCTCAGTCGGCTGCTTTGGTTTCCCCCTAAGCCCACCTGCCTGCCTACGCTCCCAGCCCCAGGCTTCGTCCCAATGAGTGCAGAGAGGGGGAAATGGCAGCGTTAGTGTGGAGAAGTTATTATAGATGTGCAGACATCACAGACAGGTTGTTGCAAATGCTCACCACGTTTGATCAACACGGTCAGTGTCCCTGCAAGGAGGGGAGAGAGAGCTCAGAGGAGAAGCCAACCAAAGACATTTGGGCTTGCGGGGGCAGGGTAGGGAGATATACAGTCCTGAAGCATCATTACTAGACAAAGAGGTGGTTCCATTTTCTGCCTGGGTTCACTCACGTGGGTGAGCAATGCAGGATTCAGATGAACTTCCTATCCCAAGAACACTGAACATCCTCCAGTCAGTCACCACCCCAGCTGGGGCAAAGCATCTCTAGCAACTAACTACCCCAGCCAAGAAGAAAGAAGTCAGGAGCCTTAAGGATTGAAGACCATGTCCTCAGCTGTCCCTACTAGTCCCCATAGCTAGGTCTCCTCACTACTGGCACAAGGAAAACGAGTTTGGGGTCAGGGAGCCGGGTAAGGAGTAGGAAAATGAAGTTCCCTGCCCATAGCAGGAAAACTTTTTTTGCTCATAGCAGCCATGTTGAATGGGAAGAAATGGTATTCCAGGAATAGGAAATGGTAGTCTGGGTGGTGGCTGTTGCTCTGCTAATCCAGGAAGCAAAACAGAACAAAAGGGGACATCATTTGCACATTTTAAAATTTAGTCATGATCACTCTGAATTGGGAGGAAAAAACCCCACGAAATGCAAACACCAATTTCAGAGGCACAAAAGATGAGTTGGGGGCCTACAGAGCCCCAGATCTGCCTCAGATGGGACACCGCCAGCCAGACGCCTGCATCTCTCCAAGCTGCAGGCCCTGTGGGCCAAATCTCAGCCTCCAAACCCTGGCCCACCCCACCCCACCACACCCTCAAGCGGCACCTGCAGTGGTGCTTCCTGCTGGCGAGCCAGAAGGCGCTGTCGCACGCATAGCAGTGGGCGGCCAGGTGGTCCGGGAGCCAGCGAGTCATCTGTAAAACAGAAGGGGCCAGGTCAGTAACAGGAGATGGGCCATGCAGCTGGAGCCAGCAGAGCCGTGCTGGGGGCGGCAAGAGTCACAAGGACCATACTGGCTCCGGTGGCAGCAGCCCAGCAGGTTGATGTCAGCAGTACAAGAAAGGCGTCCAAATCGTTTCCCTAGAGGGGACTCCAAACTCCCCTGAGATAAAGTATCAGGCAGCAGCACCGTGGGTCGCTATGAGAGCCGGCAAGGCTCCAGTTCACAGAGGCAAGGAGGAGAGAGGACCAGCCTGCTGAGTCTCCCTGGCTCAGAAATTCTAGGCTTGATGGGGATTCACAGAGGCTCAAGGCTAAGTGTGCTATGAGGTTATTCCTTGGCCAGGTGCATGGGACAGGGATGGGGGTGGAGAAGAACCACAGAACAGTTGCATGGACGGCACTCAGAACAGGGGCTGAGCCTGTACCTCTGTGTCCTGTTTATCCACCTGCTCCCAGCTGGCTTCAGAGAAAATCTCTGTGCTGCAGCGAGACAAACAGTTCTGATCCAGATTGCTTTCCGAGTCGGGGATTGAAGTCTGTTGGCAAACAAACAGAGCTGAACAGAATGAACCTGGCTCCTCCCAGGAGAAGAAAGGGCTTGGTAAAGAAGAGAGCACTGGGGACTTCAGGCGGGCCTGAGTATTAGGGCTGCCAGATCTGCTGGCGCCTGAGCCATCAAGAAACGGGTTGAGCAGGTGCAGAGACAGGGTTGAACTCAGGTGGAAGAGAGATGCACAGGTCTAAGGCTGTGTGCAGTGACTGCAGGGAAAAGATGGGCCTTGGGTTCCAGGAAGTGAGTGGGGCAGAAATGACCAGGAAGGCGTGTGAACTGAATGTCAGCTGTTCCAGTGAGTCTGTTGCTCCAGCCCTGCCACTTACATCTGCGTGTGCGAACTGAGTGCTTTGGGCACGTCCTCCTTTCTCTGAAGGACTCTTTGGGAAAATGAGAAACCACCATTAGTACGAGAAGTCAGTTTGAATTGAAAGTCGTTGGATGAGCCCACCTTTCATGTACGCTGACTGCTTCAGAGCCAGGCTCCCGCTTGTACTCGGAACACGTCAAGTCAGACCCAGCGAGCGAGGAGAGCATCTCCCTGAGAACCTCCCCCTCACGTAGCCTCACTTCCAGTCACCAGGCCCCATGAGTGCTAACTCCTCCACAGTGCCAGAAACCAATCCCTTCTCCCCGTTTCTTCTGCCATCAGCCGCCATAGGGCAGGTACAAACATTTGTTAAACTAAACTTTCACAGCTACAGCCTGTAGCTGTAGCATCTGTAGCTGCTCTGGCGGGGGGGGGGGGGAGCTCACTGTTTACTAGCTACTGGGGTAGGACAGGCATTACAATTTGACAGGAATATTTGACATTGCTCTAATGTCATTCTGCCCAGGAGCTCATGCCCTTTCTTAAAACATGATCCTCTCTCCAAAGAGATCTGACCGACCACATACTGAGTGCTCTCTTCCTTATTCTAACTGCCTCAACAGGACACCTGCGGCACGTAAGCAAGGCGGGAAAGACCACCACGCAGACTGCCATCCACATGGCGGAGGCTGAGCTCCAGCCTCTCAACAGGACTACTCTGGACCTTTCCAATTCTTCTAGAAATCTGTACCAATCACCGTGCACTGGCACAAAGAGCGCCCGCCTCAGTGTGCCCTCTCCTTGGGCAGCTGCGGAGGCACTGTGGGCTACTCACCACTTCATCCCCGAAGTCCCCATTGAAACGGAGGGAGCTGGTCAGGTACTGGCTCTCCAGGCGACTCTTCAGCTCCTGAACCTGTTTCTTCAGGGTCTCCACTTCCTGCTGGTGGCCTGACTCGATCTGACGCAGGCGCTGCTGGATAGTGTCCGTGTACACAGGCATGCCATCGTCGTCCAGGTGGCTGCGGGAAGGCTGCTCGGGGCTGCCCGCTGTAGATGGCCTCCCCGAGTGGCTGTGCAGCCACTTGTGGTGCAAGTTCCTCGAGTGTAAGTGGGCAGAGCCGCAGCTCGTAGTGGACAGCTGGCGGCTCAGTGAGTCCTTGCTCCTACCAACCTCCCCATTGGTGCAGTGCCCGTTGGGGGTGGGGTGCTTCTGGAGGGTGCTAAGCCCTGGGGGCTGCTCTAAAGCCTTATTTTCGGTCTCTGGGGCACCATTGCACACCAGCCCCTCTTTACATTCGGCTAAAGGCAAGGCACAAGGAGAATGCGCTGGGCTGTGGGTGCTGCCAGGGGAAGTCCTATGGACCACAGATCCCACCTGGGGCCTCTCAGCTAGGCTCTTCTCTGAAGGCCGCGGCTCCATGGTTTGAGGAAGCATGTCCTTGCCACTGAACCAGCCACTGCTCACCAGGCAAGGTCTATGATGGCCTTCGGGCCCACTTTCTGACTTGACTTGATCTTCTATTAACATGTCCATTGAACTGTCTGTCTCTGGTCCTCTGGCCTCAAATGGGACTTGGGAGGGCAGCAGAGAACTTGACTGTGAGGTACCATAGCCAACTTTTGCATCTACTGGGATTGGAAGAAACGCTTCCTCCCTATCTTCTGTAATAGCTCCTATTTGGGGCTGTTCCACAGGGACCTCCTGGGCATCCTCTCCCCTGGGGGACTCCTGGAGAAAATGGGGGAGAACACTGTGCCCACCCTGCTGCTCAGGAATACCCCGTGAGAACACGGAGAGGCTAGTGCCTGGATGGTTCGCCAGAGCAGCATCACCCAGTTCTAGTTCTTGAGGAAAGATCATGGCCGAGCCCTCAGGGGTCTTCACCCTGATCTCCTTTTCTAAAAGAGCCTCCTCTTTGACCTCCTGCATCTCAATGCTCCCCCTATGGGCAGGCTCCTCTATCCCACTCTCCTCTTTGGTGGCCTCTTGCAAAATGTTCTCCATCTGCCCCTCGGCCACTCCAGCTGCAACAGACAGCTCAGCGCCGCCCAGCACTTTGGTTGGCTTCCCCAGGCTGTCAGGATCGAGAGGCTCCTCCCCAGGACCAGCCAGGCTGCTCAGTTCCAGTGAGCGCCTGTGCTCCTGCCACTTCTCATTCAGACTTGGGTCACTGCTGCGCCGACTGGCTAGAGGCACTGTGTTGTCGCAAGCTGTAGTCAGATTGTCAAATGATCTAGTCTTTGGTAGCCTAAACAAAAGGAGTTCGAGGGAAATGAGAATCTGAGGCTGTTCAGAGGAAAGCAGGAGACAATCAGTTTTAACAGGCAGTTGTTTCATAATTGGGTCCACTGTAGCTACTCAAAGAGCCTTGGCATCTTTTAAAGTGAGGCTCAGACGGACAGAAAGGCAAAAAGCTCCAGGATGGGCCCTTCTAGTCGGCAAAGTTCCTCTCAACCTACCCAACTCGCCCTGCCCCACCCTGTGTCCATATATACAAAGAAACAAACAGTAAATGCTATGTTTAAAAAACGTTCGTGACACTGCTCTGTTTCTCCACTAGTGGCAAAGGCAAGTAGCACTGCTGATTTTCTGCTATTACAATATTTTAAATTAATGTATTTAGCAGTCTGAATTTAATAAAGTTAATTCTCCAGTGGCAAAGCCGAACTTTCTATATCATCTGACAGCATTTGCCTTTCAACCCCAAAAAGACAAATGATAGCAGAAAGGCAGGAGCACAGAGCAGTGGCTGGAACTCAAGCCAGAGGGTCACAAGGAACCCAGAGGTTTGCTCCATCACTGAGAAACCGCTCGGCGCATGCAGCAGAACAATATAGTGTAGGGCCCAACGCCCTTCAGGAAATGAGGCTCTTACGGCCTCGAAGCCTGAAACCCTTATACCTCCCCTGAGAAAACCTCAGAGATCTAAGCGAGACTTGTGGAGCTGGACAACGTCATGATCTCTAACCCATTGTCATGATCTCTAACCATGCCTGGATGTGCCCCAACACAGAAGTACACCCATGCAGGACGTGAGGCCTGGGCTCACCGGCTCAGGGGCGGCTCATCAGGGCTGGTGCCAGGGGCTGGATACGGTGCACAGCCATCATCCACGGGGGTGGATGGGGATGGGCAGGGCAGGTACACTGCACTCCACAGCATCAGGTTACGCACGTGACACACAGGGTATAGCACCTGAGAGAGCAGTGGGGATACAGGTTTAAACAAGTCCCAACAGGAAATGAGGGTCAAGAACAGTCACCAAGCTGGAACACCCAACAGGTCTGCACTCGTGGGCATGAAAATCTAAAGGATTTTTTTTTAAATCTATTTCTCATTAATTACTTCTTAGGTCCCCTTTATTGAATGACTGACTTTCATATCCGCTTAATTTGTTGCCTTTACTTCATACGAAGGTGAGTCATTCCACTAGATGGTGATTGTGTTTCCTGGTACAAAAACGTGGCTTCAGAAGACACTGTCAAACCTGCTTTATAGGATCATTTAAATTAATCATGTGAAAAGAAGGAAATTTTCTTCCTGTATTATGACTTCCCCAGCAGTGAAGCAAAGAGAGAAGCAGTTAGTGTAGATCTTTCCTCTGACTACTTAAATGTAGTGAGAAGCATATTAATAGTCCAGTGAAGCAATATAACCTCTGATCAACTTCCTTTTGACTTCTTTAGAATTTGACATGCATTCTGACAAAAGGAACGTTACCATGTATCAACACAGATGTGCGTGCCTCCTTTCCTCTGCTTAACAGCAGGTGTCCCTTTGAAGAAAAAAGTCTTAAAGGGCCTGCCAGTTCTCCACGGGGGCAGACAATCACCCCGACACACAAGCTAACACCACACACACTCTTCTGCTCTCGGAGACAGGAGCTGCAGTGCATATCATCACCTGAGGACACTGGAAGGGTGCCGGGGGCTTGCAGGGGCACCCAGGGGACGACTTAGGTTCCCCCTCCACTTGTTAGAACATGCCAAGATTCGTGTCTGGAGTGCAAAATAGAGATGTGTATTAAATCAAACCACCCTGAGCAAGAAGTGGTTAGAAGCAGATCAGAGCAGCACTAGGAAACAAGCCTTCCTTGGGACAGATGGAAAAAAAGGGAACCCACCCACCCAGAGACAACAGAGATGCCTTTGAGAAAACAGTCACTACCGAAAACGGCGCCCATAGGTCTCCAGCCCCAAATTCCTTCTGCTGGTCGGAGAGGAGAGGCTGAAGGATACATACGGCTTCTGACTGAGATGAGTACAGGAGGTTTTTGAACGCCTTGTTGCCTGCCCGAAGCAGCGACCACACAGAACACGTCCGTTCCTGAGTGTGCTTGTCCCCTCTCTCCTTAGCGTTGTTGCACAGGAATGTTCCAAACAGGCAGGAATAGGTATGTTGCACCAGTTTCACCTGTGGGAGTCCAAAAGCCAGCCATAGCGTGTATGTTCTCCAGGGGAAGGGTAGCCCCGCTGAGCCCCACTTCCCCAACATCCCTGAGAGCACCTCAGGATTCACACTCCATAAGGATGAGGGAACCAAGTAAGCCACGGAAGAGCTGCCTCCTCACAACACCAACCCCAGAGCGCCAACCCCAACCACTAGCATTCCTGAGTCAAAAGAGCAAAGACAGATAGATCACTGGCACCCCATTTCTCTTGGCCTCCTTGGCAACCAGTCTGGCAAGTCCTAAGTTAACAGCCACACTCCAGAGTGACAGATCATTATCACCCGGGTACAAGAGCAGGTCAGTGTACAATGCAAGTCTGAACTGAGAGCACACTCCTAATAACTTTTCACTCAACAAATCCTTCCTGAGCATCTGACATACCCCAGACATTTCTATGGGTCCTGAAGAGGCAACAACTCTCAGACAACTCTCCTGCCCTGATGGAGCTGGCTCTAGCTGTGGGGGAGGGGTGGCCACTGCTGTGGACCACAATAAGGCAGGGTGAGCGGGACAGGGCACGAGCAGGACAGCAGGAGAAAGAAGTGAGAGAGCAAGTTAAGAAGATATCTGAGGGGGAAATGCTCCAGGCAGAGGCACCAGCCAGCACAGTGGTCTTGAGGTGAGCGTGTGCTTGCGATTTCCAAGAAACAGAAGGAGGCCAGTGTAACTGAAGGACATTGCACAAAGAGAGCAATGGTAGAAAATGAATCTAGACAGGTAACCTCTAAGACAGCTCTGCAGGCCATTTTAAGGACTGACTTTTACTCTGTCTGAAATGGAAAGTCATTGGAGGTTCTTAAGAAGGGGAATGATACGGTCTCAATCATGTTTTAGAAGGATCCCTCTAGGGGCGCCTGGGTGGCTCAGTGGGTTAAGCGGCTGGCTCTTGATTTTGGCTCAGGTCATGGTCTCAGGTGGTGAGATCAAGCCCCACATTAGGCTCTGTGCTCAGCAGGGAGTCTGCTTGTCTGCTTGAGATTCTCTCCCTCTCTCTCCCCCTACCCCCTGCTTGTGTGCTCTCTCTAAAATAAATGAATGGATAAATCTTTTTAAAAAAATGATCCCTCTAGTTGCTGGGTTGACTCTTGGGGCAGGAGATGGTGCTACCTTGGACCAGTGTGGGAACAGTGGAGACAGCAGGAAGTAATCAGGTTTTAGATAGATTTTGGAAGCAAAGCTGCAGAATCTGCTGACAGACTGAACGTGGAGTGTGAAAGGGGGAGGATGAGAGTTGGGCAGGCCATATAAGTTTCTGCCCTAAATAAATGGAAGGATTGAGTTGCCACCTGGTGAGGCTGACAACTTCTGGAAGATCATATTTTGGGGTGGGGAGATGTAGAAATCAAGAACCAAGTTTTGAACAAGTGTGAAATACCATTAGGACATCCACGTGGAGATACTGAGCAGTCACAGTTGGGTATGTGAGTCTGGAGTTAAGTGGAGAGATCTGAGCTGAAGACGGAAATACAAATGTGAGAATCATGGATAGCAATCAGAGCCATCGGACTAGATGAAATCCCCAGAGAGGCAGTAAGATACAGAAGCACATTGGAGGCTGAGTCCTGGAGCATTCCAACACTCAGCACTGGGAAGGTATTAAGCAGCAGCACAGGAGATAAAAAAGACCAGCTAGTGAGGCAGAGAAGGAAGGCAGAATTTGTGCTGGTAGTCAAATGAAGAAAGGATTTCAAGAAAGGTGTGATGAAACAGTGCCAAAGAGTAAAATGAAGACAGTCAAAGATACAAACCTCCAGCTATAAAATAAGTAAGTCCTGGGGATGTAATGTACAGGATGGTGAATATAGTTAATAATACTCTATTGCAGGGCACCTGGGTGGCTCAGTTGGTTAAGTGACTGCCTTCGGCTCAGGTCATGATCCTGGAGTCCCGAGATTGAGTCCCACATCGGGCTCCCTGCTCAGCAGGGGGTCTGCTTCCCCCTCTGCCCTCTTCCCTCTCGTGCTCTCTGTCTCTCATTCTCTCTCTCTCAAATAAATAAATAAAATCTTTAAAAAAAAAAAAAATAATACTCTATTGCATATCTGAAAGTTGCTAAAAGAGTAGGTCTTAAAAGTTCTCACAAGAAAAAAAAATTTGTGTGGCAATGGATGTTAATTACTTATTGTGATTATTTCACAATATACACAAACAGTAGAATTATTATGTTGTATACCTGAAACTAATGTTATATTGTCAATTATACCTCAATTAAAAAAAAAACTTTTTGGGGTGCCTGGGTGGCTCAGTCGTTAAGCGTCTGCCTTTGGCTCAGGCCATGATCCCAGTGTCCTGGGATCGGGCCCCGCATCGGGCTCCCTGCTCAGTGGGAAGCCTGCTTCTCCCTCTCCCGCTCCCCGTTTGTGTTCCCTCTCTCACTGTGTCTCTCTGTCAAATAAATAAAATCTTAAAAAAATAAATAAAATAAAAAACTAAGTTTAAAACAACTCAAAGACTTTATGCAAACCTAACACACCTACATTCACTGAATAAACACACTTTTTAGTGTTTTTAATTAAAACTGGGACAAAGCATGGCTCCTTATTAAATTCTAAAAAGAATCCATAGTTTCACATGAAAACTAGCCCACTAACATTTGCATTAATACCCCCACAATTTTAGAAGGTCCCCAAAATGAAGAATTACAAGCCCAAACTCACAAGGAATGCTTCATTGAACTCAAAAGAGCAAGGAAATTGCCTCTGAAGCTGATGAACACAGTCAAGCCACTGCAGAAACACTGGGCAGCGCTCGTTCAGATCATCGGAGTTCTCCCCATGACCACACCGGTCGGCAAACTTGTGGCCAAAATCCAGCCACTCCATCTCCACGAGGACCTGGAAACCCTGCAGGGAAACACCCAGGAGAGACCATTCGTACTTGGAGACTATGACAGCTCTGAGCCTGTCAGGACTAACAGCAATAATCCTTTTTAGCAAACTCCCAGTAAGCCCAACAGGAGGCCCTGACCCAGCCCCACAGCCAAGGGCTCCATGGAATGGAGCTTAGGGCAATTTCCCACTTCCCTCAACTCCATTCCATAATCATCAAAAGGGTACTAAGCATTTATCTAAGCCTTTCCTGAATCCATACTTTCATTCACTATACAGTATAAAAGCCACATTTTTTCTAAATTTCTTTATTTTTAATTATTTTATTTTTATTTTATTTCTGTATTTCGTGTTATACTTACAAAGTCTTATTTCTAATAGCTTTCCCTACCCCCAGATTTACGTATTTTAGGGCATCTTTATGGCTTTTCTTACATCTTTAACCCAACATGTGGTTCTTTCAGAGTAGAGCTCTTTCTCCACAGAACACTGTAGTGATATCCCAACCCATTATCATAATGAGCATGCCAAGATCCTTCTATAGTAGCCCCATTTTCCTGGGGTAGCCAAAACTTTTCCAAGTAGATAGACTGCAAAGGAAAACATGTCTGTATTTCTCAATACCTTGTTATACACACTCTGTTCCATTTTAAAAGGCACAGGAACTATGGGAGGCAACACCACAATTTAGCTCAAGGTAAAGGAGCAAGGGTTTTAAAACAAATTTCACTTTCCTTAGGCCTAACCACCAAGACCAAAACTGATCATAAAACCCTCCAGGGTTTCTCCCACTCATACTGACGTACCAAATCCTATTCTTTGGATCCACCCACCTCTATGGTTCGGTAATACGGATCCAGCAAGAGCTTAGCCAATGCCACAATCTGGGGAGTGCGATCCCAGCCATCTGAGCAGTGTGCTAATACCGGCCGCTGGTCACGATCCACGGCGTGCACTACCAGAAGTGCCGACTTCAGAAGCACAGACAGGTGATGGAGCCATTTTGTGCTTTCAAGAGCTGACAGCCAACTACAAAAACAGAAGGGGATAAGGAAATGCTGATTTTTATGATTTACTGCATCATGCCAAATACCCGTGAAATTAAAAAGCAAGTCCCAAAGATCTTTCCCTCCAAATAAAACACTGCCAAAACAAACAAATCTCTGTCTTTATAAAGCATGTACAAAGATGAGGCTTTCAGCCCTATTATGCAATAGAAGACAGCTTTAGAAATAGGACAGTAATTAATAGAATTTTTGTTCCAAAAATCTTATGGCTAGTTTCTGAGAATATCTAGTATTTTTCAGTCCATGGTAGTTATATATCCAGTATAAGCAGTTCTTTCTGGAGTCTTCTGAAGGAAATGAAGCCACTTACAACATTGTAAAACAGAAGGTACTTATATTTAATGATCAGCAACGACGCCCTACAAGTTCTAAAAAAAAAAAAAAAAAAAAAAAGTATAGAAAACTCACACAAACATGCCTATAAGGAGATGTAAGCCAGATGCCACAATCAAGAACAGTGCAGACAACAGCACCTGCTCCGCACACCCTAACACCTACCACTAAAGTCTTAAATTTCTATGGACTAAAACTGAGCCCAAGCTAATGCCTGAAGACTCATATAAATTAGTATACCAATCGCTACATGGTGTTATTGGACTTAACATAGACTGGATTCAGCAGGGATCCAGAAGAACCTTTTTTCGAAAAGACCTTTAGGAAGTATCAGATCCCAAGAATTACCCCTTGAAGTAATCACAAGCTGATCATGCTGGGTTTAATTTTTTATTTATTTATTTATTTTTTTAAGATTTTATTTATTTCACAGAGAGAGACAGCGAGAGCAGGAACACAAGCAGGGGGAGTGGGAGAGGGAGAAGCAGGCTTCCTGCTGAGCAGGGAGCCCGATGTGGGACTCGATCCCAGGACCCCGGGATCATGACCTGAGCCGAAGGCAGACGCTTAACGACTGAGCCACCCAGGCGCCCTTTGCTGGGTTTTTTTTAAAAGATTTTTATTTATTTATTTGACAGAGAGAGTGAGAGAGGGAACACAAGCAGGGGCAGTGGGAGAGGGAGAAGCAGGCTTCCCGCTGAGCAGGGAGCCCAATGGGGGACTCGATCCCAGGACCCTGGGATCATGACCTGAGCCGAAGGCAGACACTTAACGACTGAGCCACCCAGGCGCCCTAATCATGCTTGTTTTTTTACTGTGTTATTTTGTTTCTTGTGCCCTGTCATGGATTCCACTCCCTACATGCCCACCCCCAAAAGCTCTGATTTCTCCAAAATGTGATCGGATTTGTGGTTCCACAGCCTCAAGCAAGTGTTGAGAGGCTTGATTATAGCTGATATCATCACTACCAGGGCTTCCTTTGACTCACAAGGAAGGCTTCAGTACTGCCTTATGATTTGCTGCCAAATAGAGGCAAAGCATTACCTTTTTCCTTAATAAAATCCCAGACATTCATGTGGACCAGGTGAGGGTCAATTACATCTTTCTGACTCTGGATTTAAAAAAGAGCTTTTTGGGGCGCCTGGGTGGCTCAGTCGTTAAGCGTCTGCCTTCGGCTCAGGTCATGATCCCAGGGTCCTGGGATCGAGCCCCGCATCAGGCTCCCTGTTCCGCGGGAAGCCTGCTTCTCCCTTTCCCACTCCGCCTGCTTGTGTTCCCTCTCTCGCTGTGTCTCTGTCAAATAAATAAATAAAATCTTTAAAAAAAAAAAGAGCTTTTTTAAGAAAGAATTTTAATATATGGAAGATATTTGTGATCAGGTAGTACTGATTCTATCCCTTTCATCATTTTATAAATAGGAAAACTGATATCCATAGTAATTAAGCCCCTTGGCCAAAGTCACACAATTAGTAGCAGATCTTCTGAGACCTTAGCCAGGCTCCTTCTACGCCCCACCTTTGTGGAAGAGAGCACTACTGGCTGGTTTCTGTAAATGCGTAGCAGATACGATTTGCTAATCCCCAAAGCAGAGCAGCAAGCTCATTCTTTGGTCAGGCCTTTTCCCCAAAGACAACTGCTTCACTCTCTGGGCTGATTCCAACTGTGATGAATCTAATCACTTACTACCAGGAGTTAGTACAAGTGATTCAGGCAGCCATCTGATTGAATAAATCAGGGAATTCTTCAAAACTTGATGTGATCAGAGCTACTGAATAGAACCCAGGGAAAAAGCTATGGGCTCCAGTACAAACACCAGAAAAGAGAAAAATTCTGTCTTCTCTGGCACCATTTCTGGCTTCCCGAAAGAGTAAAACAGGGGCTCTTAAATATTTATCTGTCCATATTTGTTTTACAGACCATTCCTGCTAATTTATCTTGTATACAACCAGTTCCCTTAGGGGGAAGGAGTGTTACTTCACCTATCTCACTACAAATGCCAGCCATTCATTTTTAATAAGCAATAAAAATATGGTAATGTTCTTAATAAATAAGAGGGGGTAGTTTAGGAATCAGAAGCAAATGTAAAAGGAATTCACTGAATGGCAAGTTTAAAGAAAGTTTAACCCTTTTTTACAACATGATGAATAAATTTTGACTTTCAAGTAAAACGTCCCACCCAGTTCACAGCAGATAAGTGTCACCTACAGGACGTCAAAAACCAAAGAATTAAAAATGAGCCAAAAACAATGTAGAAGAGAAGAGGTCCCAGGAAAAACAAGAAGGTAGGGCTTCTGAGGACTGAGATCTGTTTTGTGCTCCCCATCTTTAAACCTTTCAAAGGGCTAGATTTTTCTCCCAACATCTCCTTTGTGCTACTGTGCTCCTAACACAGAAAGGAGAAGGCCCACAGGGACTAAAAGTAAAACTGAAGTGTACCAAGAAACAGAAGAAAAGACACCTCCAAACTCATTTAAAAAGCGGGGGGGGGGGGGGGGGGGGGGGGGGCTGGGGGGGGAGCAATGCAAAATGAAAGCTAAGGCCAAGGTCTTACTTTCCCGGATCTGGCATCTGTGTGCACAGCAACCGCAGAGACTGAAAACTCCTCCGAATTGAATGAATATTTGCCATCCCCATAAACACGACTTCACAGTTTGGGTAATACTCTGCAGAGAATAACAATAAAGAGAACAAAAATATGTTGAATTTAAAGCCCACATGGCCAAATTTAAAAGCAGCAAACAGGCTATAAAGCAAATCCATTATAGTTGCTGACTAACGAAATTGCAATGTTTGGATGCCTATTAGTCTAGTCCTTTTACGAAAGGAAAAACAGTGCTTGAATTTTAGCTGTTTTTGCGAAAAGGAAAGTTAGATTTGTGAAGATAGGGACATAAAACAGAAGCTCTTCTTTTTTAAGAAAAAGATCTAAAGCCTTCCATCTCACCCAGGTTGACTTCTTGGGCCACATCTAACTTTCAGCTCTGGAATCTCTTTGAAAAGAACCTGGCAGAACAATGCATTTTATGCATTCACATTTCACCTTCATACAACTGCTTTTAACTTCCAGTTGAGATCACATCCGAATAAAGAGCTTGGAGTCTCTACCTGCTCTATCAGCACACAGCTGGCACCGAAGGAGTCCCTCCTTGGAGAAAGTCAGCAATCAAATAGTGGGGGTGCTACAGGTCAGGACAGAGGTGCCTTGCTAGAGTTCTGTATTTACTGCTTCAATTTCCACCCCAGGTTTTCTAAGTACAAGCCATGTGGGAAGTTTTCTGTGAGGTCAGTGATGAGTAAACCCACTGTCAAAGGCAACAAAATCTTTTAGAAGGCTGAGAAATTGAGCCACTAAAGAAGCAGCTTCCAAACATGAACAGGCCTTATTACGGAGAGGATTTACTTTCTTTATGACCTAAAGGTTAGGAAGGAAGATTATTTGGTTTCACTGCACCTCCTCCTCCATTTCTTCCCTGAAAAGAAACTAGTGTTAAGAATCCAAACAGCTCTGGCTCTCTCAAGATAGGCTGAGGAACATGGTTTGCCATTCATTTCAAATTGAGAACTAAGACCCAGTTGGACATGGCTGGACTCACAAGAACAATGTTAGTGGACAAAGCACCTTATACCTCACCTGGGCATTCACAGCCTCCTCCTTTGGCTCGGTTTGCCACAGCTGCTGCATAGGAACGTGCATCCAAGATCAAAAGCTTCTGCGGTTGGATGGCTAAACTGTCTGCTCCTGAAGCATTTGACAGAGAAGAATCTAGGAACATCAGGAGTGGGGATGAAAAACTAAATGAACCCATCTCTCCCAGAATTGTGCAAAATAAGAACCCAAAACACCTATTGCAATACCAAGAAACAAACAAACAAAAACCTCAATTAAGTGAAACCCACCTAACAGAACCCTTGATACATAGGACTTCTCTCTTTATCTTCTGTTTTGCCTACAATCTCCTTTATCTCATGTCTACATGTATAGTCTTTTAATGAAGTCTGGTGTCTCCTGCCATGGTCTGGAGAAATTCCAGGTCCCCTATCATATATATACCCCATTCTTGTCACAATGACTAGAAAGACAACCAACAACACTAGCCCTCTTAAGCCAAGTCTGAAACAGTCTTCTGGTTCTTTGTCAAGACCTATGACTCCTCAAATAATCCCATCAACTAAAGCTTCACCCTCTCTCTCCTATGGAACAAATCATAGGTCTTACAAGGAAAAGGCCATTCAAGAAAAAGTTCTCACAGATACTCTAAAAATTGCTGCCACTGGATCCAGGGAGCATCTTACCAAACTCCACATCAGAAAGGTCTCCCGCATTGGGAAAGTCTCGAGAACTGTTCCTAGTCGACAGCTTGCTGCCACTTGATCGGGAGTCAGAGGCACAAGCTTTGGCTACTGACTGCACCAGGTGCTCATCATCAGCATTTCGCCAGCCCCACCAGCTGACCTCCGGCTGTCCACAGCGGGCAATGACGGCTCCATTACTCTGGTGCCTGTGCAAGGAACAAGACACAACAATCGTCTCCATCTCAGTGGCCCCATTCCAATGCTCTGTGCTCACACAAAAGTAAGGTAGTGGATTTTAAATGCCTTAACGAAGAGCCTGAATACAGGTAAGTATGGATCAGCTTCAAGTCCTCTCAGGGCAGAAATCATCTAGAGCAACAAGAATAAACAACAAGGGCGCCTGGGTGGCTCAGTTGGTTAAGCGAATGCCTTCGGCTCAGGTCATGATCCGGGAGTCCCGGGATCGAGTCCCACATCAGGCTCCCTGCTCAGCAGGGAGTCTGCTTCTTCCTCTGACCCTCCTCCCTCTCATGTTCTCTGTCTCTCATTCTCTCTCTCGCAAATAAATAAAATCTTAAAAAAAAAAGAATAAACAACAAAACCTACATGGATCTTTCTCAAAAATCTTATCATTTTAGAGACCTTTGTAAAGTTACCAACAAAATGATAAATGTGTGCTCTTAGAAAAAACAAATTTAGGGCACCTGGGTGGCTCAGTTGGTTAAGCGACTGCCTTCGGCTCAGGTCATGATCCCGGAGTCCCGGGATAGAGTCCCACATCGGGCTCCCTGCTCAGCAGGGAATCTGCTTCTCCCTCTGACCCTACCCCCTCTTGGGCTCTATCTCACTCTCTCTCTCTCTCAAATAAATAAATACTTTAAAAAAAAAAGAAAAGAAAAAATTTATATTCATAAATGTTTGAGAATCTTTAAAATTTACTTTTGAAAAATCGGGTAAAAAAATAATCTACAAATACTACACTAAATCTGCTATTCAATAATGAAACATTAATCTCTCCTTTTTAATACTGCATCTGAATACCCTGGCATAACAGATGCTGACACAGAAAAATTTGTTTCCACAACAACTTCTGAGGGCCTACTGCAGCAACTGTACACTTATGGTTGGCTTTGGGATTCTTTTCAAAACAAGGTCCCACCTTTGGGACTCAAACACTTACCTGGCCCACAGTGGACTACTCTACAAAATCTCCTGAGATTTCATGACTCACAAATTGCTCTTATTATAGGCAGATAGCTCAATGCACCAGCTACCTTTCCTTAAGCTCTTAGAAGGAACAGCATAAACCTCAATAAGCCATACTCTGATCCTTTAATTTTTTTTTGATAGATCCTTTTTTTTTTTTTTTTAAATTAAGACCAGAAATCTTACTCAAAAGTCTACTTTAAGATGATACTAAAACCGGGGCGCCTGGGTGGCTCAGTCGTTAAGCGTCTGCCTTCGGCTCGGGTCGTGATCCTGGGGTCCTGGGACTGAGCCCCGCATTGGGCTCCCTGCTCAGCGGGAAGCCTGCTTCTCCCACTCCCCCTGCTTGTGTTCCCTCACTCGCTCTCTCTGTCAAATAAATGAATAAAATCTTAAAAAAATAATAACAATGATACTAAAACCCAGTCTCTTGGGGCGCCTGGGTGGCTCAGTTGGTTAAGCATCTGTCTTTGGCTCAGGTCTGGGATTGAGCCCCACATCAGGCTCCCTGCTCAGCAGGGAGTCTGCTTCTCCCTCTCTCTCTGCAGCTCCCCCTGCTTGTGCTCTCTTGTGCTCTCTGTGTCAAATAAATAAAATCTTTTAAAATAAATAAATAAATAAATACAAATCCAGTCTTTTCCTACTTAGGAATTTATTAGGCAATTTTAGCAATTAAAAAGCTATAAAAGTAGTAGTTGGCAATCAAAAGGTATAAAGTTCCAATAAATGCTACAACACGGATGAACCTGGAGTATGTTATGCTAAGTGAAAGAAGCCAGTCACAAAAGGCCACATATTGTATGATTCCATTTATTAGAAGTGTCCAGAATAGGCAAATCTGTAGAAACAAAGTAGATTACTAGTGACCTAGGGCTACGGGGATTGGGAAGGGGATAGGGACTGACTACTAATGGGTCTGGGGTTTCTTTCTGAGGTGGTGAAAATGTACTAAAGTTGATTGTAGTGATGGTTGTACAACTCTGTAAATGTATTTTTAAAAAATCACCAAACTGGGGCGCCTGGGTGGCTCAGTTGGTTAAGTGACTGCCTTCGGCTCAGGTCATGATCCCGGAGTCCCTGGATCGAGTCCCGCATCGGGCTCCCTGCTCGGCAGGGAGTCTGCTTCTCCCTCTGACCCTCCCCCCTCTCATGTGCTTGCTCTCTCTCATTCTCTCTCTCTCAAATAAATAAATAAAATCTTTAAAAAAAAAAAATCACCAAACTGTACACTTTGAAGGGGTGAACTGTGACAATCATGAAGTAGTTTTTAAAAAGTTCTAAAAGTAATCAGTTCATTATGAAACAGAGTAAGTAGTAAGCAAAAAATTTATATGCCCCCCAATTCTATCTCCCAGAGGGGAAGTGTCCATGTCTTACCTCCCATTAAAATCTAAATACAGGGGCAGGTGAGTGACTCAGTCAGTTAAGCGTTCAACTCTTGGTTTTGGCTCAGGTCATGATCTCGGGATCCTAAGATGGAGCCCTACATCAGGCTCCGAGCTCAGCACGGAGTCTGCTTGTCCCTCTCCCTCTGCTCTTCCACCATCTCACATGTTCTCTCTCAAATTAATAAAATCTTTAAAAAAATCTAAATAGATACATTCATACACACATATAACACATATGTAGAAGACAGATTCAAATAAAACATACTATTGAATCTATTTGTCATCTTCAAGGAACAACGTGAGAACAATTTTTGTTTCTAATCCTAAAGCTCACCAGCAATCAATGAAATTCAGGAAGAACCATATTCCACTGGAACCATCAGTTTCCTTGTAGTTTTTAAATCCTTCAGAACAGAGAGACAAGTAACAGAAAGCACTTGCCAATATGCTCAATTGGCTCACCTGCTGAATGGAGCCCAACGGAAATAAAACCTATTTCCTAAAATGCCTACTAGCATATATAATAGGCACTGGGAAACAACAGAGCTGACCAATGCCAAACCTTCATAAAAGAGGCTGGCAGGGCCTTTCCTGAGCATCCTCTTTCTCTGCAATGCTCCCAGCAGTGCCCAAGAGGAGCAGAAGATGGCACTCTTCAGCTTGGATCTTGGGTTTAAAGGGTCATGCATTTTAACAGCCAGACTGCAAACTGAGCTGTTGGAATAAGCAGTTTTCTGCAGTCTTCCAAAATGCTTTCGACTGCATGATCAAGAACTAAAACAATACAATAAATCACTAAAGAGCATTTCTACCATATTAACAAACAGAACCAGGAAAAAGTATAAAAATTAAGATGCCCTACTTAACACTGAATGCTTCAATTTCATATAGAAATACATAAATATTTAAATTATCCCTAAGTTAGTATTAGGCAAGCTCACTAAAGGACTAGAAATTTCTAATAACCACTCAATACACAAAGAGGGGAGCTGTGAATTGCACTACAGATGGATGCCCTTTGCACCATCTTACTGTGTTAGAGCAATCTCTGTCTTCAGTGATAAACCCAATTAAACATTCTCTCATCACAGTGGGGAAAAAAACACTAATCAGGCACTGGTTCAGCGTGGTGCTGTCAAGTAACCGCTGCTAGCAACTTCAGGAATCAACACTGCAGTCTACAGACAACTAAATTCATGCTGGATTCAGAATCATCTTGCCACCTGGGCTGGCAAAGCAGAGAGTGGCAGAGTATCCCCAAAACATTCTTCTATACACTGCTTACAAAGCTCCCCAACAATTTAACAACCCAGTCTGGGGCTCAGAGATACAAGACACATGTTCCAAAACAGAGGCTAGTTCCTAGAAGTCTATCTGATTTTGTGTGGACTATACCAAGAACTTTTTTTTTTTTTTTTTAATACCAAGAACTTGAGAGCAGATTTTCTCAGAGAAATTGGAAATAAATTTCATTTATATATATATACTATGGTCTCTAGAAAGGGCTGGGAAAAAAAAACCCCATGGCTCATGCCCTCTAGAATAAATTTTAGAAGGTAAAAAAGGTTTCACCTGTTTATTCTAAGAAGTTTTTCTTTAACTTGCATTTACAGAGTTCTCTACCAACAAGGAGAATTCACCTAAAGCCCTGTACTTTGAAAACGACATTTCTTCCCCCTGATGCTCAAAGTCAGCAAACCCTACAAATGCCAGGGCTGCTGATCTAACACAGCTGTTGGCCACAGAGCAGCCCTGGCTGCTGCCCCTATTTGAGCTGGGCCGATCACTGATAAGACGCAAATCCTTTCAGCTTTCCCTGCTCTGTAATTCCTGTGTCATCCTTGTCACTTGAGTGATAGGTAAATTTGGTGACCTACTTTTCTAGGGGTGTCTGAAAACAACAGTGATGAAAATTGAGATTGAAAACTTAATGGATTCCACTGGGCCAGAAACAAATACTTTTTCATCTCTCTCTATTCAGGACGGCCATCAGAATTTGCCATCAGTGGACTAAATGAACAAGCTGGTTACCTCAGTGGAAATTCCACAAGGAGATAAATCCCTTCCTACGACCTCAATATTTCAATGGAATGCTTCCTGGCATTAAAGTCTCTAAGCCCCACTGGTTGGGCCCAAATTCAAGGAAAGCCCAAAAAGTCTGCAAACTGGAAAAGTGAAATGGAGAATGTAAATATCATAAAGAGATGACATCTGAAACAGTTTCAAAATAAGAGGGAATGACTTCTTCAAGTCTTAACATGAGTCCTTGAGAACTGAGCTATTCAATGAATTATATATAAAAGCAGCCCCCAGGAATACAACCTACTCCATGTACTGCTTAGGGAAGCCCAATATTTACAGATTCATTCAGTGGCACAGCATACCTGTAAAGTAAGACCATCATTCCCATTTTACTAATTAGGAACAGGCTGGGGTCAGTTAGGGAATTTACTCAAGGTGCCTTAGCAAGAGTATCAGTGAAAAGTGAACTCCCAAACCTGTGCTCAACATCACGCCACCATCCCGTTCTAGAACTTGACTCCCTTGGCTCTCATGCCTTTGATCTTTAAGATCTTCTATCTAGCCAAGCCCTAGCCTTCTTCTTTAAATGCTTCCTCTCAAAACAGAACTCTCTCATGTCTCAAAGTTTCAACTACAAAAACAATCACAGATGACTCAACTCTCACTTTCTGGAACTCCTCTCTCTCAATCCAAAGGCCAACATCGGAAGCTAAATGCAGTAACACATTATCTTCCCATAGAATGTCAGAAGGATCTTAAAATACAGATGAGCCACTTTCCTATTAAATTTTTCTTATCACTTGAACCATCAGCAAGTGTTCTGAATGCGGTAAGTACTGGTGTGTCACCGGAAGAGTGAATTTAACTATAAAAGGAAGCACACAGTTGCCTGGGAAGGTCTCTGAACCCTTCCCTTCCTTCCCAGGTTAGCGGCAGCAGAGCAGCAGACCCCATGCAGTGGATAGCAGCACCAGACCGGGCTCGGGCTGGCCAGGCTTACTTACCTGTAGACGACAGCAGGGATGCGCTTCCAGGACCTGAAGCTTGCCACACTCTCTAGTTCTTTGTCGGTGATCCAGGCAGGCACTATGAGCTCCTGTGGATAGCTACCACATAGCCTAACAGGGAAGGTGAGAAAGGGGGAGTGGGGGAAGAAGATAGGGAGACACGGAGGGAGAAGAGGGAGAGACACTAGGTGAGCCAGCATAAGGATGTTGATCAAGCTACCCCAGAACCAGTTAAAAGGCAATAAGGAGCTTTAGTTGAGTCTTGGCCTACTCAGCAGAACCTAGTTGCCTTAGGTGTTTACTTATGCATATGTCACGTGACACTATCTTGGACTGTTCCACTTTAGGCTGCCTTTGGAAATTTGTTGATCTTAACATCTGTGATATAAGGGGAGTCCACAGGCAGTTACTTTGTTACAACAGGAAGTTACCGTGAAGTAACTAACATACAATAATTTCTTAACTACACAAAGTGCACAGTCCAACTACAGAAGTGAAAGTCTTGTCACCTCAATCAGACTCCCTCACTCTTTCAGGCTTCTGTCAAAGGGAAACATGTGAAGGAGGACAAAAGCCCATAATTTCAAGTTTCCAGAGACCTTATAGAATTACTAACATATTCTTTGATGTGGCCTAATTATAGGTAACAGGTGCAGGCATGGGTATGCAGAAGCAGTACCATAAGTCAGGACATTTGCATATATAATCACAGGCCCACTGACCCAAGATAGTAATGTGAATAAGCTATTAATCATAATTTCTATAAAACACACTTCAGAATTATATTCAAGGAGGAAAAAAGCTGTTTTCATTAGGGAGGCAGCCAGTAACTGCATGCTAGTCAAGCTGGTGCCCTAAAAAGCAGTTCTTTCTGACAGGTTTTTCACTTACAGGACAGTGTCTCTCTATGGGTATCCCAATATTCCTTTTCAACAGTGAAGGCAAGAAGACCTTTAATCCAAATCTTAAAATACACAAATTCCTCCCTCTCCTGCACCACCACCGCCTGGCCCTAGCCTACCTTATGCATTGGGGGAAGAGGCAGAAAACACCAAATAGCTTAGGAATTAAGGGTTTTGATCATTCTGCACTAAATATCTCCATCGTGTTCTCAATTTCTAGAAGATTAAATATCAGGAACTTAAAAGCCACTGGACCAAGAGAATATCTACGACCAAGAGTAGCTCTATAAACTTAACACCCACAAACTCCTAAAAATGACCTGGGACACTGTGAGCATAGTTAATATGCTAACCACAAGTCCTGTTCTTTTGTCTTCTTTTATCTTGTTTAAAACTTAACAGTAAATTTAGCTCTCCTTCTTTGTAGTAGGAAGAACTTTTCAATGTCCTGAAGACTGGTTTTGAGGTAGAAATAGTGGACTCAAAGACAAAAATTAATTTTTAAAACCCATATTGAATAGCGATTTTGAAAACCAAATGGCTTTTGAACTTTTTTTTTTCAACAAGTTTAGCTTAATTCGGTTTTCTGACTTCACCCAATATTCCTTGTCCTGTAAGTATTACACTATCTAGTAGTCACCTTTTTAGCAAATACTAGCTGCTTACATGTAGATAAGCAGTTTCTAGCATAGGAAAGGAGGGCTATATATGAGCAGGGCCTCTGGCAGTCTCAGGCTCTCTGATGCCTCGCCTCCAGCCTCCAACTCCCTTCTCTGCTTTGGCTTGTGACTGAGAATAGACAAGGTATGACAGGTCTGTAGCTCCTATTTCTTCACAACACCCCAGGTTCTTAATTCCTCGGCCAATGTCCATGTTAAGAGCTGCATACAGTAATTAGCTATAGTTTTTCCAATGAAAAATGAAATGCTCTGATGGCTACCCCACAAATAGATCAGGAAAATGGCTATCATAATTTGAGGCAGTTCAAAAAAAACAGAATGATTAATGCCTCCAACTGCCAGAGGGTATCTTAAGAGGAGAAAAATATTAATCTAAATCTCATGAACAATTTTCTTTTGTTTTATAGAAATCTGGACCACCAAAATCATAGTAGTTAACTGCCCCCCCCCACACACACCAAAGTACTTACACCTTTTAAGGAAACAAGAAATGGAAAATATTTAATAGTGATTACATTAATATTTAATGATTAAATGGTCATAGCTATGAAGTTAGAAAGAACAGAATAGTACGCCTATTTCATAGAATCTGGAGTAAACTAAGTCATAAAAACTAGCTTCTATGTGTTTTATCACTGCTTGTGAGATCACGGATTCTATTTCCAGTGTGACACCAAGTGGTGAAGAGACCAATGGAAACTGCCTGCGTACACGAGAACACAATATTGTCTAGGAAATGCACGAACCAGGAAGAACAGAGGTCTGGAGGGGATGGAAAGGAAGATTCCAGAATCCTACAACATATCATTTTACCACTCCAGTGACAGCAATGGGAACAGAAGACTCACGAAGTACCCTGAAGACCATGCAGTTAGATTTAATAAATAAAATTCCATTTAAAAAAATATGTCTAAGTTCAAATGTTCTACCACATGAGAACTGGGGTTTTTGCAAAGGTACTGGCTGTGAAACACAGTCCACAGGCACCCATACAACTTACTTGTACTTCTCATTGATGTTGGAAATCCTCCAAGCATTGTTCATATCAAAACCCATCCGCTCCACTTCGTTTTTAAACCTTGACGTTACATGCTCCCCTACGGGGCCAAGGACAGCAGAAAGAAAGCAATGATTACCATTTTGCAAAACAGGTAGGATAAAAGCATAGCTACCCCGCTCAGTTATATAAATAACATATATTTAGTTTTAGTTTAAAAAGTCCCTGTCAGGATAAGACTACACAAAGGAATGAGGAAATTAATTTTTAATAGAAATATAGCTAATACAATTTACATTACTTTCAGGTGTATGACATAGTGATTTAACAATTATATACATTATGAAATGCTCACTGTAAGTGCAGGTACCATCTGTCACCATACAAAGTTATTACAATATTATTGACTATATTCCCTATGCTGTACCTTATAGCCTTGTGACATATTTATTACTGGAAGTTTGTACCTCTTAATCCCCTTCACCCATTTTGCCCACCCCTCCCTTTTAGCAACCAGAGACCAGTGTGTTCTCTGTATTTACGAATCTGTGTCTATTTTTTTTTTTGTTTCTTCGTTTTTTAGATTCCACATATAAGTGAAATCATATGGTGCTTTGTCTGTCTTATTTCACTTGGCATAACAACCTTTAGGTCCCTCTGTATTGTCACAAACGGTGAATTTTCTTTTTTATTACTCAGTAATATTCCTGTGTGTGTGTGTGCGTGCGCGGCCACGTGCACATATGCCACATCTTTATCCATTCATCTATTGATGAACACTTAGGTTGTTCCCACATCTTAGAATTTTGATCAAGAATTGTTATTTAAGGGCGCCTGGGTGGCTCAGTCGTTAAGCGTCTGCCTTTGGCTCAGGTCATGATCTCAGGGTCCTGGGATCCAGCCCCACATCGGGCTCCCTGCTCCGCGGGAAGCCTGCTTCTCCCTCTCCCACTCCCCCTGCTTGTGTTCCCTCTCTTGCTGTGTCTCTCTTTGTCAGATAGATAAATAAAATCTTTAAAAAAAAAAAAAAAAAAGAATTGTTATTTAATCACTACGACCAACTCAGAGAGGTTATCACCGAGTTCATTTTACAGAGGATAAAAATGAAACTGAAAGAGGTTATTATGGCAAATCTATCTGGTCCCAAAACCCAGTGCCTGTCACTATACTGGCTACTCTCCTATTTCCACACTCACAGTATACATAAAAAATAAAATCAACAAGTTCACCAAGAACAGTAATACAAATCTACAACTCCTCATAAGAAACCCTATGGGCCAGATTTCAAAACTTGAGTTTTCTGGAGTTTAAGATGGTGTATATAATATAGTATTAGATTAACACTCTCAACAGGGTCTACTAATCAAACAATATTTCTACAGTGAAATACATGGAAAATTCACACTAACTGGAATAAGTAAAGCAGCAAATAGCTTCATGTCAGCTCAGATCAGGTCAAGCCACCAAATAAGAGAAGTATTTTGATTTTCAGAGCCTTATAGATTATAGAACTGAAGATAAGAGATCATGAAACTGTAACTGCCAGTACCCAGGAATCTCAGGAAACACCATACTACTAAGTAAAGTGCTAAGCATTTGTAAGAATATCCATCCAAACAAGTATAATCAGCCTACATTTGCCCTAATGAAATTGGCTTTCTCTTCCTAAAGACAGCAAGCAACAAATGCAGAAGTGAACCTAACATAAAAGTCATTAAATCTGAAATAACTTTCTTCCTTGAAAACACACAGAGTCCTAGGGCAGTAAAACAAACAAAAAACCATTAAGCAGTATCTCTAATATGTAGTGTTACAGGTTGTAAAATAAATGCTGGTGGGGGCTGGAAGAAACTACAATAACAAAAGCACAAAGCAGACTAGACTGCTTTGGTGATCAAAGTGTAAAGCTTTGCTCTCCCTGGGAAAGGAGCTTCAGAATAGGAAACAGCAATTACTTGAATGAAGGACAATTCTATAAAACTACTTCCCATTTAAACTGCTTTTCTTGAGCTTCAACTAGGTATTATATGTTTCCTGAAGGAGAGCTATAAAAAGATGAGGTACAGAGAATCAGGAAGAAATGAATGAACCCCATTTTGGAAAAGTTTTAGATGTGATGTAGGCTTTCAAATAGGAAGAAAGCTATCTGAAATGGGGTGCCATCTGTCTACAAATTGTAAGGAATAGTGACCATCAAGAATATTAGAGAGTCCTTCACTTTTAATCCCAATCTAAAAACTGTAAAACCATGACAATTTCCAAGTTCAGTAATTAATGAGATTTTTCCCACCTGTGATACAGCTCCAAAGTCTTTGCAAAAGGTAAAAGTACTTTAATTAATGACTCTTAATATTAGTACCTCCAATCTTAGCATAACCACACAGATGCCTAAAAGGACCCTCTAATTTTAAAATAATCACTGGCAAATCACCACCTCCATCACTGGCAATTTGCCCAAAGAAAAGCTTACCACCATCAGGAGCATGAAATTCTGAGCTCCACACAAAGAAATATATACTGTGTAGCAAGCATAAAACATGTTATTCAAGTTCCTTGAGAAAAAGGAGTTTTAATTACCTTTGTATCCTCTAAAACAGTTCCTAACTTTGAAACTGACCATCACAACCCAAATAAGAATTAGGTTTTACATCATAATCACAATACATGTTTATTTTTAAAAGAGTTTCACAGGGCGCCTGGGTGGCTCAGTCGTTAAGCGTCTGCCTTCGGCTCAGGTCATGGTCCCAGGGTCCTGGGATCGAGCCCCGCATTGGGCTCTCTGCTCAGCGGGAGGCCTGCTTCTTCCTCTCCCACTCCCCCTGCTTGTGTTCCTGCTCTCGCTATCTCTCTGTCAAATAAATAAATAAAATCTTTAAAAAAAAAGAGAGAGAGTTTCACAAACTACCCACCCTTACTACGTGTGATACATTTTGATATTTTCTATCCTACATGTTTCATTTTATATTTCATTCCTTAAAATTTTTGATTTCACGACCCACAAGTGGATCACAACTTAGTTTGAAAAGCAATGCTTAAAAAAAAAAAAAAAAAAATCTAGCAACAGACCTTAAATACATGAGTAATTCAATTGGCTTTTGCCAAATTGTGTTAGAAGTTCCCTTATGTTTATTCAGCTAGAAAAGTGAATGCCAAGCATATCTATTTGCTGATTTCCCTTAAGAATTTCCCTCTAAGAGGGCGCCTGGGTGGCTCAGATGGTTAGGCGTCTGCCTTCGGCTCAGGTCATGATCTCAGGGTCCTGGGATCGAGTCCCGCATCGGGCTCCCTGCTCCTTGGGAGCCTGCTTCTCCCTCTGCCTCTCTCTCTCTCTCTCTCTCTTTCTCTCTGTCTCTCATGAATAAATAAATAAAATCTTTAAAAAAAAAAAAAAAAAAAAAAAAGAATTTCCCTCTAAGAATTCTTAGGTTTCCACTGATTCAGTACTAAAAATACTATAATATCCCATCTTAAATATTATGGTTGTAAGTTTCTTTGGCTTTGAATTTCCATTTCAACCCTGCTGTCTGCCCTCCTCCCACCCCCAAATGAAGATGTGTCCTTTTTTAATGTTTAGTATTTCTTGTACAACAAATGCAAACAGTCCAGCAATTCTTATTTCAGTGGGAATAAAAACTTTTTTTTAATTAATTAATTTATTTGAAAGAGAGAGAATGAGAGAGAGAGAGAGAGAGAGAGCACATGAGAGGGGGGAGGGTCAGAGGGAGAAGCAGACCCCCCCCCCGGAGCAGGGAGCCCGATGCGGGACTCGATCCCGGGACTCCAGGATCATGACCTGAGCCGAAGGCAGTCGCTTAACCAACTGAGCCACCCAGGCGCCTGGAATAAAAACCTTTTTAAAGAAATGAGACCCTCTATCATAACCAGTGTCAATAGGCAGTCTAAAAAAATTTCCCCCCCCAAAGTCTAGCTCCCTGGGTGATTCTGAGCATTCAAGCCCACAATTATACACAGCCTAAAGGTCTGGGATAGAACAGCCAGTCTTCTACCCAGGATGTGAGGAAGAAGAACTGTACCAGAGTCAGAGAAGGTAAGAACCAGCCCTCCCAGATTTTCAAATATGGAAGGAGGAATCATTCTTTTCTATGAACAAAGGTCCCAGTACAGTCATCTAAATGTACACTTACTGGACTTTGTTCAAACTCGTAAGACTGATGACAAGGGCTTTGACTTTATACTAAACGGGCAGCTGCACAACAGCTGTTAAGACCCAGAGTCCTATGCTGTTCATTGTTAAACAAGATGCACTTAATGGGCATTTCACAGAAGAGAGGTCAGAGAGATGGGCCTGATGCTACGAAACTAATAACTGAATTGCCCAGTCATTTGTCAGGACCCCTGCTTAATGCTCAAGTACAGGATGATCACCAAGAAGGCAGTTACAATGAAGAGAAGAAAACGGAGTACATGGGAGAGAAGCTTTAAGCTTTAAGTCCATTCCTTTTTTAGAGTTTGAAATGGGTCTAAGAGTCAAGTCAAGAGTTTCGCCAAGACTTTTGCAAGTTTCACAGGTAAATTCCAATAGCATTGAGACTTCTTCCAAAGCAGATGAAGACTCAGAGCTTTGGCCACCATATGGCTGGCTTAACTATGACAGCTTCAACAGTCAAAACTTAAGATTTATATGAATACAAGGTAATGATGCAATTTTCCCACTTCCCTCCTTTCTGACACATTCTACTCTTAGCAGACAAGGCAGAGAAGAATCCATAAAAGGCTTTATTAACTGCTAAAAGACTAAACTAACTTCAGCCATTCAGAGTCTATGCTTATGATCTCATATGTTGCAGCAGATTATACAAAGGCATCACTTTGAAATATTTCAAGTGTTGTCTCACCCTAAAGATGACTTATAAGAATGTGGTTGTCTGGTATGCTCCTACTTGGTGAGTAATGTTGTAGCCACCACCAACACTCAACAATATTGGGTGGAGACAGAAGAACCAGGTTGACTGGCTTTAAAAACGCCACCACGGTATTTTTTAAGAGCAGGTTTTCCCCTCTGTACTCCACAGTGAAAATATATAAAAAGGAAAAAGCCATACATGTAAACAAACTCAAACCAAGTCACTGAAGTACAATAAGATTCCATGTAAGTGGCAGTAGGTGAACTTCAGTGTGGATTTGTGACGTATTAGGAAGAAACAAAATACAACCTTTACTCACAAAGTTCCAACCCATCAGTTACAATGGCATCACCTTGTATAGTCATAATTTCCAAAATGTTCTGACAAGCATGGCACATAGGAAGCACTCAGATATTTACTGAACTGAACTCTCCAGCAATAACAGATTTGATCTTCAGGATACCCAGATCAGCTTGGGCAGGGAGAAAAGGAATGTCCCAGTCTGAAGAACAAAGGAAAGTAAAGTACAAAGAAGATATGGCTTGCCCAGTATTATTTTTTTAATTAAATGATAAAGTATGGGTTTGAAATCAGGCTCCCTAGTTCTTAAATTAGTATGTTACCCCCCAAATACCTCCATCCATCACAAACTAATGAAAAGATAGAGAACACTGTGGACATCTGTATGTTCTGGTGGCCAAAGAATACCAGATATCATCAGGAAGGGAAGGATCTGGGGACAGAAGTCATCCCAGCTCAAGACATGGCCATCCATAATTAAAAGAGTGAAGTTCTGACCTGGCACACCTTAGCAATATCCTAAGAGATGGCTCAAATCCAAAAGAAACTAATTTTATCAAGGGAATAAGGAGTCATCTAAACAGATGAGGAATTGTCAGTCTGTAGTTGTGACAAAAGGAGGTTAGGAGAAAAAGCAAGCCTTGCTGACTAACCAACATCATAGAGCAAGATATAACTCACTAATTTCATTATCCTAGGAAATGGCAGAGACTAAAAATTCAGCAAAAATACGTTAAGATTTGTGCATTTTACTGTACATAAATTTTACCTGGGGGGGGGGGAACCGAAAAGAGCTATAAACAACAACAATAACAAAATACAATGGCATGTCAATAAAGAAGGAAAAAGAAAAAGATGCAATGGATGAAGGAGTGAAGTCAGACACAGTTTAAGCACATTCTCATACCCTTTTCAAGGATGGTGTGGACTCCTGTGGCTGACTCTGGGTTTCACTGGCCTGACCAGGCTCATGAGTAGCTTGGATTCCTGAGGCTTTCTTTGTGGCTCCACAAGGGCAGCGCCTGTTTTTCATCTCTGCATCCACAGCACCCCACACAGGCAACTCTCAATAGCTGAAAACTGGGGTTAAGTCCTAGCTCTGTCACTGACTGGCAGTGGGACCTGGCAGCAGGCTTTACCTCTAAGTTCCATTTCTTTGGCTCCCAAAACAGAGACACAGGCTATCCTGCCTGCTTGATGAGGTCATGAGGGTCAAACAAAAGTATATATCACAGCATCTTTAAAAATAAGATCACGCTTATATTTTAATTATGAACCAAAAACTTCAACCAGTGAATGAGCCAGGAAACCAAAGTGATGCAAGCAAAGCTGGATTAGCCTCAAATGTTTAAAATGACCCAGGGCAGAACGGTTAAGATTGACAATTCAGGATTAAAAACTGAAGTTTAAAGAAAAAAGTCCTAAGGGTAAGCTGAATTGGAAGGAGGCTCACAACTTTTCACTGCTTATAAATTCAAGACTTTGCTTCCAGGCTGGACATACTGAAGACTGAGTGTTGGACCAGCAAGGTTCTATTTATGGCAGCATAAAGTTTACAAATACATGTGGAGAAATAACATGAACTTGATCCAAGCCATTTCTGAGGGAGAAAGACAGAGTGGAACAAAGATCTCCTGGGAAGGTAGGAGGCCTGGGCTCCAGCATAGGCTCAGCTTCTCTGTTTGTCCTGAGGGAAGTCACCTGGCCTCTCTAGACCTCGGTTTCATCACCTATGAGATGAAAGGGGTGATGATAGGAAATCTCTGACTTGAAAATAAGAAAATATGCCACTATTCTGCACCCTACCCTCACATACCTCTGGACCTTTGTTCATGAAACCTGCATTAACATTTTCCCCCTTTCTCTAATCAATGAACCCTTCCTTATTCCACCTTCAAAGCCTACTCAAAAGCTACTTTGAATGTGAAGTCTTCCCAGATGTGTATACAACACTCATGGCCCCCCTTCATTAGGCTTCTTTACAACACCCATTAAACCTTACTATAGTTGTTTTTAGGCCCAGTAGATGGTGATGCCAAATCTAGTGTTCTTCCCTTCCCCCAAAAGGCAGGAAACATGTTCTATTAAGCTTAAAGTGATGGGCACATGCTAGGTGCTCCATAAAATATACACTGAATGAATACATGTATGCTTAGGAGTCCCATTTTATGTTAAGGGTACCTCAAACAGTAGTTCAAAAAAGCCACCATTTGCACATTTTAGAAAGGTCTACCTGGTCTGCACAGGTCTCCATGTTGTTCTTTTTCACTGGCGTAGACCTCCATGCACCAAGCGTGGTATGCAAATGAGAAGAGATCTTCTATTTTCACAGGTGGTCGGATTGCATTGTTCAGTCTCTTGAGCCACTCTTGACACTGCTCAAAGGTTGAGAACTGACACCTTTGTAAAGCCAAACAAGTATGGATGTAATTAGCAGACAGTTGACAATGAAACCTAAGGGAAGCCACCATTTCAAGAGTGCCTACCTCCTGGTGCAGTGACTATTGTCAAGAAAGCATCAGAGGTGGCCATTCGCATGTTCATCATTTATAATAAAAAGAGGTCCAACAAATTTTAGCCAATGGTGCAAAATGTCAAAAAGAAAAAAAAAATGGACATGTGGAAAACTTATTTTTAGGCTGGTGAAATTGCTTCAGAGATTGATTAATGGTAATTATTAAAGTAAAATGGCAGTTTTCTCTTTCATGAGTAAGATTTCCTTCTACATCTTCCACCAAAGCTTTATAAAGGTTGTCAAGAAATAGGTTAAGAGAAGTTCTTTTTGTTTTGTTATAACCTATCAGGCCAAACTCAAAAATAAATCACAGCACAACTTTTGGCCAGTTTGATAATTTCAAAATCTCTCTACTCAGCAATTAGAATAAAATCAGCAACTGTAGATCCAAAATAAGATATATTACACTGAAACTTCCAGCTATGACCATGTAGAGAACCAAACAATTCTATTATGAATTGTAATTTTGGGTACGTATCTTTAGATTCAATTAGGGCAAAAAATACTTCACCTTTTCAAATGCAGACAGTATTTAAAACTGAGTAATTAATAAACAAGCTTTTTAAATATGAGTTGTAGTTAGTATCTATCAAAGCAAACCAAATCTCAATGGCTAAAAGGCAACTTATTATATATCTTAAAACCAAGGAGGCCACTTCTCCCTCATTCCAATCAATGTGGCTCATCAGTATGCCACACAGTGTTTACTGGCACTCCAAAATTAGTCAAAGAGATAAGGGAATTTAGAACTTCTAGAGCTACTAAATTTAAAAACACACTTCAGGCATCATTTTGCAATCATTATAGTAAAGATTCTATCAGATAAAAACCATAATGGATGTTAAAGCAATGGAGAAACTTGATGAAAAGCAGGATATTTTTTCATTGTCTTAAAGTGCCTCTCACAGACTGTTTATTAGTTGCAAGGGAGAAAATGTAGAAATTATACAGAAAGCAAGTGACACCTCACCAAGAGTGATCAAAATTAATATCACCAATAAGGGACAGACGGACATTGCTTGCCTCCAGATGTAACAGAGCACCCTGAGAAGGACACAACCTCACACGTACAGTACTGTAGCCAAGAATACACAACCCCAATTTAATCATGAGGAAACACTGTACAGACACAAAATGAGAAAAATTCAATTAAAATAAAAGATTATATTCTTTAAAATGTGAATGTCATAAAAGACAAAGAAAGGTAGTGAAAAATGTTTTAGATTAAAGAGGGCTACAGAGGCGCCTGGGTGCTCCGTCAGTTAGGTGTCTGCCTTCGGCTCAGGTCATGATCCCAGGGTCCTGGGATCAAGTCCTGCATCGGGCTCCACGCTCAGCAGGGAGTCTGCTTCTCCCTCTGCCTGCCACTCCCCCCTGCTTGTGCACGCACGCTCTCTCTCTGACAAATGGATGAGTAAAATCTTTAAAAAAATAAAGAGGGCCACAGAATCATAGCAACTAAATGCAATACCTGACCTTGCATGGATCCAGTCCTGAACAAGGTGGGGTAAGAGGAATGCTATAAAGGACATTATAAGGTCAAGCGACAAAATTGGAACATGGATAGAAGACTGGATAAAAGTATTAGGAGTGTGAAGTTGTGAAGTTGATAATGATACCATGGTATGTAAGAAAATATCCCTATTCTTAGGAAAGCACACCAAAGTATTTCAGGGTGAAAAGCCAGGATTACATAACTTACTTTCAAAGTGTTCAGAAAAAGAATCACACACACACACACACACACACACACACACACACACACACACACAGAGCCCCTGCAAACAATACAGCAAATGGGGTAAAATGTTCATATTGGTGTTCTCTGTAATATTTTAATTGTTGCACTTTTGTTGGTAAATTTGAAATTATTTCCAAGTAAAAAATTTAAAAATCACTTTTGAATAGGAAAGTAGGCTAAAGATGAAATATTTCAGGCACTAACTACTCAGAAAATATTCCTAACAAGGCTGACCCTCAAAAGCTGTTTTTCTGTTACAAACCATGAATCCATTCTTTTAAAAATACGTATTTTCCACACTAAAAAGCAGCATAAACACATCACATACCTGATAACTTTGCAGTCTTTGCAAGTCAAATGAAGCTGAAATATATCTCGGCATTCAACACTTTCTATAAGCTGTAATGGAACCTGCAATTAAAACAGATGAAGCCCCTTAGTCAAGAAGGCATTGATCCTGCAGTTCCCTCAATGGGTCCAACAAGAAAGATTCAAAAGCTCTACAAGGGAAAGCAGCGAACAGAACTGCAAATTTATCTGAATCAGTAGTATTCAAGTGATTTACTACTGAGTGAATTAGGGTTTCCCTTCCTTTCCTTCTAAATCAACAGCCTCAAGTCATGTCTGCGCATGAAGACAAGGAATGAAGAGGAGGCACCACCTCTGAAAGAACAGGGAAATATGTCATCTCTCAAGTATCAAACTCATAATCTCTCCAAGTACTACTTTACACACTACAGCTAGCTGCGATTTGCAATGACAAAGAAGCTAAAGGGAACCAGAATGGTAATCTTGTCTTGTTTACAGAGAAGTGCCGATCAAGGTGACGGTAGGACTACACTTATTTGCCCCAAATGACAAAGTGGGCTTGTGGCTTTGTGTCAGCAAAGGAACATCCGGAAAAAGACTGGAGATCCAAACTGCCCACAAGCTGCATAGAAAAGACGTGGCTGCTTGTTAGGCTTTGTGCTCAGCAGAATAGACCCATAAACATCAAAAAGGAGGGAGCAGGCCACACAGTGGTCAAAGGTCCTAAAACTAGCTAGGTCTAATTTGCTTCAAAAGACCAGGAAAATCCCTGTTTGCCAAGTGGGGCTTGAGGTATGCGCAAGCTGGAATGGTTCTCTCCCTGCCAATCTGGTGAGCAGACTCCACTGAACACAGAAGTAAGGACAATAGTGGAGAGGGCTGGGAGAAGGGAAGGGAGGCAGATAGGGAAAGCATCTGAACAGGTGACAAATCTTCAAGTTGATATGAGAATCCTCCCCCTCTTGGCTCAATTCACCTTGACTCAACCCTTGGTTTCAAAAAGTAATTTCCAAGACTTCTCAAGAGAGCCTGGTAAAATAATTGTGGATACACTCACTCCTTAGAGAAGGAGTAGACCACTGTCTATTATACTATATCATGCCCAGGCAAAATGTAGCTCTGGGAATTCCAAGTAGCATTCCAACAATTCACGTTTAGCATGAGAAGAGACAGGCAGTCTCCAACAGAGAAACAAGAGTGCTGCCTGCACAGGGTGGCCATCATATTAGCTGAGCCAGTTTCAGAAACAGGCTTCCTGCAAACCCTGCCCCACCATGAAGTTGCCAGAGTCAGCAGAGAACTCTCAGAACAATTATGTGAGAATCAAAAAGAAGCCCAGTGCTGGATGTCTGGGACAAGAAACAGAAACTGGGGCAGGGATTAAACAAGAGAAGCAAGCAAAATAATAATATATAGAAAATGGGAGTTTCTATCTCAGGACCAGAGCCTTCTTGCTTAGTTCTAAATCTATAATCTACAAAATTCCCTTATACTTACAATAGGACTGGGAGTAAGTGAAGAAATCTTGTGTTCTGAGAAAAAAGGAACTTTGGCCCTCTGTTTTTAAGCCCTTAACCACAAGGTGCTGTGAGAAACTAGAGCTGATGCAGCTAAAAATTCTTTCAAGACCTGTACATCTCAGAAGGAAAAAAACAACAATATGTACCAATGGGTAGGGATAATTTGTAAAGGAAGAACAGTAGATTTAAAAGATGGAGATAGGTGGCACCTGGGTGGCTCAGTCTGTTAAGCGTCTGCCTTTGGCTCAGGTCATGATCCCGGGGTCCTGGGATGGTGCCCAGGTCAGGATCCCTGCTCTGGGGGGGGAGTCTGCTTCTCCCTCTGCCTTTCCCCAAGTTTGTGTGCACACATGCATGCTGTCACTTTCTCTCTCTCAAATAAGTAAACAAAATCTTTTTTAAAAAAAAGATGGAGATTGGAGGAGGACACTGATTTGTCTGCAGGCCAGTCCTTTGGGTGCCCTATAACAGACTCTTATATTGTATTTGTTTTGTTTTAATGTACCTCCCCTTCCCTTCTCCCTTCCTTCCCAAAAGTGGCTGCAAGAATGGCAATCAAGAGGTCTGAATTCTAATTTCAATTTTCTAAAATTTTACCAACTAAAAGTCTGCCGACTTCCTGACTTCCTTGGACCAGTTTCCAACCTTCCTATATGTTTTCTGAATATCAAATGATCACAACATAGGAAGTCCCAGGCAGAGGGAATAGGAAGAGTCTGGAGTGGAGTGAGAGTAGCTTTACAAATCCACATGGAGAGGCTGCTCTCTCAGAAGTCACCTGCATTCCAGGTCCCCTTCAGTCACCTTCCTTGTAACTACGAAATCTGAAAACTAACGCTATTAGCAGCTGCCGGAGGGAGTGAACGAGCCTGTGCTGTGCTACAAAGAACAGATAAGCTTTACATCCCCTACTGTTGGATCAGACCCCAAGCGCCTGTGTCCAGACTTCCAGAATAACGGAACACCTCAGAGCATGCAAAATATTTGCTACCTAAAATGCATTCGATATGCAAATTTTCACACATTTTAGCATCACAAATTTAAGGAAGAAGGATAAAAATACCAGATGCTAGTATGCAGATACTACTAGCAAGTTGCCAGAAACAACCATGTGTACTCAAGTCATAGATATGGAGAACAGGTTTTAATGCTCATGCAGATTGTCACATGCAGGGAAATGTAATATGCAGCAATAAAAAAAGAGAGACATATAAGAGAGAAATATCTGATTTTATATATCAAATGAACAACTCCCTTTTTTCTTCTCCTTTCTACCCCAAAGTCCCCTTCAATGTTCCCTCCACAGACTGCCTCCTTGCTCTTCCAAAAAGGCAGAACAGACCTTCTTTTCCTCTTAAACACCCAACCAAAGCACACTAAGTGTCTCTACTTTTTTTTAAGGCCTGCTCCACTGCTTTAGGTTTCTAAATTTTCCTCACACATCAAGAGGATTTCTTACCATTTCTGTAACCAGGCAAACCCCATATTCAAGCCCATTAGCAAACAATTATAGATTGTCTTCAATCTATACCATTGAATCCAGGCCATTTTATAGCCCAGGGAGGTTAAGCTTCTACGCTAAAAGCTAGTGGCAAAGACAGGACCAGAATCCATGTCTGTCTTCTAGCCAAGGCTCCTTCCATTAAAATGGTGCACCTTTCTTTCTTCCTCTAAGACTGCCCCTCCTTTCTGTATGAACTGTACTTTAATGTTTCTCTCAGAACTAAGTGGCCTCTCCACCAGGGACTTTAAGAGGAAAACAGAATTTAAACCAGATTCCTTACGGACAGTTCTATCCATGGAAGAGTAGGAAGAAATCTAAAGTCACATTCAAATCCTCCCTAGCCCACTGATTCAGTGTTTTGTAGCAACTCATTTTCTTTTTGCTCCTTTCTCCTCTACCTTCTTCCTGCCAGACAATTCTATCTTCCTTTACAGTGATTTTCCTCTTATAATCTCCACCAAACTCATGCTCAAAACAATGCATCAAACACACTCAGTGCTGTTAATTCCTCAAAAGGCCAACAGTTACATCGCGGACACCAAAATTCGTAAGAGCATCAACCCAAAAAAGCAGAACAGCAGCAGTTAAAAATTATAACAGACATGCACAGTATCAAAGATCCATAGTACTGTCTCACTCCAGAGGGAATTTTATGTCATCATACCCTAGTATGTTTACTTTAATTCTTTCTCGGTGTGTGTGTGCACACGCACATGTGCAGTATTTTTAAGCACCAGAATTTAAAAGTGGGATATTTCTACCTTTTAAAAACAATGCCCTTTTTATAGCCTGAACGGAAAGTACTAATTCTGTACATACATTTGAATTAAAAATGGCAGTAACAGTGAGAATAAGGAGTCTAAACCTAAAATCTGTAATAAGCTGTGGAATATCTGGACCCTAAATCTTACATAAAAACCAGTCAGAAGACGACTGTGTCACAGGTTAAAGACCCAAACTCTTTACTGCTCACCTTTTATGTTTACAAACTGCTCTTCCAGCACTGATTCAGAGACCTCTGCTGGCATATGAATACTGTGGCCAAGGTGCATGAAGGGTTAACAATAACCTCCTTCTGATGCTTGGGGAATAAAGACTTTTGCTGTACTACAGTTAGACACTGAAAAAAATGTGAAAAAAATGCTAAAGAAAATGTTTGCAGCTGCTACACTGCACATTTTTCCTAAAAAGCATTAATAGACCAGCCTGGAAATAGAAGCTCTAATGTCCTTTTAGATACTAATGTTGATTTTACAAATTATTCCTAGTTGAAATTCACTTTACATTTTTTGAAGATCATAATTTCATCTGTTTATGTATAAACTGTGGGGCTTTTTCTCACTCCACAAATTGTTCTCATCATAGTATACCACTAGCACTTTGTCTAGTAAAAGGGAAAGGACTCATGCAGAGAGGACAAATTCTGCTGCTTTGCAAGGTGAGCATCTGACAGTCAAAACCAACTTGTTCCAAAGCACAGGTGCAAAAACCACCTAAGATTCTCATGCTACTTACTGGGATTTCAGAAGCAGCAGACTGAGAGGCAGTCTATTGAATTACACAACAAAAATTGTTTTAAATTTTCATGAATTCCACTTGAACACTTACTTGTTTATAAATGAGCTCAGCAAAGAAATATACCTGTACATATGTAAAAATACAGTTTGGGAAAAGCACAGAATGGGAGCACTTCATACCTTAAATGCTACAAATGAACTCTCCTACAGACGTTCTTTATTCTAGGACTTGGAAACCTGATACCCAGTGAATGTTTAAAGTAATGATGTTATGGTATCTAAATCTACAGGCATGTTTTATTCAATGTGCTATAAAATTAAAAGAGAATATATGTATCAGGTAGCTATTTAAAACCTGATGGTAAGCCATTTTCTAAAGTGCTAAATGTGTTGATTTAAAAGCATACAAAATGATGCAAAACCAAGGCATGCCACAGTATATACTTGGCACATCTGGACTTTTGATGGTTGAAATGTATTTGATTTAGATATTATAACCTTTAAAAGGCAGTCCCTTGATCTCATGTATTTTACTGAAATACTTATCTGCTGAGAGGAGGGAAGGGGGAAGGGGGAAGAGGGAAGGGGAGGGAAGGGGAGGGAAGGGGAGGGAAAGGGAGGGAAGGGGAGGGGAGGGAAGGGGGAGGGAAGGGGAGGGAAGGGGAGGGGAGGGAAGGGGAGGGAAGGGGAGGGAAGGGGAGGGAAGGGGAGGAAAGGGGAGGGAAGGGGAGGGAGGAAGGGAGGAAGAAAGAAAGAAAGAAAAAGAAAAAGAAAGAGGGGCGACACCACCAATTCTCTGGTCTCCACCCAGGACCTAGTGCAGGAAGAGCCGCTGTTTTGTGGAGTAACCACAGGTTGAGGAACCTTAGCACTAACTGTGATGTGATTATTTGTATGGAGAAATCCTAGTCTCTCTCGATTTGAAATGTTTAAAGTTGCTACAATGCCAAAATACTTTTGCACAATCATTTCTGAGTACAAAGCCATTATCTTGGGACTTTTACATGACATGCAAGCTCTATGCCTTTGAGGGTTATTATGCTGAGAAAACACTTTTAGGTGAGGAAATGGGTCAAAAGTAAGAACAGTGGTAAGTTTTCTTAAGCACTGTACCTCAATCACAATGGGGGATCAACAATTCCAGTAAACAGCCTACTCACACAGCTACTGTTAGAGACGATGAGGACACAGTCCTAGTCACACAGAAATTTGTTTTTAAATGAGCTTTAAACCCAAAAGGGGTTTTAAAATGGTCTAATATCCATTTCAAACTCATATTAACTTCAATTCACTTAATATTTACTGAATACCATGGCACCAGGAAAACATGCTAATTCCGAAGATACAAAGATGAATAACCAAAAAATTATAACACATCTCACAAATGTTGTAAAGGCATGTTTGAGACACTGAAGAGTCAGAGGCAGGGGTAACAAACTGTGAGGGAACGGAGAAAGGCTTCACAGAAGTTACCACCTAACCTGGGTTTTGACAGATGGGAGAGAAATTCCCCAGGCAGGAGAGAAGAGAGAGAATTCAAAGGTGTGAGATATGGCTGAATACTTCAAAGAGGGTGGTTTTACTAATAATACAAAGGGGAGAAAGGGGAAAAGAGAGAAACTGACAGAAAAGCTGGCAGAGACCAAGGATCACACCACTAAGCCTGATACCATGCTAAGTAATTTCATCTTAGAAGTAGTAAAGAAACACTGAAGGGCCTTAGGCTGGAAAATGACATGATCAAATCCATGCTTTCTCTCCAACAGACCCTATTCCCAAATAGATCTAAAAATAGCCTCTGAAATACCTGGCTCTAAGGCAATAAGTTGAGAAATGGGGGACCATATGGGAAAATACGATAACATGAAACTGTATCATCCCCCATGCAATTTAATTATAATTTCATTAATTCCAATCATGTAAACAGAATTTAAACACAAGATTAAACTGGGCAATTCTAATTATTTGAATCCCACAGTGGCTGGGAGGCAATTTCTGGTTGCCAGGATTTTATAGGAGTTTTCATCCCGTTCCTTCCTATCGTGACTATCCAATATCAAATGGACCCTTCTGAACAGTATATGTGCTATATGGTATGAATGCACAGCATGCCTCTTTCCTTGATGAATCCAATGTGTATTTTTAGCTGATGGACAGTAATAGCTATGATCACAGCCCAAAACTAGATGCCAGGAGGAATTCAGACCACAACGGCTCCTGGATATAAATATTTAACTGCAAAGAATAATAATAAATACTACATAAATAATAAATGCCAATTACAAACAAAATGGCAGCATTTTGACAAATGAAAAGATATGACAAAAGAGGTAACTTCTGGACCACTAAGTAAAATGAACTTAAGTGACAGATTTCAAAGAATCCCAAAATGAACCCCAAAACACACAATGTGGAGTCTGAATGAAAGGATGGTCCTGAACTTTTATAAAATATTTTAATACATTTCTCAGTGCTAGAATCAAACTGAAGAAAGCCACAATACTAGCAAAGGAAAAAGGAAGAAGGCATTCATTTGGTGGAAGTACATGCACTTGCGTATCTTTGTGGTGAAAGGCACATTCACGATGGCAGTGCACTGAAGAACCAGTTCACTGAGAATACCCTCATAACTGAAAAGGGCAAATGCACTCTTAAGAACTGAGAGCCTCCCTTTTCTTCAGTAATACAGTCCATTATGCAAATAAACATTGTATTTAACATCCATGCTTATTCCACTAAGAAGCCATTAGCATCAACTTCACCCTATAATGAGAGTCTGCATGGAGCTCAAAGTACATCTCATCATTTGACATTAGGGTCCCAAAAATTAACTCAACTGAGGCAGCTGGTAAGTACTAAAGATTGAAGAATAAAAGCCTATACAGCCTTTGTACCCTTATAAAGCTTAATGATACACCATTACCTAGTACAAATCGTTCGGTGTTACTAAACAATGGACAGTTCAGCTGACGACTACATGTATCATTTTAAATCAAGCATAAGAGTTGCTTGTTAACCTAGTGTCCCCTGAGTGCTAAATTAAGTGAGAGAAAAGCGGAGCACACAATGTTTTCATATCCAACTGTGTATAACACTCCTCTCTTTAAGAACATTAACAATTTTTTTAACTTCCTTTCTCCATCTACTTTAGTGGGAAAACAGTTGGTAATCACTTACATTAACAAGAGACTCCTTGAACTTGATGTGAAGTCTATAATTAGAAAGGGCAATGATGGCATCCTCAGCACGGCCCACATACTCTGTGCTTTCTCCATGAAGTTCAAGAAAAGGAACCTTCAAAATGGAAGAAGAAACCTTTCAGAGTTCTAAAGCAGTAAAAGCAAAGTCTTCAAGCACAGGCTGGACGAATGGATGAAAAAACCTGTCACTCAAAATAAATAAACAAGGGACCTAAAGAGGATGATTTATATCCACATAATTCAAATATACCTGGTTATTCAAATTCTAGACTACTGAAGGAATGACAGAGATATGATCATCTCAAATAATGAATTCTCAGGAAATAAGTCTTTCTAAAAAGAGAGATGTTTTCCAGCTTGCATTTCTACTATGTGTATGGGAGGGAAAAACAAAATTATACAGTGCATTACTTCAATCCATTAGTTCTGCTACATTGTTACTATGATGCTAAATACTTATTTTATAATCAAAGTGGCCTGTAATTACCTGAAGATTCTCATCCTCCCGGATCAGCTGCTTCCTGGGAAAGATCTGATTGGCCTGGATGCACTCAAGGCTGTGCCGAGTCTCTTCATCCTGGAAAAACCCAAAACCTTTAAATAATTTCAAAGCTCTCAGTCGTCCATATTTTATTTTTCTGCCATGTCAAGTAGTGTGATCACAATTGAGAGTCCAGTTACCAAGGTGAACAGGCAGAAAGCTCAAGGAAAAAATATTCATCCCCAAAGTGTTCCAGCCAATATATTAGGTGTCTCTAGTCAGAGAATACATGGGTGCAAAAAAAAAAAAAAGTCTTGAGAGGTTAAGAACATTTTTACTAAGCACAAGTAAGTTGTTAGTACATTACTTGTAAGACAAACCAAGAGTTTCTTCTCTGTAAGTTATGACCTTAAATTCTTATTTTTGAAAGCTATATCCTGAATTACTTAAGAATGAAATGATGTGAGGTCTACAATTTGCTTCAAAATAATTGGAAGGGGGAGGGTAGGAAGGAAGTGAGTGGGAAACAAATGAAACAGGATTATCCAAGAGGGATAACTGGGAAAACTGGGAAAAGCAGTGGTTCACTAAACCATTGTGTCTACTTTGGTTAGAAGTGAGATTTCCATAACAGAAAGGTTTCTTTAAAAATTTAAGTTTAGAAACTGAATCCCTCAAAAAGTGAAAATGTATGAACCACTGTCCCTAGTTTAATCTGCCTTAAATTACAAAACAGATTTCTATTAAGACAATTTCAAAAAAAGCACTAAATTCTAATCTAAATGGCACTTGAATTGAACTAATTATAATGTGTATAAAAAAGCAGTCTTTTATATTATGAACTTTTATGGTTTAGGAAGACAGGAAAAAAGCAATCTGTTGGAAAGCCTAACCGTAAATTATTACAGAATCTGTTTTATACAGCGCATTTTACAAGAGCAAAAGCCATATCATGTTCCCCTGACAGCACTAAGAATTTTAACCGCTAGTTAGTGGACAGTTCTACCTATATGTTCTGCTTAACACAATTCCAGCAATTCTTTAAATCTCCTCAAAGGAAAAAATAAATCCTACCTATAAATAACATCCTACCTATAAATCCTAATTATAAAACCCACTTACGGTTTTACCTAATAGCAATCTTAATCATAAAACAGTAACACTACTAATGTGGCTCTCAAAGTGAGGTCTACAGATTCTGAGACCTTTCAGGGGCTCTATGTGGTCAGAAACACCTCCACATTAGTACGAAGACATTATCTGCCTTTTTTCACTGTATTGACATTTGTACTAACAGTACAGAAAGAATTAGTAGATAAAACTATTGGCACCTTAGTATAAGCAATGACACCAATTTCACTTAGGATGTCCTTGATAATAAAAATAAAATTTTATTAAATCTTGACCCTTCAGTAAGTCTTTTTTTATAAAGGAAATAACATGAAACACTTCTGCCACATACTGACAATATTATGGTTGTCTCAAGGTACACCATCTGTGTAACTGTTTTAGTTACCAGCTGAACTAACCAGTTTTTTTCATTAAATACCATTTTAATTGAAAGAACTGACAGACTAATTCAGACTTAAGCTGGCAGATTTTTTTCCTCCAAATGACATCATTAATTACTAATGATAAAGCTTTCATGTGAAAATTTGAATCTTGGAAAACCCATCAACTGCTAAAATGAAGAACTTCACAGATTCCCAATACTTAAGCAGACTTTTCTGACGAAATCAGAGGCAATACTACCAAATGTAATTTTTATATATATATATATTTTTTTTTTTAAGATTTCATTTATTTATTTGTCAGAGAGAGAGAAAGAGTGCACCTGAGCACAAGCAAGGGGAATGGCAGCAGAGGGAGAAGCAGGCTCCCACTGAGCAAGGAGCCCAATGCGGGATTCAATCCCAGGACCCTGGGATCATGACCCAAGCTGAAGGCAGACACTTAACCAACTGAGCCACCTAGGTGTCCCCCAAATGTGATTTTTGAAAGAAATTATAGGGGCGCCTGGGTGGGTCAGTCAGTTAAGCATCCAACTCTTGATCTCAGCTCAGGTCTTGATCTCGGGATGGTGAGTTCAAAGCCCTGTGTTGGGCTCCATCCCTGGGTGTGGAGCCTACTTAAGAAAATAAAAAATAATAAAATAATAAAAGAAATGATATAGAGAAATATGTCTATATTTGGAATTTCGGCATTATTCAATGAACAATTATTTTCAAAATGACAAATGCGTAATGTTACAAAATCATGCATGAATAAAAGATCCATTTAAAGTGCAAGATAGACCAATGGCTTTAAACGTAATAGAATATATTGGGGCGCCCAGGTGGTGCAGTCAGTTAAGTGTCTGACTCTTGATTTCAGCTCAGGTTGTGATCTCAGAGTCATGAGATCGAACCCCATGTCCGACTCTGCACTCAGCACAGAGTCCCCTTAGGACACTCTCTCCCTCTCCCATGGCCCCTCCCCCCATCTAAAATAAATAAATCTTTAAAAAATGTAACAGTAAATATAGTAAGTTCACTGATATGGTTTCAGATTCCACATTGCAACTAACCTTTAAAGAAATATTACTTGTCCAAAAAAAAAAAAAAAAAATATTCCTTGTTTTGGTGTAACAGAAGAATATATACAATATTCTCCAGAGAGAAAAACTATTAAAATATTCTTCTAACTACATATCTGTGTGAGGCTGGATTTACTTCATATTTTCAACATTTTTTTCAACAACATATTTTAACAAATTAAATGCAGTAGATATAAGGATCTAGTTATCATCTATCAAGCAAAACATTAAAGAGATTTGTAAAAATATTAATAATGCCACTGGTTACACTATTTCTGGATGAGGAAAAAGTTATTTTCATCAAAAACGTTATTTTTTTTTTTTTAAGATTTTATTTATTTATTTGAGAGAGAAAGAGAGAACACAAGCAGGGGGAGTGGGAGAGGGAGAAGCAGGTTTCCCGCGGAGCAGGAAGCCCAATGCGGGGCTTGATCCCAGGATCCTGGGATAATGACCTGAGCCGAAGGCAGATGCTTAACCAACTGAGCCACCCAGGCACCCAAAAACGTTATGTTAACATTTAGTTGGTCTTTGTTATTTTATTATTAAGATTTTAAGTGATCTCTACACCCAACATGGGGCTCAAACCCACAACCCCAAGATCAAGAACTGCGCACTCTAGGGCCCCTGGGTGGCTCAGTTGGTTAAGCAACTGCCCTCGGCTCAGGTCATGATCCTGAAGTCCCTGGATCGAGTCCCGCATCGGGCTCCCTGCTCGGCAGGGAGTCTGCCTCTCCCTCTGACCCTCCCCCCTCTCGTGTGCTCTCTCTCATTCTCTCAAATAAATAAACAAAATCTTAAAAAAAAAAAGAATTGCGCACTCTATCAAATGAGCCAGCCAGGCACCCCAGTTAGTTATCTTTAAACGAACATAAGAACATTTTAAAGACTTCCCAGATTTAATTTCTAATAAAGTATAGACATACATACCCCCTCTGGGGTCCTCAATAAGTTAGGAATGTAAGAAGGGATCTTCAAAGCAAAGAGTTGGAGAACTGCTGCTCTATCTACTACACTGCAACACTAATTCAAGTGGTCTCCTCTGAAGTCACTTTCTCTCAAACCATTTTTCCAGAGCTAATCTGTGACAAGAGCCATACAGGGATTGAATAACAATCCCTCACCCATCTACCACCATAAAATCAGTCTCTTGGCTACTAGCTGACTGGGCCCATTCCATCCCCTCTAAGGAGCCACTTTATTTTGAGGCACAAGAATTTTACGAGCCTTTTAAAGGTTTGATATTTAAAATATAGAAAGAAATTACTGACTTCAAGTTCTAAAAATAAAACTGTAACAACTTTATAAATGGTTCATGAAATCCAGAAAAAATTTATGAAACTTCACTCATCATTAAATAAAGTCTTTTATATTTGAAAACAATCATGTGTTAATAGTCACATCCCTAGGGCTGTGAGGTATTCACCATGATGAATTAAGAAATTTTGGCTGATAGAGGCGCCTAGCTGGCTCAGTCATTAAGCATCTGCCTTCGGCTCAGGTTATGATCCCAGGGTCCTGGGATGGAGCCCCGCACCAGGCTCCCTGCTTGGCAGGAAGCCTGCTTCTCCCTCTCCCACTCCCCCTGCTTGTGTTCCTTCTCTTGCTGTCTCTCTGTCAAATAAATTTTAAAAATCTTTAAAAAATGGGGCGCCTGGGTGGCTCAGTCGTTAAGCAACTGCCTTCAGCTCAGGTCATGGTCCCAGGGTCCTGGGATTGAGTCCCACATCGGGCTCTCTGCTCCGTGGGAAGCCTGCTTCTCCCTCTCCCACTCCCCCTTGCTTGTGTTCCCTCTCTCACTGTGTCTCTCTCTGTCAAATAAATAAATAAAAATCTTAAAAAAAAATCTTAAAAAAAAAATTATGGCTAATAATTATAAAAGCAAAAGTATAAAAACTTATTCAGTTTCTTATACCAAAAAAAAAAGTTTAATTAAGGCAGTATATTTTAGTAAGGTTGATATCATATAGCTTAGAGCCTCTAAAAATATAATTACTTGGGGGTATACAAAGGTTTGTACAAAGGCTCCACTCCCATAAACACCAAAATAACTCGTTAGATGAAGAAGTCTGTGTCAATATGTTCCATTTTATCCCTCTTGAGTCATTTCCTCCAAGGTCAATGACTGGGTGAAGGAATAACAAGGGATACAGTCATATTTGAAAGGAACTCATTTTTCTCTAAGTGTTACCTTTTTTTTAGCTATTGACTCAAAGAACATTGAGTGTTTACACTTAAAACTAAGAAAAGATAAGAGGAATCTTGAATTTAGGAAGATTTTTCTCATAAAGCAATAGGGGAGAGGTAGGAAACACTATGAAGGGGAATGCTTTAAAAATTATTACGTAAAAGGGGTGCCTGGGTGTCTCAGTCGGTTAAGCGTTTGATTCTTGATTTTGGCTCAGGTTGTGATCTGGGGGGTCATGAGATCAAGCCCTGCATGGGGCTCTGTGCTCAGCGGGGAGTCTGCTTGAGATTCTCCTCCCTTTCCGTCTCCCCCTCCCCCAGCTCTAATAAAATCTTTAAAAAATTATTACATAAAAGTAATAAAAGTACACTGTAAACATGCCTCCTCAGCATCACATTAACTTTTTAACTCACACAAATATATAGGCCTAAACTTTTATTCTCTTCAAGATCATTTTACAAAGGCACTCATTTCTTCAAGTGATTATCAGACCTAGTTTTTTACTGACCTTTAAATAGCACAGAATTAAAATAACATAGGCAAGCTAAAAACAAAACCAAAAATGAGAAGCCATTACAAATCTATTCTTGCTGGCACATTCACTTGGGTGCTAATCCATGCCAATGTATATAACCAAAGTAGCCAGTGAAAACTGAAAATTGAATCATTTCGAACATAAGAGAACAGAAAATTAAGTCAGCAAGGCAAGATCATGAAGTAATATTTTTTCATAGTCAAATAAGGGCTCTTTTTAAAAGACTATCTCAATTCATGTTACCTATAAAGCTTTAGAGCTGATTTCCCCCTTGTACATAAATATGCATTTAATCACCAAAGACTTAATTAACATTAGGACAAGTTACTGACATCCTAGAAGAATGGTATTTCAAAAAACATTACTTGGCTAACACATAAGTCGAATTAACTGCCTAATTTATTATAGTTTTTAAGTTTCATGGGTAAAAAAAAGGTCAAACTTGAGATGGTTGATAGAGTAAGGAGCTGGAAGGAGACAAAAGGGAAGGAAGAAACAGACTAGAAAGTCTTGGCCTCATAAGAGGCTTGCAAAATTTCTCCCAGGCTACAAGTAGTAATTTATTAGTACTAGGGAGCATGTATTCCACATGGTCGATTTCCTGGTATTGCTGATGGACACCAGGCATTGTGGAATCTGGCACTTCTTAGCCTCTACCAGTTCCATAAGGTCAGTGGAGCTACCTACAAAAATCTTGAAAAGGGATTAGTCACCACAGTTCCAGGCTAGTTTCTGCTATTGGCTTATGTAGGTAAGAAAGGTAATCCATGCTTTAGAGGGGAAATCAACATTACAAATAAATATTTAAAGAACACAGGAAGCAGAGACTGCCAACAAGTCAAAATGCCTATTAACTAAATTCATATACAACGTTCCAGAATTTTAAAAAAAAACTACTACTGAGAGTAAAATATGTGTAGGAATACTGGACAAAATGTAAAAATGAAAATAATTATCAGTCTCATTGTCAATTCCAGTCATTATTCTTTTTTTTTTTTTTCCCCAGTCATTATTCTCAAGACTGGTATTGAAGGCCATCAAAAATACAAATTTCTCTTGATACAACACTTGGGATTTATTTCAAAATAATCCAAGAGTTGATGGTGAGGGAGTCAGAAGAAACAAGTATGGCCACGAATTAATCATTACTGCAGTGGATTGATGCACATGATGGTTCACTGCACTATTCTCTTTGTACAAGCTTGAGATTTTCCATAAAACATGAAAACATATTCTATTAATGCTTAACCTCCCAAAAAAGACTTCAATCTCATTAAGAATCTTTACAAGCATAAGAGAGGATGTTACTCAAATTAGTACAGAGCTGTACATTTTAAAAAAGAAAATTTGGGGTGCCTGGATGGCTCAGTCGGTTAGGTGTCCGCCTTTTTTGGCTTAGGTAATGATCCCAGGTCCTGGGATCGAGCCCCGCATCGGGCTCCTTGCTCAGCAGGGAGCCTGCTTCTCCCTCTCCCTCTGCCTGCCGCTCCCCCTGCTTGTGCTCTCTTTCAAATAAATAAAATCTTTAAAAAAACAAAAAAATTTCAGTACTCCTGAATGCACTACACAAATAATGATTAAGTATATATGACCTAAATGCTGAAACAGAATATACCAATTAATTGATATTAATTAAATCAACGGTTCAACAACTTGCAAAATGTTATACAGCTAGTAAAATGAACATTAGGAATCCAATGAATCAACACGGGAAAATGTTTAATTCCTTTAGTGAAATAAGCAAAATAGAAATTTAATTATGCTTTAATTCCAAATACATAAAAAATATTCAGTAGAAAGGAATACAGGTAGGTAGAAAGGAATACAACCATGGGTTCTGGTATTAGAATTATCAATGAGTATTTGTAAAAACTTGTTATAATGTTACTTTATGAGAAATTAAAAAAAAAAAAAGACACACGGCCATACTGCTCCCCAACTACAGCACACAAAATCTTCTCTGAGTGCACCAGAAGACTATCCACAGGGCACTAACAGAGACCCCAGCTGCACCAGGGCGAGGACTGCACTGTTGCTAGCTACATGGTCTACAATAAAGGACAACCCCTCAGTACAGAACAGAGCTGCTTTTATAAGGCTGTCATTTGTTATTCATTAGCATTGGCAAACATACCATATAAATATTAGGCAAACACTTTTTCAATTCATTAAAAACTCTATGGGAAAACCAGTAAAATAAACTGTAGTCTAGAGAAATAATATTAAAAGTTCATCAGTGTTTGGATATACAATCTATCAAAAAGTTGTTATACCCACAAACTAAGAAAAAACTGACCCAACTTCAAAATGAAAGTAGTTACCTTTCTCCTCCTTTTAGTATGACATTTCTGCACAACTAGTTTTTCTGTTGTGTTTTAGTTTGTTTTTAAAAAGCATTTTCAACCCATGTCCCTAATGAAGCTTGAAATTAACATGGCCTTTTCAATTCCTTCTTTGTGCGCCAGCATGAAACAGAGTTTGGATCTAGGAAACATAACAAGGCAGAAGCAGAACAATATTACAGAGCACCATTTCTTTTTTAAGCCTTGAAGCACTGTTTACATATGCTCAGGACTGATAGAAATGTGGTTGGCTCATTGCTCATCTTCTCTGCTTGGACTGAGCCCTAAATGGCCTACAAGTCACTGAAATATCCATTATATGCTCTTTCCAGTCAAAGATGTAGGCAGGAGGTGTGCAAAGCTGCTTCACCTTCTTTGGGATAAAAATACTGTCTTAAATACACAGAAAGGGGAAGGTAGGGATTTACTTCTATCCAGAAAGGTGAATTCATAAAGAATATGTATATGACCATATCATAATTCTTCTAAACACACACACACACACACACACACACACACACACACACGGTTTTCACTACATCTTGCTTCCTAGAAAAGGATTAAGAAACCTAGAATCCAAGAACCACGAATTTTAGTCTTGAGTCCATTTATTACCTGACTGAAAAGTAATAGACAATATCTAATTCACAGGATTAAATAAACCATTTAAAACACTAAAATGCTCCATTATTACTAAATAAACAATAAAAGAAGGGTAACGGGCGCCTGGGTGGCTCAGTTGGTTAAGCGACTGCCTTCGGCTCGGGTCATGATCTCAGGGACCTGGGATCGAGTCCCACATCGGGCTCCCTGCTCTGTGGGGAGCCTGCTTCTCCCTCTCCCACTCCCCTTGCTTGTGTTCCCTCTCTCGCTGTGTCTCTCTGTCAAATAAGTAAATAAAATCTTAAAAAAAAAAAAAAAAAAGAAAGGTAACAAGAAGAGAGTTCAGGAAAAGTAAAATGATTTACAAAAACAAAAATGTATGGACCTATTAGTGTTCACTTAATTGCAGGATAGAGTTCAATTCCAATTTTCTTGTTATTTCTTTTTACTTACCATGACAGGAGACCCAGATTAGGAGGAGAAATCCCCTTCCCTTCTTCAGTGTCTGGCAAGGCTTTTCTTTCCTTTACACCTGGATCATTAAAAAGAAAAAAAAAAAAAAAAAGGACAAAATTGGCAATTTTCTCCCTACTTGGCCATATTCTAATTAAAGAACTACACATACTTGGACCTGCAGACCTGACCAGAGTCACCCAAGAACAAGTTAAATATCACCCAGCCAATTCCCACTAGTTAAATCCAAACTCCATAATGCCTTTGCGAAAATCCTCATGGTCCTATTTGAGCAAAAACGTAGCAAAGACTCATGTTTCTAAGGCTGACGGTAATATGAAAAATGTTATAAACTATGGATGAAATAATAAAGATTAAAACCAATCTGCAAATGCAAAAACAATATTCTTATAATATTATAGAATGTTTCTGTGCTGATCTATGTATTCAAAATGGATCTCCCTATCTGTGAGAACCAAACTGGCTTAGTAAGCAAAATTTGAAAAAACTGCCTTATTGCCCCAATATTCTATGCTCATCTGAAAAGTCACATAATAAAAAGGACTGAAATACTGATACATGATACAATGTGAACGAACTATGAGAACATTATACTAAGTGAAAAAGTCAGGCAAAAAAACCCCATTATTACATGATACCATTTATATGAAATGTCCAGAACAGGTAAACCCATAAAGACAGAAAGCAGATTAGTGGTTGCCAGGGATTAGGTTGAAGAAGGAATAGGGAGTAACTGCTCATGGATACAGGGTATCTTTGTGGGGTGATAAAAATGTTCCGGGATTAGATAATAGTGGTGTTTAGCACAACATTATATACATTGTAAAAATCCCTGAGCTATAAACTTATAAACTATAAGTTTCATATGATGTGAATTATAGCTCAATTTAAAAAAATGCAGCTGGGGTGTCTGGCTGGCTCAGTTAATGGAGCGTGCAACTCTATCTCAGAGTTGTGGGTTTGAGCCCCACGCTGGGTGTAAAGATTACTTAAAAACAAAATCTTTAAAAAAAATAAAAAGAATTTTTTAAAATGTAAAGAGTGTGCACATAAGCAAACTCTTCATAAAACACTAAAAATAATCTTACAGCAAGAAAGTTATGGGACTAATCCAGCAGCAATAAATTGCATTCTAAGCATCTATAGTATGGTTTCTAAAGACTAATTCCCACTGCAACTTGGTAGAAGTGTCAATGTCCTGTAATTTAAAAGGTTAAATTAAAAATAGACATACGCATTACTTGTATTAATTCTGAAGCATGTTTGTACACACACAGAAAAATGATACAGGAATTTTTATCAATAGTTACCCCTCCAAGAAAGAGAAGTGGAAGTGGGGACTTTTAGTGTTTGCTTTTAAGAATTTTATTTATTTATTTGACAGAGAGAGGGACAGGAGAGAGGGAACACAAGCAGGGGGAGTGGGAGAGGGAGAAGCAGGCTTCCCGCTGAGCAGGGAGCCCGATGCAGGGCTTGATCCCAGGACCCGGGGATCATGACCTGAGCCAAAGGCAGACACTTAATGACTGAGCCACCCAGGCGCCCTGGGGACTTTTAGATTTTATACTTAGAATTACTTTACATTTGTAATTAGGAAAATAAACTTTTACAAAGAAGTGTTTTAAAGAAGAAACTCAGAATAATACTACATAAAAGGTTTTCACTTAATCTAAGGCACAGTGTGAAGATATTGACCTCAATCAAAAAAACAGTAAGGGAAGGGGCGCCTGGGTGGCTCAGTCGTTAAGCGTCCGCCTTCGGCTCAGGTCATGATCCCAGGGTCCTGGGATCGAGCCCCGCATCGGGCTCCCTGCTCCGCGGGAAGCCTGCTTCTCCCTCTCCCACTCCCCCTGCTTGTGTTCCCTCTCTCGCTGCGTCTCTCTCTGTCAAATAAATAAATAAAATCTTTAAAAAAAACAAAAACCAGTAAGGGGCACCTGGGTGGCTCAGTCGTTAAGCGTCTGCCTTTGGCTCAGGTCATGATCCCGAGGAACTGGGATCGAGCCCCACATCGGGCTCCCTGCTCAGAGGGAAGCCTGCTTCTCCCTCTCCCCCACTTGTATTCCCTCTCTCGCTGTGTCTCTGTCAAATAAATAAATAAAATCTTAAAAAAAAAAAAGAAAAGAAAAGAAAAGAAATGAAGGGGCACCTGGGTGGCTCAGTCGGTTAGGGTTGGACTCTTGATTTCTCCTCAAGTTGACCTCAGGGTCCTGGGATCAAGCCCTGCGCTGGGCTCTGCACTGAACAGGAAGACTGCTTGAGGATTCTCTCCCTCTCCCTCTGCTCCTCGCCCCACTCCCACACACTCTCTCTCTAAAGTAAATTAATAAAAAAAAAAAAAGAGGTATAGAGCAATGGCTCTATAGGGAGATGAGATGCGAGTTCTGAGTCTGCCATATTACTAACTCTATGACCTTGAGAGGAAGTCATACTAACCTCTCCAAGCCTGTTTCTTCATCTATAAATAAAAATTAACAACTACATGAAAAACTTGTGAGGGCTAAAGGATAATGCATATGGTGTGCTTAATATAGTTACTGACATAGAGAAATAAGCACCTTTTAAATCATTAACTAAGATAGTCCATTACATACATAGAACTTGGATAGGATAGCTCCCACCAAGGTCCTATTTTTTAACACACACACACACAAAATACGTGTGTCCATACACAGTTACTTATTTCTGAAACTTTTATATATTTATTTGAGAGAGAGAGAAAGACAGAAAGCATAAGTGGAGAGAAGGAGAGGGAGAAGGAGACTCCCCGCTGAGCAGGGAGCCCGACGAGGGGCTTGATCCCAGGACCCTGAGGTCATGACCTGAGCTGAAGACAGATGTTTAACCAACTGAGCCACCCAGGCACCCCTATTTCAAACCCATTTAATAGAGAGTTGTGGTGGTGCTTGGTGGCACAGTCAGTTAAGCATCTGACTCTTGGTTTCAGCTCAGGTCGTGATCTCAGAGTCGCCAGACTGAGATCTGCCTTGGGCTCCACGCTCAGCATGGAGTCTACTTAAGACTCTTTCCCTCTCCCTCTGCTCCTCTCACCCTTCTCTCTCTCTCTCTTGCTCTAAAATAAATAAATAAATCTTTTTAAGAAATGAAATCCTTTTAAGAAATAAATAACCATGCCTCTGTACACCTTATTACTTTAGTATATACTTCCTAAGAACAAAATAATCTCTTAAATAATCACAGAAAACCTGCTCCTTCCTCTGCCTCTCTCTCTGTGTCGCTCATGAATAAATAAATTTTTTTTTTTTTTAAGATTTTATTTATTTGACAGAGAGACAGCGAGAGAGGGAACACAAGCAGGGGGGAGTGGGAGTGGGAGAAGCAGGCCTCCTGCTGAGCAGAGAGCCCGACGTGGGGCTTGATCCCAGGACCCCAGGACCATGACCCGAGCCGAAGGCAGACGCCCAACAACTGAGCCACCCAGGCACCCCTAAATAAATAAATTTTAAAAATCTTAAAAAAAAAAAAAGTAACACTTTAATTCATTGTTTTGCAAATATAGGTCTTAGATGACTCATCTCAAGTCAATAATGATTCTAAAATTAAAAATCAGTGAACACTTACATTATTATGCCAACGTAAAAATTAAACCTGCAGAGCCAAGTAATACATTAGGATTACATTTCCTTCTTTAAAGGTCTAATGTGGACCCACTAGGCCAAATAAAGGATAAGATTCTTATTCTAAGCATCAAAGTCAAATGACTGCTCTTTTCTTAATATATGCATGAGAATTTGACAGCTAGGATCTGCAAGCTTCTCTGGGCTCCATCATCAGTACCACCCCATAGATGCAACTTCTGAGAAATCTTTACAAAAGTAAAATATCTATCTCATCTTTCAGGCACCTATAAAGCAGAAATTACCCAATTTCTTTCTCAATAACTAAAACTTACACTCACAAACAATAACTCAACCAAGTAAAATACTGAGCAACTCAGACTATAAGGTCATAGAATATATATATAATTCCTTCATTATACAGAAAGAAGGAAAAAAACAGTACCCTGAATCAAGATTATAACTAATCCCTACTAAATTCGATTAAAAGTTAGATGATAATTTTCTAAATTAAACAGATGGCACAAAATCTATTCTTCCTTATTCTTACCAAACACCCACACCCACCAAAAACAAAAATCCTACTTAAAATCAAATTATAGTGAGAAGTCCTATATCCCAGGACTCTGGAAATGTCTCTGTGAATTGAAAATTCAAATATGAACATAGTTTTTGCCTTCAAGGTGTTCATAATCTTGTGGGGACAACAAACAGGTAACTAATAAGGCAGAATGTGAAAAGAGATGCAGAAACAGAACTCCATGAGGATGCAAAAGACAGAAATGGATTCTGGTCTGGGCACTCAGGGAAGGCTTTTTGGAACAACTGAGTTTTTTAATAGTTGAGAAATAGGAAAATAGGTCAATGTGACTACAGCAAAAGGTGCCCTAGGTGTATGGGGGAAATGTTTAAAGCCCACTTGTAAAGAGCCTAAAATGCCATGGTAATGAGCTTGATCCTTATTCTGGAGGCAATGCCAAGCTAAGGTTGCAGAACAAGGTACTGATGTGGATCTAAAAAGTTAAAACTAAAGCAACAACTTCTCTTTTCAATAAAATTATAGTTTCCTAAATTAAACCAATGGCAGACAAGAGGCAGTAATGACGACTGAAATAGTCATGGATACACGTAAGTCTATTAAAAGAAGAACTGGGATTAATAACCACATTGGGGACAGGGTTAAATTTTTTAGTTCTTTTTTTCTACTTAAATGTCACATTAGTACCACTAAGTCTAGTAATGAGGCCTTTTTATATAGATATGTAACAAGTTAAGAAAACTCAAAAGAAGGTGATTAACATTACATAATAAAATAAAATTTAAAAAAAAGAATCAAGTTTCAATTTAAAAGAATTCCATGTTGTTAAGAACTGTCTATTCTAAACAAAATATTAGGGCTACAACTCATTTAATTTCAACTTAAATACAAGTTTCCAAGTATAGCAAATTATATATGGAAAAAATAATCTGCCTTGACCCTAGTGAAAAAAAAAAATCATATTTAGAGATCTGACATTAAAATGAACATACAAAAGCTCATCTAAATAATTGTGTACATGGACAAACAGACCCCCCACAATTAATCTGTAAATTAGTTTCTGCTGCTCAGGGTGCCTGGGTGGCTCAGTCGGTTAAGCGACTGCCTTCGGCTCGGGTCATGATCCTGGAGTCCCGGGATCGAGTCCCGCATCGGGCTCCCTGCTCGTTGGGGAGCCTGCTTCTCCCTCTGACCCTCCCCCCTCTCATGAGCTCTCTCTCTCTCTCATTCTGTCTCAAATGAATAAATAAAATCTTTTAAAAAATAAATAAATAAAAAATAAATTAGTTTCTGCTGCTCAAAACAGCACAAAGTGGGGGGAGGGGTATGACAAACTTACCAAATGAAGTTTGTCCCAAGAAGTTTCTCTATTAGAAGGTTTCACAAGTCAATCTGCAAAAGAAAAACCAGCAGTTTTACAAATATCCTAAGAATAAAGTTAAACCACTTAAATCTCCCCACAACACTTCTCTCTGTAAGTTAGAATGCGGTGACAATATATTATTTTTAAATTGTTATAATGTTGACTAGTCAACAGATTTTAGAATGTTTAATTGCCCAAAATGAGCCCAATCAGGCGTCATCATGCTTTTAGAAACTGCAGAACTATACAGACGGAACTTTCCAAGAAGCTACACATACTCTATTTAAGGGTTTTTCGTCAATCAATCATCATTTCTGATGGTTTCTAAGCTAAACCTTTGCCACTACATGCACCAGTACTTTAAAAAACAAAGATCAGAGATCTAGACTTACTCTTGTAGCTTTTTTTTTTTAAAGATTTTATTTACTTATTTGTCAGAGAGACACAGAAAGGAGAGAGAGCACAAGCAGGGGGAGGAGCAGGCAGAGGGAGAAGCAGCCTCCCTGCTGAGTAAGGAGCCCGATGCAGGACTCGATTCCAGGACCGTGGCATCAGGACCTGAGCCGAAGGCAGACGCTTAACCGACTGAGCCACCCAGGTATCCCTACCAAGCGATCTTTTATGTGTAAGAAAAAGATCAGGGCAGAAGGAGTATGGTCTAAACACAAATAATTCTTGTCACAACTCGGCAACAATCTGACCTTTAGAGAGATAAAATACATACTCGACTTTTTTTTTTTTTTAAAGATTTGAGAGAGCGTGCACGCACACATGTGTGAGCAAGTGGCGGGGGGGGCACAGAGGGAGACAGAAAGGGAGAATCTCAAGCAGACTCCCCACTGAGCACCAACTAAGCCACCCAGGTGCCCCATAACCTGATTCCTTTGTAATGATTTCTCTCAGTATTTGCAGACAACTCATTCTTTTGGTCTGTTACATGACCTGAAATCACATAAATAAACAAAACTGTATAAAACATTAAAATCCTAAAATTAAGGAATCAGTCAACATAGCACATTACATCCATAACTTCCAGAAAAAAAATTTTAACTAAGAACCATAAAAAGGAGGCTAAATATGCAATGATATAGTGTTGTTTTGTTTTAAGATTTTATTTATTTGATAGAGACAGAGAGAGACAGCAAGAGAGGGAACACAAGTAAAGGGAGTGGGAGAGGGAGAAGCAGGCTTCCCGCTGAGCAGGGAGCCCGATGTGGGGCTTGATCCCAGGACCCTGGGATGATGACCTGAGCTGAAGGCAGATGCTTAATGACTGAGCTACCCAGGCAGCTCCGATAAAGTGTTTTAAACCATTTTATAAGTAGGATTTTTGTCTCCCATAACTTTTAATTTAAATTTTATAACTTAGAGGCCATATTAACCACATACTATATGGGAAATAAAGCTATTCATAATTTACAACTTGAGATACAAACCATATTAAGTATTGAGTTTAGTCTTATTGTTTTAAAAGGTACAACACAATACAGAAGAAAAGTTGGGAGGTCTGTAAATCTGCAGGACCTTTTCTTGCTAGAGTGTAATTTTGGCTAAGCACTTGAATACTGAAATACATATTACAATTTTTTCCTTTTTAGTTATGTCAGTAGATACATTATACTATCTACGATTTTTTTTTTTTTAAGATTTTATTTATTTATTTGACAGAGAGAGACACAGCGAGAGAGGGAACACAAGCAGGGGGAGTGCAGGAGGGAGAAGCAGGCTTCCCGCTGAGCAGGGAGCCCGATGCGGGGCTCGATCCCAGGACCCTGGGGTCATGACCTGAGCTGAAGGCAGACGCTTAACGACTGAGCCACCCAGGCGCCCCACTATCTACGATTTTTTTTTAAGATTTTATTTATTTACTTGAGAGAGAGCGAGCATGAGCAGAGGGAAGAGGCAGAGGGAGATGGAGAAGCAGGTTCCCCACTGAGCAGGGAGCCCGATGCAGACCTCGATCCCAGGACCCTGGGATCATGACCTGAGCCAAAGGCAGACGCTTAACTGACTGAGCCACCCAGGTACCCACTACCTATGATTTTTACTTTAGCATAATAAAGAATCATTTGTTAAAAAGAAGAGATGCTCAGTCTCTTTGACTTTAAAAAAAAAAAAAGATGAAATAATATATGTGAAGACACATTTCACTTAAAAAGTATTACAAACAAGAAATGATGAAACATAGTTCAAGTGTCAGAGTACTACAATGTCCAATGACCTGCATGTGCTCAGAGTTCAGATGAGGGACAGTGCAGGGAAGCTTCACAACAGATGAAGAATTTCAACTGGGTTTTATAGAATGGGTGGGATCTAAATAAAGAAAAAAAAAGGACAGGGATAATTCAAGAGAGAATGGCTATTAATACCACAGTAGGAAGAAAGCATGACATTTTTGAGAAGTAGAAGTCAGAATATCAAGAGAGAGTTCAAGCAGAGAAGACTAGAAAGGCAGGACACAACTGTGGGCCTTCAATGCCAGGCTAAGGAGTCAGATTTAATTCAATGGCATGAAATCAAGAGCTTTATACGCAGGAAAATAACACAAAAGTGGTGGTGTTAAACAGCAACAAGCAGCAAGTATATTGGTCTGGAGCGGAAAACTGACTTAGGATGTTCCTCGACTAGTAGTTCAGATATGAACTGCTAACAGCCTAATATCTCAACTGTAGTGAAAATGCAGAGGAAGACATCAAAGTGAATAAAAGCATTAATTTCCTGAGCTTAGTAATTGATTAGAAATGGAGGAAAAAAAGAGGCAGAGCAAGTTGTCAAAGATAACTCCAAAATGTTAAGGCCTGCAGTGAGTGGAAAAAGGACAGTATCATTAAGAAATGAAAGGTGGGATGCCTAGCTGGCTCAGTCAGAAAAGCATGCAACTCTTGATCTCGGGGTCATGAGTTTGAGCCCCACAATGGGTATAGAGATTAAAAATAAATAAGCTTAAAAAAAAAAAAAGAAAAGCAAAAGAAATGAAAGGTAGTTCCAAGGAAGCAATGTTAAGTAGATGTATATCCAGCAGGTGGAGAATGGAAGGATTAAATTCAAGAGACAGTTCAAGTCTAGGGGTAATAATGAATTTATTTAATTCAAGGTGTTAAATTTAATTCAAGGAAATCACTGTATCTACTATAAAAATCATTTGACATGTTTTAAATTACTTGATAATTTACTCTGTCAAACATATGAGAAGCCCGTCAATACAGAAATGTTTGTGTAAAGTTTCCACAGGGTGTAAAGTTCCAACAGACACACCAAACAACAGGCAGTTTCAACAAAAAGGTTCAGGCAGGTCTGCTTCAATGCTGGCCATGACTCTTCTTCCCAATAACCACAATCAAACAACTACTTGGTTGGAAACAAGGATGTCATTTTGTGAAACACCAACAACAACAACAACAAAAAATTGCCCATGCCTCTTAGGACTATTTGCCAGATAAAGGCCATGCAGAGGTGAGTCTGAAAGCAGCTCTCTGGTGCCATAAGCTACCTGCCAATGATAGCAGCAGGTATTCCATGATACAGTCATGTATACACATATCTCACAGAGTAACAGCAGTTAGGTTTGGGTGACTCTGAATATATACTGAATATATTTAAAGAAGTACCACATCAGGGCACCTGGGTGGCTCAGTTGGTTAAGCGTCTGCCTTTGGCTCAGGTCATGATCGCAGGGTCCAGGGATCAAGCCCCGCATCGGGCTCCCTGCTCAGGTGGCAGTCTGCTTATCCCTCCCTCCCTCCCTCTCTCTCTCTCTCTCTCTCTCTCCCTCTGTCCCTCCCCTGCTCCCTCTCTCTCAAATAATTTTTTTTTTTTTTTTAAAAACGGAAAGGAAGGAAGGAAGGACCGACCGTATCAGCTTCAAAAGGGCAAAGAGGCATACCAATTTGGGTCATTTATATAATAAAAGAATTCAAACTACAAAAACTAATCAGATTGAATCATTTAATGAGGAAAACTAAGAGACTCAGGCCAGGCATCTTAAAATGTTGGGTGGGGGAGGGTAAGCACAGGGAGCTAAAGCAGCACTTTTTTGGCTAGTGTACATTTTAACTTTAAAAAAACAATGGTCTGTTTTATATAGTCCTGTTTCAGTTTCAAATGCAGGATAATTAAGAATTGAAAACTTTAAGAATGCAACACTGAATAATTTTAAAGGAATCCTTTATTTTCACTGTATGTAAAAGAAATGTTTTCTGGGGTTTTTTTAAAGATTTTTATTTATTTATTTGACAGGGAGACACAGCGAAAGAGGGAACACAAGCAGGAGGGGTGGGAGAGGGAGAAGCAGGCTTCCCGCTGAGCAGGGAGCCCGATGCGGGGCTTGATCCCAGGACCCTGGGATAATGACCTGAGCTGAAGGCAGATGCTTAACCGACTGAGCCACCCAGGTACCCCAAGAAATGCTTTTTCTTACACATGCACTGCGTATTAAGAAACAGATACAGGGACGCCTGGGTGGCTCAGTCGTTAAGCGTCTGCCTTTGGCTCAGGTCATGGTCCCGGGGTCGAGCCCCACATCGGGCTTCCTGCTCCGCGGGAGGCCTGCTTCTCCCTCTCCACTCCCCCTGCTTGCGTTCCCTTTCTCACTGTGTCTCTCTCTGTCAAATAAATAAATAAAATCTTTAAAAAAAGAAAGAAACAGATACAGAGGAAAATTTGAGTGTGGAAGCAATATAAAATAATTCAGAGATGTTAAATTTTAAGTGGCTTTCCAACTGCCACTACTTTAGGCAAGTTTTTGTAGTTTCTTCATGTTTCCTTATTTATGCCTAATAACTTTTCCAGATATCTGATGGATGATATGACCTTCCCACACTAGGACTCTGTGGCATGCTGGGTGGGATTATTCCATGGTGGAGATGATTTAATCACCAGCACTTATCAGCTGAGTAAAACTACTATGGCTTGGTCTCAATTCCTTGAACAGAAGCCCAAACCTCAGGTTTTCTAAAACCTTTGCTGCTGAAGTCAACTATAAATAAAAACAGAAACAAAGAGTTCAAAAAGCATGACTTCACTCACCTACCATGACAAGTTCACTGTGGAGGTTCATTTATTTGACAAATATTTGGGAGTGGGAGGCACAATTCCAGGCACTGGGGATGATGCAGCAATGAACAAAACAAAGTTCCTATCCTTAAGGGAGCTGTAATTCTTATGTCAACTGTAATATTCTCACATGGCTGAATGCCCTCAGTATGACTTTTCTCCCCTATTAGGTCCATGCTTTGAAAAAGATAAAAGGAAAGGTAAATATAAAATTGAGTCAGTGACCTCGTTCAGTGAAATCTCTAAACAAGATGATGAGAGAGAAAGAGAGAGGGACTGACTCTACATGTCTTTTCTACCTCTTTTGGAAACACTAAGTAATGTCTGTGAGTTTTGAGGGATCCAAATGCAAATTCATGATCCGTGTACATTCCTCTGCCAGCTGTAGAGCACAGATAAGCAGCTAACATATTATAATTTCCTAACCAAAAAACAACCATCTTCTCCTTGAAAAACAAAAACCCAGTAAGTTGCCAGAAACTGTCACTTAAACTCCATGTTATAATCACATTTCTGTATCAAAGAGCCTTTAACTGGTAATAAGTCTCATGAACCAGCAACACTTAAGATAATGTTCAAAATAACAAACAAAAAAAATTCTGCTTCAATAGATAACCACCAAAGATCAATCTTGTATCATCTGTGACTACACTAGTGGTACAGAGTGTGGTTCATTCTATATTCTATATACATATGTATGTGTATGTATGTATATACATGGGGATGGGGTGGGTTAAATATGGGGTAAGTTCTGAATATATTCCACAAAGGAGGCTCTGCAATACACAATTTCCAACAGTTGGGTTTAGTGATCAATACTGAAAATCACTTGCTGTCATTTAAGTGGCTGAAACACCGAAGCTGCTTTTCTAAAAGTGGACCCCAAATGTCAAAAATTAAAAGCAAAGTAATTATGCTCTAGCATTTTTAGACATCAAAATTCAGTTGCATTTCAGATGAATGTTATTGCTTTTCCCATCTCAAGTAGGTAAAAGGAAGCCCCAATCATGTTCTCAGAAAAGATTAACTGTGATCAAACCAATTTTAACAAATCTGATTTGTACCTTTTTTTAAAGAACATTTTATTTATTTGCGGGGGGAGGGAGAGGGAGAGCACGAGCGGGGTGGAGAAGAACAGGGAGAGGGAGAAGCAGACTCCCCGCTGAGCAGGGAGCCCCATGCAGGGCTCGATCCCAAGACCCTGGGATCATGACCTGAGCCAAAGGCAGATGCCCAACCGACTGAGCCACCTGGGAGCCCCTGATTTGTACCTTTGAAAATCATTTAATGTACAAGTATTTTCCTTTTAAACTTAATCCTTATACAACAGGGTAGGAAAGGAAGGGGGGAGCATAAACCCTACATGATGTCTTGGTGAAGATATTTTCTGATGGTGACCAGAAAAGATTAAAACCACGGTCAAAGCGGCGCCTGGGTGGCTCAGTCAGCTGAGTGACCGAATCTAGGTTTCAGCTCAGGTCATGATTTCATGGGTCGGAGATCGAGCCCCACTTTGGCTCACTGCTCAGTGGGAGTTGGCTTGAAGGTTGCTCCCTCTGCCCTGTCCCCAACTCTCGTGCATGGTGCTCTATCTCTAAAATAAATAATCTTAAAAAAAAACAACACTGATCACATACCATCTTCTAAAAAGGGTAAAAAATAATTTTAAGAACGCAAAGATTTTTTAGTGTTCTGACTTGCTCTTTATAATCATTTTTTTTTTAAAGATTTCATTTATTTATTTGACAGAGAGAGACACAGCGAGAGAGGAACACAAGCAGGGGGAGTGAAAGAGGGAGAAGCAGGCTTCCCGCCGAGCAGGGAGCCCTATGCGGGGCTCGATCCCAGGACGCTGGGATCATGACCTGAGCCGAAGGCAGGCGCTTAGCGACTGAGCCACCCAGGCACCCCTATAATCACTTCTATAACAACACGTTCACTTCATACTACTCAGATACCTTATTAATAAGATTGTAAGGAATTTCTATGTGTAATTTGTAATGTAATTTTTTTTTTTTTTTTAAGATTTCATTTATTTAACTGGCAGAGAGAGAGAGAGAGACAGCTAGAGAAAGAACACAAGCAGGGGGAGTGGGAGAGGGAAAAAAGGCTTCCCGCCAAGCAGGGAGCCCGATGCGGGGCTCAATCCCAGGACCCTGGGATCATGACCTGAGCTGAAGGCAGCCGCTTAACCAACTGAGCCACCCAGGTGCCCCTGTAATGTAATCTTCTGACTCCATGAGCTCCATGAGAAATCACATGGTAGGCATTATTTTATTACTGAAATTAAGAATTTAATTTTAAAATTAGGCAGCATTTAAGTTCATCATCTTAAATGAAACATTCCCTATCTCCTAAGAAAGAAAAAACCCTTATAATTTAACAGAAAACAGAAGAGATAATAAGTCTTGGATGTTAAGAGAATAGAAAATCCATGTATTCAAATCACTAGAAATTAACTGTATTTTTATTTTATTTTTTGAAATTAACTGTATTGTTAAAGCCAGGCAGATCATTTTATCTAAGTGCCAGAGGTAGTTCAATATTTATAATCACATGGAAAGATCTGAAAGACTAGCTGCCATGTCGGAAAAATGTTTCCTGACTTTTGTTTCTTTGACTAGCTCTGAGGTCTACCTTTGAGAATTTAACATAAGGCAAATTCCTGCACACTCATATTAATGTTCTGCTACTTGCTCCCAGTTAACCTCTGATAAAGAGGAAGGAAGTTAACTTTGTTTCCCCCTGCACCTCTCCTTTCTTCTCCCATACCCCCAGAGCTCTCACTGGCATTGCATAGGTCAATGTTCTATTTAAAAGAAAGAAAGAAAAACATTCCTGATTTCTGATATATAGTAACAGGAGATTGCAAACTCTGTCCCTGCTTCCCACTGTCCTAAGAATAAAATTTTAACCGCATTTTTTGGGACAAAACATCTAAATGACCAATCCCTATGAAGACAAGCAGTTTTACAATAGGGTCTCAAAAAGTTTCTAAAAACTTAAATTATGAATTCCTATTTCTTATGTACTCAACAGAAAAAGAAAACTAATCAAATGAGATAGGTAGCAAAAACCAAAAATGCAATAAAAAAAAGGGCAACTAAAAAACTAGGCAAAATTCAACACACCAATGTCATTTTGAAACCTGCAGATTTACATGGCTTATTCTAATATGCTTTCCTTCAGGACCCTGCCCTAAAGGAACAAAAATACAATCTCCAAACCCCACCCTTTTTATACCAAGCCTCCCCACTCACAGCTGCCTAAGAGGTTTCTTTTCTAGAAAGACAAACAACTTAATTTGAAGGTCAGTTTACCATGGGAACTCAACAGTGTGCCCATGTATAAATGAGTATGATTTTCCTGTTTGGTGTAAGTACTTGAGATGTTTTAACGCCAATTCTAGGAAAAATGTAACTACACTCTTCAAAAAAAATACCTATCAGTATTTCAAACCCAGCTAATCTGCGTATTGCTTACTAGTATATTAATATTATATTTAGAAATGTTAATATTCTTCTCCCAGTCTGTAAACAGACTGTCCAAAGTTCTGGTTCTCTTCACTCAGTTTTATGCAGAGTAACGGGCATCAAAATGGACAAGGAGCAAGGGGCGCCTGGATGGCTCAGTTAAACGACTGCCTTGGGCTCAGGTTATGATCTCAGGGTCCTGGGACCGCGCCCCCTGCTGTCGGGCTCCCTGTTCAGTGGGGAGTCTGCTTCTCTCTCTCCCTCTGCCCTTCCCCCCTGCTCATGCACTCGCTCTCTTACATGCTTTACATGCTTGCTCGCTCTCTAATAAAGAAAATCTTAAAAAAAAAAAAATGGACAAGGAACAGAAAGCTGAATGAAAATGCAAATCCATCTTTTAGGTATACAACTTAATGAAGAAACATTTAAATTTTAGCTGCTGTATTCACAATTAAAAACTGTCCAACTCCAGCTAGCCAATAGGTACACCCAAGAGAAGAGGGACAAAATTCAAGTTATAAAGGCTATGTGCAATGAAAAGAATCCACTCTTCTACTGGCCTAGTTAAAATTAATATTCTGGCAATTAGGTAGGGGGCTACTCATATTTTTGAAAGCAAGCCAATAAAAACCCAAATAACCTCCAGTAACCACACACTACAACGCAGGCTCTGTTTTAAGAGTAGGTAGCTCAAATACCTACTCTTTCAAAGCAGTTCTCAATTACTAAATAGCCAAAAGACCAGAAATTGTCTTGACGAGAACACCATCTTAAGACCATCCTTTTAAGACAATTCAACAGAACCCCAGAAAAGGGCCCACCTTTTTAAACTAGTAACATTTATCTCATGTAAACAGAGCAACATGTGACTGCCATCCAAATATATACAGAAAGAAAAAAAAAAAAAACTTTCAGTTAAAGTCAAGAAGTAGAACTCAGCAACATGCTTTAAAGAAAAGGAGGGCAGAGTGCCTGGGTGGCTCAGTTGGTTAAGCGACTGCCTTCGGCTCAGGTCATGATCCTGGAGTCCCTGGATCGAGTCCCGCATCGGGCTCCCTGCTCGGCAGGGAGCCTGCTTCTCCCTCTGACCCTCCCCCCTCTCATGTGCTCTCTGTCTCTCTCATTCTCTCTGTCTCAAATAAATAAATAAAATCTTTAAAAAAAAAGAAAAGAAAAGGAGGGCAGAAGTACTACGTTAAATCAGGGCTAATAAGAAATAAGCTCTGAAGCAAAAGAGATTTCTCCCTTTTTGTTTTTAAGTAACTACACTTAAAATAACCGCTCCAAAAACTCAAGTCATGGGTTCATACTGAAGACAAAAACCAAATTTTGAACTGAAAAAAATTCTTAAGCTATCATTTTGCTTAACCCATTAATGGGGAGCAGGGGTAATAAAAAAGCATACTGGCTTAAATTACTTCTATTCAAACTAAACATGGTAAAATAGTCTCTAAAACAAGATGAAAAACTTCTCAAACATACAACCTAATCTAAACCTATTCTGCACAAATTATGAAGTATTCCAAGTATATTGTTTATACATCACAAACTTAAGTACTATTCAATTCAACATGGAAAAAACAATCCACACAAATAATTCAAATTCTCAAGTTTCCAGTAAGTACGTGGACATAACTATGAAGAATAACATCACACCTCCAAGGTCAATCAGCACCACTCATACGTTTCTTGCATTTTTCAACCTGAAAATACTAAGAGGAACTAATCTCTCAAAGAGGCAGAAAGAATAATGCATTTATACAGCTCTCTGGTAAACAACAGCAGGCCTATGACTGAACAACACATTGTGTACTACTGTTTTCAAACAGGACACCTTTTTTTTTTAAGATTTTATTTATTTATTTGACAGAGAGAGACACAGCAAGAGAGGGAACACAAGCAGGGGGAGTGGGAGAGGGAGAAACAGGCTTCCCGCCGAGAAGGAGCCCGATGCAGGGCTCAACCCCAGGACCCTGGGATCATGACCTGAGCTGAAGGCAGCTGCTTCAAGACTGAGGGACCCAGGCGCCCCTCAATGAGGACACTTACATATGCTAAAATGCAAAGAAACAGAAGACCTTAGAAAGGGCTTACCCTTTTTCTTTTCTATGGATTTACATCCTCAATATTTAACCCAAACCCTACATTCTACAGCGTATAGTTAATTTTCAATTACCAGTGTTTCCATGGCACATTATTACAGACCATTAGCGATATTTGAGATAACTTAAATGGAATACGCATACCTTAAAAAAAAAACTATGCTAATGAGCACTGGAAAAAAACATTCTGCATTTCATTGACTCAGATGCCATCAAATTCAAAGCACACTATTAAATTTACACACCACTAAGAAAGAAAAAAAAAACTCCAATTCAACTATAACATGCCACTGATTTTAAGATGCATCCCCATGTAGTATACAGATACTGAAAAAAATCATGTAGGTAATATATTAATGAGAGGTCTAGGTGATACTGCACTATATGCTATTATAAATCCTTCATATATAGAAATTAACATATAACTATCTTTCTTCGAGCTGCTTTATTCTCTCATTTTTCTTCATAAGACTTATCTTTTCAATCCATTAAAAGTCTGAAACCATTCATAAGCAGACCTGACCAGGGCCACATGCAACAGTATCTAGTCCTTCCCCACACAAAAGACAAACCTCTCTAAGGTTTCTGCTACCACTGGAGTTCTGGCACCTTCTCCAACCCCAGCTGCTATTACTAGCACAATACCACAGGGTACAGGGTCTCCTGGACTGTCACTGTAGCACATATCCTAACTCTACATATCCTTAATAAAATCCATCATCAGCCTCCATCTCCTCTCCCCCCCCCCCCCCAATTCCTTCTTTCTTAATACTCCACTGGAAATCTTGGTAGGCCTACGACTTCAAGGCTGGCAACCATTTGACTATTTCCAGTAACAAAATCTGATGCCAACTCCTACGGCTTTTCCTGAAATGCTCAATTTCCATCTTTCCATTCCATGACACCAGTTATCACCACCCTTTGGTCTAGCTGATTCTCAAACATTTGTTCAATTAAATTTATGTAGACCTTAGTTACCTAAGAAACAAAATAACCAGTTACAACAGAAGTTACAAAAGAACTGGTTCTGGTCAGTTCCTCTTTTAACATCACCTGACATATTCAATCCGATCAACAGAAGTTTCACTAAAACATCCCTGCTCAAAAAAATATGCCCTATGACATTTATACCCACAATGAACAACTTGAAGCTGCTTTTAAATTTTCCATGTATGAGCTTTTGCCACTGCGGTTACCTCTGCCTGATTTACTCACACTGCTTTATCTATTGATACTACGTATCCTTCAATTCTTTCTTGAAAACAAAGCTTTCACTGTGAAAGCTTCCCTGCAGAGTTCATGTGCACTTTCAACATAGCTCTATTTTATAATACTAAATGTCATTTGATTATTTACACTTCTATCTGTTCTACTAGACAGATTATGATTTCTTATGTAAGGTCATTTTCCTACTCAACAATGGAAGCCAAGGGCCTTACACTATGCATTAATGAGAGGCACTACAATATAGCTTATTAGGTAAGATCACAGGTTCTGGAATCAGACTGTTTTGGATACGAATTTTGACTCTAAACTTACTTGTATCAGTTTGGGGAGTTCACGAAGTTTCCTCATCTGTAAAATGGAGATAACATTAGAAGAGTTACTGCGCTAGTAGTATCTTCAAATCAAATGAACACTAATCTGACAAGGACAAGAAACATGCCCAATAACTACTTTTTGAATTAAAAAAACAAAATTTACAAGAAATACAAGAAATTAACCATGCCTTCTATTTACCACCCATTAAATAAATGTTTGAAGCACACCCATGTCCATTTAAAACCTCTATATTCTAGTTCTTACCATAAATGCAACAGTTCTACCTGCCTGTCTTCATATAGAATAAGCCCTTACAACGGACATGTAAGTTTCCAATTATAAATTGGCATTATAAACCTTCAAAGTCCAAAATAAAAAAGTAGTATGTGATTTTGCTGAAGCAAAAATTCTAGTAGCCATTTGAGACTTAAGAAGAAATCACTGAACTGAGTGAGCCAAGCAACATTAACCACTATCCTCTACACATTATCAATGAACTCTCAGGGTACTATTATTGTATTGTCAAGATCTAGTGCATCCATCTCAACAACGTCTCCCAAAAATGAGGCCCTTCCCTCTCAAACAACCAGGTCTGCCTCAAATGAGGATCTTACTCTTCCCCTCCAGGACATTCTATGTTCATTCCAAATTCCTTGCCATTGTTTATGTTGTTTCCTATACACAGACTGGCTTTTTTTTCTACCAACCAGATCATCAGAGCTCTTCTAGTATTTTAGGCCACTAAACTTTTACTGCATTTTTGCAAATAGACATGATTTAGCATTTATTCTTTTATCAAATTCCACTTCTCCCCCTCCTCCAAATCCCTCTCCCTCCCTCTCTCCTCTCTCTCTCAAACACACATAGTCTGCAAGTTCTCTCAAGAGCTACTCAAAATGTTTTGATTAGTTAATGAAATAGTATTTCTTTCTCCTTAAGGGTTTTGGGATAAATCATAAAAAATTTTATCATAAGCAATTAAAAATAGCTATAGGTGATAATTCTCATTACAATTATGGGAAAACTGAAATGCTTTCTCCTCCATGTTCCAACATTAAGCTAAAAATAGGTAATACGTGATCATAATTAATGGTATAATGTCATTTGACTAACACATAAAGACTTCTTGAAGTGACTAGGAACTTGATAATGGCTGCAATATCAGTCCTGAGCTGGTATTAATAAAAATGCCACTTTAAAAAAAAAAATGCCGCATTTGTATAAAATGATGGTGGTTTTTGCAAAGAAAAAAACACTGCTTCAAGACAAGGATATGGAATATAAAAGTGAAAGCAAGAGGGAAGTGGTTTTTTTTTTTTTAAGAGTGATTTTATTTATTTTTTAAAGATTTTACTTATTTGACACAGAGAGAGACAGTGAGAGAGGGAACACAAGCAGAGGGAGTGGGAGAGAGAGAAGCAGGCTTCCCGCTGAGCAGGGAGCCTGATGTGGGGCTCGATCCCAGGACTCTGGGATCATGACCTGAGCCGAAGGCAGATGCCTTAACGACTGAGCCACCCCCTGGGTGCCCCAAGAGGGAAGTGGTTTTAATCCTCTTTGACTTCTTTGAGGCCATCATATAAAAGCAGTTCTTACGATCAAGCCATTCCTAGAAAATCCTTTTTACATTCCATTCTTTGTGTAGTAATTTTGTTTCTCCCCTGAAAACTGGATTGCTTCTCTGTCCTTTTCTCAACTTTTCCTGAATTAACAAAGGAAGAGCAGACAGGTTCACAAATTGGTGAGACAACATATAGTTTCTTCCAACTTGAAGCCAAGATAATTTTTCAGTTGTATATGTTTAACAATTTCTGATAACTGCAAAGAACCTGAAGGGTACTGCATTCACAGGAATAGCTAATTCTATAGCACCAGAAAGCAACGGTAATAATATCGGGCATGGTACTTAGAAAAAACAAGGACAATTTTTTTTTTTTTTTTTTAAATAATGTTGGGTTTTGTTTTTGTTTTTTTACAGTGACAGAACAGGGAGAGAAAACACTATCAATACAAGTATGACCTCATATTAATGGACCAACTGAGACCAACTGTTAAGGATGTTTTAAGCAGGGGCGCCTGGGTGGTTCGGTCGGTTAAGCATCTGCCTTTGGCTCAAGTCATGATTTCTGGGTTCTGGAATCAAGCCCCACGACAGGATTCCTGCTCAGCAGGGAGTCTGCCCCCGCCTCAAATAAATAAGTAAATAAAATCTTTAAAAAAAAAAAAAAAAAGGATGTTTTAAGCAGCTAATTTTATTGAGCACTTCTCTATATGCCAGCCACTGGTTTAAAAGTATTATATGTATTAACTCAATTAACCCCACAATAATTCTATAAGGTAGTGACCATTATAGTTTGAAAAACAGTTGAGGGGCGCCTGGGTAGCTCAGTCAGTTAAGCATCCGACTCTTGATTTGGGCTCAGGTCATGATCTCAGCGTCATGAGATCAAGCCCCACTTAGGGCTCATGCTAGGCACGGAGCCTGCTTAAGATTCTCTCTCTTCTAGTCCCTCTGCACGCGCGTGCGCACGCGCACGCATGCACACACACACACACACTACAGAGAAGTAATTTTCCCAAGATTATACAGTTAAAAAGCCAGAATTCAAACCCAAGCATTCTGGCTCCACAGTTTACATTCTGGCTCCACAGTTTACATTATAAACATCCATGCCATACTGCCTTCTCCATTCAGTAAAATAAGTTTGTTAATATAGTAAAATTTGATGCTAACTATACTTCTCATAAAGCAAATCTAAGGAGAGCCCTTATATATTGAGAATGTTTCTTATATATGACATGTGCTACTATATTTTTCAAAGAACAGCATTGGCTTTAAGTTTCATTCTCCCACAAAACTAAAGATTTTCATCAATGTTTTATGATCCACCATCTCGAGAATGCTACTTGACACTTGTTCCTAAATATCTTTATTCTTACAACCTCTTCTCCCTTGTCCAGATAGTTCTGAACTCTTAATTCCATCCTCCAAGGGACTGACAAGTCATCTCATTTCATCATCTGTATCACTCTTAAGAACATTATATAGTAGAGAGAACAATCCTAGCCTCTTTATAAAATCATGTTGTCTCTTATCTGATAGCAACCCACCAGTAACAATGAATATAAACCTCTAATCCACTTTGCACCATTTAGCAATAAGACATTTTCATCCCCTACAGATAAAGATGCCACCAGAGATAATTAGCAGCTTTTGTAAAGTTAAAATATATCCACTGCTTGTGGATGTTCCACAGACCTGTCCCCATCATAAGATACTACTCTGTAGGACTGACTTTCAAAGCCATGCAGTTTGTTATTTCATCATCTTTAAATAAAATCACAGATTATTTTTTGGGTCAAATACCCCAAGATTTTTAACTTCATTAAGGTATAACTGAAGTAAAACAAACTGCACATTTAAAGTGCTTTTTTTTCTTTTTTCTGTGGTAAAATATACATAATATCTACAATTTTAACCATCTTAAGTGTACAACTGAATAACCTTAAGTACATTCACATTGTTGTGCAATCACCACCACTATCCATTTCTAGGACTTTTTCATTATCCCAAACTTCCTTTTTAATGCTGAATAATACTCCACTGTATGTATATATCACATTTTGTTTATACATTCATCCACTGATGGACATTTAAATTGTTTCTACCTTTTGGCTACTGTGAATAGTGCTGCTATGAACACTGGTGTATAGGGGCGCCTGGGTGGCTCAGTCGGTTGAGCGACTGCCTTCGGCTCGGGTCATGATCCTGGAGTCCCAGGATCGAGTCCCGCATCGGGCTCCCTGCTCGGCAGGGAGTCTGCTTCTCCCTCTCCCACTCCCCGTTTGTGTTCCCTCCCTCGCTGTGTCTTTCTCTGTCAAATAAATAAATAAAATCTTTAAAAAAAAAAAAAAAAGAACACTGGTGTATAAATATGTTAGTCCCTGATTTCACTTCTTTTGGATAGATATTTAAGAGTGTAATTGCTGGATCATATGGTAATTCCATGTTTAATTTTCTGAGGAACCACCGCACCATTTTCCCTCAGCAGCTGCACCATTTTACATTCCCATCAGCAATGCACGAGGGTTCTAATTTCTCCATATCCTCGTCAACTCACTTCCACCTTTTTGATAAGAGCCATCCTAATGGGTGTGAATATCTCATGGTTTTGATTTGCATTTCCCTAATGACTAGTGAGTGATGGTGAGCATCTTTTCATGTGCTCACCAGCTATTTCTATAACCTCTTTGAAGAAATGTCCATTCAAGTCTTTGCCCATTTTTTAGTTGGGTTGTTTTTTGGTGATGAGCTGTGTTTCTTTATATATTCTAGATAGGAATCCTTCATCAGATATATGGTTTGCAAACATTTTCTCCCATTCTCTGGGTGCCTTTTCATTCTTGATAGTATACTCTGATGCATATTAAGTTTTTAATATAGTTCAATTTATCTATTTTTTTCTTTTGCTGCCTGGGCTTTTGATGTTAGATCCAAAAAATCATTGCCAAATGCAATGCCATGAAACTTTTCCCGTATGTCTTCTTCCAAGAGTTTTATAGTTTTAGCTCTTAAGTTTAGGTCTTTGATTCTCGATTACCCAGATAATTATGAAATCACAAAGATCTTTCAAATCCATCAATTTTTTTATAGTTTAAGTATTAGGTGAGACTTAATAAATCTGTGCTATGGAAATAGTCATAGATACACAAGATGTTAATTTATGCCCCGTAATTTTAAAACATTTGTAAATAGGTAAATTGATATAGCGATACAATGGAATACTGTGCCCTTCTAAGCACAGGAGTGGGTGAAAATCCCAGGTTGACCAAATTATAGACTATTCCCCTCAACCACATGATCCAAGGAGAAAAACAAACGGAATCCTTCTCCTTTTGTGCTTGACTGGCTCAGTTGGTAGACATGCAACTCTTAATCTCAGGGTCCTGAGTCCAATCCCCACATTAGGCACAGAGATTACTTAAAAAAAAAAAAAAAAAAA